>NC_087399.1:3000000-3365916 GCF_031307605.1 Tribolium castaneum
CAAGTACCCAAATAGCTACGTCTCTGAAAACGAGGCAAATAGCTTCGATTCAGTGAAACAAGACCGAATTCAGCAGGTGCGCCCACCACACTCTGTGCGATGTGACCTTGCGTTGGTGACCGTAGAAGTAGTGGCAATCTTGAGAACCAGGAAACGCGAGTTGGCTTCATTTCCCCGAGAAAATCCCCCAAAGAGTTGGAAAATAATGAAATGTGCGGCCCTTCTGACCTGTCTTCTGACAACGATCCACGTCGGTATGTATTTTCGAAATAGTGCGTCACAAAACGTGTTCTTTGTTTACATAACATTGCTGCGCCATTTTTAAAAGGAGCTTGTAAAGTTCGAACTTTTAAGGACATGCCTTGAACTGCTACAAGTGTAACGGCTGCGAAACCGCAAAATATGCGAAGGAAACCTGCCGAAATGTGGACCCAGCTCAGCAAATCAGCGCCTGTCTCACGCAAAAAATCCACGGTGAGTTGGGTACCATTTTACGGGTTACATAATGGCAAAGTCTCGCAGTGGGCGGAACGCCGGAACCAATGACCATCAAGAAGTGCACCGTTTACGGGAAAACCGAAAAATTCAACTGTCCGACGCTTCCAGACAGCGACACGCTCTCGTGCCGAATTTGTCACGAGGATTTTTGCAATTCTGGAAACGCTCGCAGGATTAATCTGTACCTGATGATTTTTGCCATTAATTTTTCGCTACTGTTGAGTTTTGTATTTAATTATTATTAAAATAAATCGGTTGGATAAAGGTCATGATTGTTTTTCTGCGTCTATGATTCATCCAATTAATTAGTAAGGCGGGGTTGCACTCGTGGTATTACAAAGTCATTGGTTTTGTTGCGACACAATACACAAAAAATTGCTGGTTGTCTAACGTAAAGTGCGAAAAAATGGACGTAATGAAGGAAAAATAAGATTTTGAGTTTTTGCTTTCCATTACTACTGAAATCTTACTAACAATATTTTTTAGTTTTTTTCCAAAATTTTGAAATATCGTGATTTCTAAATTAATTTCTTTTCCTGTCTCAGAAAAAAAACAAGTGGCTCTTTTAAACTAAATTATCGAAAAAATTCTTGACAATTTTATGAAAATTGAAAGATTCTAGAAAAATTGTTCATATAAGGTGTTGACACTTTTCTGGAAATAAGACAGAAACCAAAATTCTAAAAAACCTATCCATCATTAACTAAAATTATTTTCAAATATACCTAGTTTTTTCATTAGGAGACCCTATATTTGAATATTGGACGAGCTTTTAATATTGATGATGCTTTTAAGCTAAGTTTTTATTAGTTAATAATGTTTAGTTTTTGATGTAATTTGATTTTTTTTTGACGAAAACTCTCTCTTTTTAAAAGTTTTTATTTAACTTGCTTTGTTGTCTGTCTGTCTGTTTCATACTTTTGGAAAGGGTTTTCGTTGTCCCAATGAATTGAAATTTTGCATACTTACGTAATCTGCGTGACAATGCAATCCTACGTGGTTAAATATACCCTAGAGAGGTTAAATGGTTTTTTGTAAAATTCAAATAACATATTTGCAAACGGTCATTATTTTTTGTGTTTATTACTTTTTTATTTATTTATGTTTTTTTAAATATGCAGCAGTGTGTTTTCAAATTTCACAATTATTAACATTATTATTATTAAAATACCGGGTGCTCAAAAATCGGCGCACCAACTTAACGGAGTGTGGTAGAGAATTGCTTACACATAATGGTACAAATAGTAAAAAAAAATTTTGTTTTGAAGAGATTGATAAATAACGAATTTTAGAGGAATGATATGTGGCAATGTTGCCTAACAGTCGTGTATTTATTATAAAAATTAACTTTTGAACAATATTTTTTAGTTTTTTTTTTCCAAAATTTTGAAATATCGTGATTTCTAAATTAATTTCTTTTCCTGTCTCAGAGAAAAAAACAAGTGGCTCTTTTAAACTAAATTATCGAAAAAATTCTTGACAATTTTATGAGAATTGAAAGATTCTAGAAAAATTGTTCAAAGGTGTCGACACTTTTCTGGAAATAAGACTCTAACCACTCTAAGAATAATTCTAAAAAACCTATCCATCATTAACTAAAATTATTTTCAAATACACCTAGTGTTTTTTCATTAGGGGACCCTATATTTGAATATTGGACGTAGCTTTTAATACTGATGATGCTTTTAAGCTAAGTTTTTATTAGTTAATAATGTTTACTTTTTGATGTAATTTGATTTTTTTTGACGAAAACACTGTCTTTTTAAAAGTTTTTATTTAACTTGCTTTGTTGTCTGTCTGTCTGTTTCATATTTTTGGAAAGGGTTTGCGTTGTCCCAATGAATTGAAATTTTGTATACTTACGTAATCTGCGTGACAATGCAATCCTACGTGGTTAAATATACCCTAAAGGGGTTAAATGTTTTTTTGTGAATTTCAAATAACATATTTGCAAACGGTCATTATTTTTTGTGTTTATTACTTTTTTATTTATTTATGTTTTTTTAAATATGCAGCAGTGTGTTTTCAAATTTTACAATTATTAACATTATTATTATTAAAATATCGGGTGCTCAAAAATCGGCGCACCAACTTAAGGGAGTAGAGAATTGCTTACACATAATGGTACAAATATTAAAAAAAAATTTGTTTTGAAGTTATTGATAAATAACGAATTTTAGATAAATGATATGTGGCAATGTTGCCTAACAGTCGTGTATTTATTATAAAAATTTACTTATGAACAATATTTTTGAGTTTTTTTTCCAAAATTTTGTAATATCGTGATTTCTAAATTAATTTATTTTCCTGTCTCAGAGAAAAAAACAAGTGGCTCTTTTAAACTAAATTATCGAAAAAATTCTTGACAATTTTATGAAAATTAAAAGATTCTAAAAAAATGTTCATATAAGGTGTTGACACTTTTCTGGAAATAAGACTCGAACCACTCTTAGAAAAATTCTAAAAAACCTATCCATCATTAACTAAAATTATTTTCAAATACACCTAGTGTTTTTTCATTAGAGGACCCTATATTTGAATATTGGACGTAGCTTTTAATACTGATGATGCTTTTAAGCTAAGTTTTTATTAGTTAATAATGTTTAGTTTTTGATGTAAATTGATTTTTTTGACGAAAACACTGTCTTTTTAAAAGTTTTTATTTAACTTGCTTTGTTGTCTGGCTGTCTGTTTCATATTTTTGGAAAGGGTTTTCGTTGTCCCAATGAATTGAAATTTTGCATACTTACGCAATCTGCGTGACAATGCAATCCTACGTGGTTAAATATACCCTAGAGAGGTTAAATGTTTTTTTGTAAATTTCAAAAGACATATTTGCAAACGGTCATTATTATTTTATTACTTTTTTATTTATTTATGTTTTTTTAAATATGCAACAGTGTGTTTTCAAATTTCACAATTATTAAAATTATTATTATTAAAATACCGGGTGCTCAAAAATCGGCGCACCAACTTAACGGAGTGTGGTAGAGAATTGCTTACACATAATGGTACAAATAGTAAAAAAAAATTTTGTTTTGAAAAGATTGATAAATAACGAATTTTAGAGAAATGATATGTGGCAATGTTGCCTAACAGTCGTGTATTTATTATAAAAATTAACTTTTGAACAATATTTTTTAGTTTTTTTTTTCCAAAATTTTGAAATATATTTCTAAATTAATTTCTTTTCCTGTCTCAGAGAAAAAAACAAGTGGCTCTTTTAAACTAAATTATCGAAAAAATTCTTGACAATTTTATGAAAATTAAAAGATTTTAGAAAAATTGTTCATATAAGGTGTTGACACTTTTCTGAAAATAAGACTCAACCACTCAGAAAAATTCTAAAAAACCTATCCATCATTTACTGAAATTATTTTCAAATATACCTAGTGTTTTTTCATTAGGAGACCCTATATTTGAATATTGGACGAGCTTTTAATACTGATGATGCTTTTAAGCTAAGTTTTTATTAGTTAATATTGTTTAGTTTTTGATGTAATTTGATTTTTTTTTGACGAAAACACTCTCTTTTTAAAAGTTTTTATTTAACTTGCTTTGTTGTTTGTCTGTCTGTTTCATATTTTTGGAAAGGGTTTTCGTTGTCCCAATGAATTGAAATTTTGCATACTTACGTAATCTGCGTGACAATGCAATCCTACGTGGTTAAATACACCCTAAAGTGGTTAAACGTTTTTTTTGTGAATAGCAAGTAACTTACATTTGCAACCGGTCATTTTTTTGTGTTTATTACTTTTTTATTTATTTATGTTTTTTTAAATATGCAACAGTGTGTTTTCAAATGTCACAATTATTACGACAGAAATATATAGAATAGTTGTTAAAATATCAGAGAAATATTATTTTTTTTCTGGTGAGGAAGGGATGGGAAATTGGGAAATGAAACATTCAAAGCATTAGCTAGTAGGTAAATATTTATTGGCCAATGTAAATATTGAAATTGACAGAGTTCTGAAAAAGCGTGTTTGTAATACGATTCCTTATCACAATTTACTTAGAAGAAATCAATGAAGTAATAATTCTAAGAGGTGGAATTGTCGTATGAAATATTGACGAGAATTTTTCCGCCAAAATTTGCTTCACCATTACACCGATCCGTTTTACAAGTCACACAAGAAATAGTGGTGTATTGAGGATAATCTGGGCATTCAAATTTCGTATTCCTCTCATACAGCACACATTTCCTTTGGAAAAACGTCCGGTTACGTGTGTCTGTAATTGGAATATTAAGCACTTTCCAGTAATTAATTACGAACCTTTGAACTTCTCGGTCAAACAAGCAACTTGTTGGAACTCTCCAGGATCGAGACACAATTCGTCCAAAGGATCGTCACAATCCATGTTACACTGCTTGCAAATCAGAGCCAAAACTTAAAAAGGCGTAGCATCGCTTCACCTTGTCACAACTTACTCGTGCTTGAAAAAACAAACAGGACGAGGGGCAAAATGATTGGGTTAAGAGGCGACATGTTCACGATTAAAGATGCAACAAATCGCGAATTGACCTCCGTTTGACAATCTTCGAAAGTTATTTTTAGACGCAATGTAATGCTTGCCGCGGGAAAAATTAGTCAAACGATAAATAACACCAGATTACGCCGTATCTGCTTTCGCAGTTGACTAACTCTCCCTTTCTTCAATAAAATTCTGTACAGTACAGTGTATAATTTATTAATAAATACACATATACAAAATATTTTTTACAAACATAATTACAACAATTTGGACACCAAAATGGATAATACGAGACTGACAAGCCCCACAACCCCGAATTTCGTGGCTGAGTTTTTCTCGTTACAGAAATCCTCAACACATGTGTAACACTTGACCTGTTGGTTGTTTGGGATTTCGATGCAGTCGTACTTTCCGGTGTTTTTGAACCGATTGACACATTTTTTCTCAGTCATTTCTTTTTTGGTGGCCGCATCTTTGTAAATGTGGATCAAGCAGGCCGCTTCCCGGTCGGAGCCGCCTGCAGGACACGTCTCGTCCTTTAAAGTACTGCAGGAACCATCGTTGTCGGCGCACACCTTGCATTTCAATGCCAGACCTGCAGAGAAAGCGAAATTACTTCTGGAACACTTATAGTGGGCGAGTCAGTTGATAAGAAAGGATTCTCTGGAATGGCAACGCAATTGTTAATAAAGTAGATAAAAGAAGGAAGGAATTTCCCGCATTTGTAAAATTTCGAATTCATTTAAAATAATTTTAAGTAATTTTAAATAAAATGCAATGAACAGTTTATGGCGTATACAACCCACGTATTAAAATACAAAAACAATAAACAAATTACAGGTAAATTGATAAATTTACTCTGCTTTACTATTGGAACGCAAAAAAATTCTCTTTTGATCGGCACACCTAATACTTACTAGCTTGGATAACAGCCAAAAGCAGGAAAAGCACGGTTATTTTCGCCATTTTGTTGGTGTTTTTCTTCAACAATTGCGGTCAGTTCGGTACAAAATGGCGGTCAATACTATTGCAACTGTTGAAAGTTGGGAAACTCGTAGTCGACTGATTTTTCAACTGTTTGAATCGTAGTGGGCTAGGCAACAAATAAAATCGAATCGATAAGATTCAACTATGACGACGTCTGCAATGTTACACAGCCAACTGCAAGCGCCATCTCGTAACCACAATTTTACATTTTCTTTATTGGCTTTTATTTGCTGCAGTTAAAACCAACAAGAAAAGTCTAAATTCGTATTGAGGAAGGTATTAATAATGATCAGAGGAGATTTTGGACACATAAATAATTTGCAAAAAAACTACAATAAAATACTTAACCGTTTGGTATTAACTACATTTTTTTCTCCAATTTATGTGATTTTTTAAAGTTTTCTACTCTTCCTTATAATTAAAATTAATTCATAAAATATTAATACCAATAACGTTATGGAAATACCATATACAAACATTAATTAATTTTTTAAAGCAACAATGTTGTGAACAAAGAATTCTTAGTAAAACTGATGGCTCCACCAAACTTACGTTTATTGGAAAATTTGACATTTTGTACACAAAAAACATTTAACCCCAGCTATTGTTCTCAAAGGACCTGAGAAATAATATTTTTTTGCAGCTACTTAATAATATTAACTTATATATTATAAGTAATTGTAAAAAAATCTGAAAAAAATCACCGACGCAGAGAAAATTATAAAGTATTTTAACAGCAAACGCTGCATTTTGTGCGATTACAGTAAAACCTCCCTTAATGGACACCTCCGAATAACGGACACCTCTTGACAACGGACATTTTTGTAGAAACGTAACAAAAGCTATATTAAAATTTCCACCTTCCACCTCTCCCACAACGGACAAGATTCCCATCGGTGTCCGTTGTTAAGAACTTTTACTGTATTTTTTTGAGAATAATCCTATGACTTTCGTGTTTTATTACTTTTTCTGGTAAAACTTAGACATAAAAATTATCATTTTGAGTGTTGATTTTTACAAAAATTCTATCACAAAAATTAATATGAATTCCTGCTGAGACCTCGAAAATTTAACATCGCCCCATTTATTGTTTTTATTCTTTGAGTAGACTTGTTGGTACTACAAATTATTGCGAGAGTAAAAGTCATTTGAACAATAGCAGTTGTGTACAAACGTTTATTTTTAGTAAAAAGGCGATAAGAAATTAATTAAGTACAAAAATATTTAGCCACAAAGCGAATTTTACGTTGCAGGAAATAGTCAGAGATCTGCTGCTCCTTTGAGAAATTGTGAAGGTCAGCACAATTCTAGAACGTTATTCGTAGGCGGATCAACCACATTCCACTCATTATTTTATTAAACATTAAATTACAAAACATTAATTTACAAAAATTTGGTAACAAGAACAGCTGAAACGACGCTAAACAGAGTCATGCTGGTTGCGAGACTGGGGGCAGAATTACACAACTCTTCTTTGCAAGATTTACATTCGGAGTTCGTTGGACATGCAGGCTCTGTGCCTTTTGAAACAATTTGGCACTTCCTGATGGCCATGTTCCGGGCTTTGGTGTCTAAAAATTCGAAAAATTGAATTAAAGTTGTGTGAAAATTGCTTCACCCACCTTTGGCCCATTCGGTGGTACACACAGCCTCCTGCGATGGCCCAATATTTTGGCCGCACGTTTTAAAATCGGCTTTGGAAACTTCGCACGCTTCCATACAGTAGTAGCATTTTATCGCCGCTTCGCCTGAAATTCAATTAATTCAAATGCCTGTAGCGTACGTAGTTTCAAGCATGACGGAATGTGATATAAATAGACAACAATTGTTCCAATGGGCGTGAGAAAATCACTAAAATTATTTTTTTTTTGACTTACTTTGCTGGAGCGAAGACGCAATGAGGACTACAGCAAGTAGCAAAAGTTTTGCCATTTTTCGCTCAGATTTCTGGTGTTTGTTTGAGTTTGAACACTTGTACACTGCCGGTGTTACGAAATCGTCTGTTGGATCAAACAAAACTGAAAAGGTTGGTGATGGGGGAACGGTTTTGTGGCTAATTTTCCTCCACGTCTCAACTTTAGAAAGCTATCGAATCCAATGCGATTTATTAACGCTGAAGTAAAGGAAAAGATTCACGATTTTACACGTGATGGGCGAATGATGTCAAGGAGGTGACCAATTTAGCCCGAAACACCTACTGAACATCTACAGAGTGTTGCTGGATGTGAAATATTTAAAAAATATTTCTGCTTGATTAAGTGTTCTGATTTAGGTCAGATTTCATTGCATTCAAAGTTTTTAAATACTTATGATAAGAAGTAATACAAATAATAAATGGGAATATACAATAATAATAGTTAATAAAAAAACAATAAGAAAATCGAAGTTGTTTCGTCTAAATTTAGCATGAGAAATAATGTGCTTTTTAATCAAAATATTTTCAAAATTTTATACCGAAAGCCGCTATTAACTTTTTTTATTTTAAATAAAGAGCTATGTTTTTTTAATGCGTTTTTGGATTACTACAGTTATACCTAGTCAGCCGTTTACAAAATATTTAGGTTTTTTATTTTTTTGGATTTGCACTTTCCAATTTAAAAATAGATAACACTGTCATTTTTTTAAATTTCGAAATCGCTTTCGACTCATTTTAAAGAGGAAAACTACTATAAAGGCCCCTTCAGCACACAACACCTTTTAAGCATTTTGACCTTGTTTTCAAAGGTATGTTTAAGAAAAGCAAAACTATATGGGCTTGTTCGGCACACACCATTTTTTATCAGATCTACCCCGTTTTTCAAGGTACCTTTGTTAAAAGTTAAAATTCGCTTTTTGCCCTGTTTTTCTATTGGGCCACTTGAGCACAAAAATGAAGTGCACACAGCTATTTTTTATGTAAAACGCCCTGGTTTTTAAGGGTAAACAGAAAAGCAAAAAAATCGTGGGTCCATAGTATATACAAAGACAAAAAAATCAGTACACAATATAATCGAATTACCAGAGATACCAAAACTAAAGAACTTTTAAATAAAATAGAAACAAAGGAATTTGGTTTTGTTTATGACAAGAGAGTTATCCTGGAAAACTTTGATACAATACCGTTTGGATATTAATCCTTTTTTATTGTTACTTAATAATGAATAATTTATTGTATAATGTAAATGGAAAAATGTATTAAATAAATTGGCTCTCTGGACTGACTTCGTAATAGTTTTGGAAGGAATTAATACTTGTCATTTATGCAACGAGCACCATCGAGTTATACATCCAGCTGGAAGCTAATCTGAGTTTGCTCGCTCTCTCTGTTTGATCTATGGAGTTTGCGCAGCGTGATGTTTAAGGATGTAACCTAACATTTTTAGCACATACCACATACCCTGTTTTTAGTTTTGAAATTTGTGGGTCGTGAAACAATGGCACAAGGTAAGAGCATATAAACCAGCAAAAGTAAATTTGAACCGAAATGTTTTAGCAATTTTTGTTCACGTCAATTGCCCAGGTAACGACAACGATATGGCGGATGCGGCAGCAAGGCACGCAGCAGCCGTTGATCTGTTTACAAGACAATGCCCCTTAGCGGCTAGTGTGGAGGAAGTTGTTGGCATTAGAGGTAGAGGACGAAAAAAATGTAGATGGAGAGTGAGATATACCAGGAATATGAACGCAGGATATCTCCAGATGGATGGCGAACAACTGGTGTTGGATATTATGAATAACAAGCCGAACAATACGGAGATTGTTGAAAAAACCAGAAGTGTATATCCCCCATTCATAGAACTAATTTACTCTTGCGGATGTAGATGCAATGTATCCCCAACATCAAGTATGTCAATTAAAAGATGTGATTCTGTTGTTAATTTAAAGGTGGAGGAGAATTTGGTTAATTTAAAGTTGGAGGAGGATCTCCAAGAATAAGGCCTGATTTCATAATCAATTTTTACCAATTGATGATTAGAATGCTAGAATTATTTAATTTTATTGTTTATTGTATTATATGAACTATTACATCCTAGCCGTAAGTTAGTAAACAGGGTTTTAAATTTGATTATGAAATGGACAGAATTGGCATTTTTTTTATGTATAGAGTGACGTTAATATTCTAGGTACCTAATACAAGTTAGTGTTTTAGGGTCAATTTTTTATTTCAGGGAACCTTTGGCTGTAATTGAATAAATTGAATAAAGATAAATATTTGTTGAAATATGTAGTAGATATTCATTTGTTTTGCAACTTAAGTAGATTTTATAATTTATTTATATACCTACTTTAAAAACAGGGATGTGATGAATTTTAACTTTAAAACAAAAGTACCTTGAAGAACGGGGTGTTCTCACGATTTTTTCTGCTTTTTTGTTTACCCTTAAAAACGGGGGTGTTTTCTGGAGCGTATACCGTTTGGGTATACACCGAATTTTCTTGGTCGAATTTGTTGGGCCGAAATCGTATTCATATGTGTGCTGAAATGAGCCAAATAGAAAAACAGGACAAAATCCTTGAAAAAATGTTAATTCGGTAGAAGCCCTCATGAGCGAAGCGATTTTAAAATATACCTTAAAAACGGGGGTGTTTTTACAATTTTTTCTGCTTTTCTGTTTACCCTTGAAAATCAGGGTGTTTTCCTTAAAAAATGGCTGTGTGCACTATGGACCCACGATTTTTTTGCTTTTTTGTTTACCCTTGAAAAACAGGGCGTTTTCCTTAAAAAATAGCTGTGTGCACTTCATTTTTGTGCTCAAGTGGCCCAATAGAAAAACAGGGCAAAAAGCGAATTTTAACTTTTAACAAAGGTACCTTGAAAAACGGGGTAGGTTTGATAAAAAATGGTGTGTGCCGAACAAGCCCATATAGTTTTGCTTTTCTTAAACATACCTTTGAAAACAAGGTCAAAATGCTTAAAAGGTGTTGTGTGCTGAAGGGGCCTTTATAGTAGTAGGAAACTTAGGTCTTTTCTTTGGTGTGTCTCCATTTCTAAAAAATGAACAATAAATAAATTTTTAAGGTTAATTTTCCAGAACTTTAAACACTTAAAACTTATTTTTTTCAAATGTAATGTCCCAATTTTTATTTCACTTATTAAGGATCATTAATTTAATCCGGAATTAAATGCCTTATTAAGTGATCACGTGGCCAAATTGAACCGATTTGATTGGTCTATTTGCGTTGTTAATTTTTAACAGCGCAATTAACTTTAATTGAGCTTTCTATAAACTGGTCCTAAATGATAGAGAATTTAATTCTGCATCGATCTGTATTAACATCCCGATACTTGTGTTTAATAGTTTAATAATAACACGAAAAAAAAATTTTGATATGTATAAGATTTTTTAATACCAAAATTCAGTTAGTTTATTTTATTTTGATGGGACAGATTTTTAACGAAATTTGTCATTTGTTTAACCAGCAAAGTTTTTTGAGAAACCTTTCAAAAATAGTCATAGTTCGTAAGAAATTTTCAAAAATTCAAAAAACTGCGCTAGTACAGAAAATATGTTATGGGTAGCTGTCTAAAGTTAAGCTTAAAATTTTGGAGTTTATTTTCTTTTTTTTTTTGGAATTCTGGACACAATAAAGGACAAATGTAGGCTTTATTTTGTAGTTTTACAAATACGATATTGAAATTCCGAAAAATAAGAGCCTTACCGATTTTTTAAGTAAAAGGTAAAAATTAAGAAAATTCAAAAAACTTTAAATATCTCGAAAACGGCTAGATCTAGCTATAGGGCAAGCTTATGAAAACTTTTTTAGAATAACTAGAGTAATCTAATCACGTAGTAAAAAAAACGCTTTCCATTTAAAATAAGAAAGTTGATAAAATATGTTATTTTTTATTTAAAGGATTATAGCCGAGAATCAGTTTCCGGAATATTTTACTAAAATGAGTTTAATTTTTTTGAGACCTTTGAATGTAACTTTTGGCCATGAGGATAAAGAAAAACACACTTGACAACGTTTCGGCATAAAAATGCCACCATCAGCAACAAACATACAGAAGTTAATAAGTTTGAATAAAATTATTTCGAAAATATTAAATTATTATTTAATAAAACTTCCAATATCTACTTGTAATGTGGGGTTTACACAGGACATCCTGTATGTCACCTATTTTTGCATCAATATACGTAGTTTTTCTTAATGAAAATGGAAGGAAAATAATTGTGAGTTGTGATTGTGAAGGTTAAAGGATTTACGGACACGCATTGGTGACCAACAAAATAATGCAGCACCCACTCCTGAAATTGCTTGGGGGTCATGGGTGGACAAGAAACAAATTAAATTAAAAACAATAAACAAAAATATCGTGTTATTATTGATTTTTACTCAAAAAAAACTGTGACGGAAAATAAATTCTTTATTTATTTGCTAAAAAAATTCACTTGTGCCTAAATAAACGAGAGCAAGGGCAAGCAGTGCCGTTCTGGCCACATTGCCACCCGAGCTCGTGCACATATCACTCTTGCAAAAACTGCACACCGAGGACTCTGGACATGGAGGTTCCGCATTTTTCCGGATTATTTGACACTTCCTGACCGCCAAGTCCGGATTATCGCTGTCTGAAACCAGAAATGAGTTTGGTCCAAGTCGGAAAATGCCTACTTTTTGCAACTTCCGTCGTACAAACGGCCTCATAAGACGGCCCAATGTTCCCGCCGCAGATTTTTTCGCGAGCTTTCGTTAATTCGCACGGTTCCAAGCAGTGATGACACTTCAAGGAGGTCTCACCTGCAATTAGCACGTTTTATTTGGGTTTGACTTTAGCGCAATTACTTCGTAATGTGAGTGCGGCGGGGGTTGTTGACGGGATGGTGTTTTTGTTTACGTTATTACAACCACTGGTTCCACATTCCACACATTCGACTTTTCCACTAGGAGGCAGCGAATCAAAGTTGGCGTTCTGGTGGACTAGCTTTTTCAAAAAGTCCACCAGAAACGTGCACCCGCCACTTTGGACGCATCCCTTAATCACCACGTCTATTAAATAATTAATTTTTTAATCAAATTTGGAAAAAAATGTGATACCTCTCGTGATCTCGACCGTGTAACAATTAATCACGCTCTCGGCCGGTATTTGGAGTTTCAAATTTTTGGTGATATTGTTGTAATCGTGGCAACTGCCCAATGTGTGTTTTAACTGACTTAGATCTTGGCTGTAAATGTTTTCGAAATCGGAAATGAAACAATACAAGCTGTTCACTAGAAACGATTTTTTATTATTTGATGTTTTTTTACCGAGTTATTACCAAATGGAATGGACAAAACTGTAATTAATAAAACTCTGCACATTTTAACGCACTGTCGTTTGATGAACTAAATCTACGTGGGCAAAATTTTGGCGGACACTTATTTTCTTAAAATACCCACACACATGCGACGATTGCCTCATATTTTTATAATAATATGCTTTCAAAGATTGAAAGTAACATTTTTCTTATAACAAAAACTACGACCGCACTATTGTTTTTTTTTGGTCAAATAATGAATTATTACCATTTTTCCTCCCCAATTTTTATTTCATTTAGGTTCGGTTTATAGATGCGTCATCCATTTAATCCGCAATTAAATGCCTTATTATCTGTTCACGTGGTCAAATTGAACTGATTTGATTGGTCCATTTGCGTTGTTAACTTTTAACAGGGCGATTAACTTTAATTGAGCTTTCGATAAACCGGTTCTAAATGATAGAAAATTTAATTCTCCGTCGATCTGTATTAACATTCCCGATACTTGTGTTTCATAGTTTAATAATAACACGAAAAAAAATTCATTACCTTTTTTTGAAATTTTAATAATAATTTGCTTTCAAAGATTGAAAGTAACATTTTTTTTATCAAAAAAATTACGACCGCACTGTTGTTTTTTTTGGTCAAATAATGAATTATTACCATTTTTTCCACCCCAATTTTTATTTCATTTAGGTGTGGTTTATAGAAGCGTCATCCATTTAATCCGCAATTAAATGCCTTATTATCTGATCACGTGGCCAAATTGAACTGATTTGATTGGTCCATTTGCGTTGTTAACTTTTAACAGGGCAATTAACATTAATTGAGCTTTTGATAAACCGGTTCTAAATGATAGAAAATTTAATTCTCCGTCGATCTGTATTAACATTCTCGATACTTGTGTTTAATAGTTTAATAATAACACGAAAAAAAAATTATTACCTTTTTTGGAATCTTAATAATAATATGCTTTCAAAGATTGAAAGTGACATTTTTCTTATCAAAAAAATACGACCGCACTGTTGTTTTTTTTTGGTCAAATGATGAATTATTACCATTTTTTCCACCCCAATTTTTATTTCATTTAGGTTCGGTTTATAGATGCGTCATCCATATAATCCGCAATTAAATGCCTTATTATCTGATCACGTGGCCAAATTGAACTGATTTGATTGGTCCATTTGCGTTGTTAACTTTTAACAGGGCAATTAACTTTAATTGAGCTTTTGATAAACCGGTTCTAAATGATAGAAAATTTAATTCTCCGTCGATCTGTATTAACATTCTCGATACTTGTGTTTAATAGTTTAATAATAACACGAAAAAAAAATTATTACCTTTTTTGGAATTTTAATAATAATTTGCTTTCAAAGATTGAAAGTAACATTTTTCTTATCAAAAAAATTACAACCACACTGTTGTTTTTTTTGGTAAATAATGAATTATTACCATTTTTCCCCCCCAATTTTTATTTCATTTAGGTTCGGTTTATAGATGTGTCATCCATTTAATCCGCAATTAAAAGCCTTATTATCTGATCACGTGGCCAAATTGAACTGATTTGATTGGTCCATTTGCGTTGTTAACTTTTAACAGGGCAATTAACTTTAATTGAGCTTTTGATAAACCGGTTCTAAATGATAGAAAATTTAATTCTCCGTCGATCTGTATTAACATTCTCGATACTTGTGTTTAATAGTTTAATAATAACACGAAAAAAAAATTATTACCTTTTTTGGAATTTTAATAATAATTTGCTTTCAAAGATTGAAAGTAACATTTTTCTTATCAAAAAAATTACAACCACACTGTTGTTTTTTTTGGTAAATAATGAATTATTACCATTTTTCCCCCCCAATTTTTATTTCATTTAGGTTCGGTTTATAGATGTGTCATCCATTTAATCCGCAATTAAATGCCTTATTATCTGATCACGTGGCCAAATTGAACTGATTTGATTGGTCCATTTGCGTTGTTAACTTTTAACAGGGCAATTAACTTTAATTGAGCTTTTGATAAACCGGTTCTAAATGATAGAAAATTTAATTCTCCGTCGATCTGTATTAACATTCTCGATACTTGTGTTTAATAGTTTAATAATAACACGAAAAAAAAATTATTACCTTTTTTGGAATTTTAATAATAATTTGCTTTCAAAGATTGAAAGTAACATTTTTCTTATCAAAAAAATTACAACCACACTGTTGTTTTTTTTGGTAAATAATGAATTATTACCATTTTTCCCCCCCAATTTTTATTTCATTTAGGTTCGGTTTATAGATGTGTCATCCATTTAATCCGCAATTAAATGCCTTATTATCTGATCACGTGGCCAAATTGAACTGATTTGATTGGTCCATTTGCGTTGTTAACTTTTAACAGGGCAATTAACTTTAATTGAGCTTTTGATAAACCGGTTCTAAATGATAGAAAATTTAATTCTCCGTCGATCTGTATTAACATTCTCGATACTTGTGTTTAATAGTTTAATAATAACACGAAAAAAAAATTATTACCTTTTTTGGAATTTTAATAATAATTTGCTTTCAAAGATTGAAAGTAACATTTTTCTTATCAAAAAAATTACAACCACACTGTTGTTTTTTTTGGTAAATAATGAATTATTACCATTTCCCCCCCCCAATTTTTATTTCATTTAGGTTCGGTTTATAGATGCGTCATCCATTTAATCCGCAATTAAATGCCTTATTATCTGATCACGTGGCCAAATTGAACTGATTTGATTGGTCCATTTGCGTTGTTAACTTTTAACAGGGCAATTAACTTTAATTGAGCTTTCAATAAACCGATTCTAAATGATAGAAAATTTAATTCTCCGTCGATCTGTATTAACATTCTCGATACTTGTGTTTAATAGTTTAATAATAACACGAAAAAAATTTTATTACCTTTTTTTGGAATTTTAATAATAATATGCTGTCAAAGATTGAAAGTAACAGTTTTCTTATCAAAAAAATTACGACCGCACTGTTGTTTTTTTTGGTAAATAATGAATTATTACCATTTTTTCCCCCCAATTTTTATTTCATTTAGGTTCGGTTTATAGATGCGTCATCCATTTAATCCGCAATTAAATGCCTTATTATCTGATCACGTGGCCAAATTGAACTGATTTGATTGGTCCATTTGCGTTGTTAACTTTTAACAGGGCAATTAACTTTAATTGAGCTTGTGATAAACCGGTTCTAAATGATAGAAAATTTAATTCTCCGTCGATCTGTATCAACATTCTCGATACTTGTGTTTAATAGTTTAATAATAACACGAAAAAAAATTATTACCTTTTTTGGAATTTTAATAATAATTTGCTTTCAAAGATTGAAAGTAACATTTTTCTTATCAAAAAAATTACAACCACACTGTTGTTTTTTTTGGTAAATAATGAATTATTACCATTTTTCCCCCCCAATTTTTATTTCATTTAGGTTCGGTTTATAGATGCGTCATCCATTTAATCCGCAATTAAATGCCTTATTATCTGATCACGTGGTCAAATTGAACTGATTTGATTGGTCCATTTGCGTTGTTAACTTTTAACAGGGCAATTAACTTTAATTGAGCTTTTGATAAACCGCTTCTAAATGATAGAAAATTTAATTCTCCGTCGATCTGTATTAACATTCTCGATACTTGTGTTTAATAGTTTAATAATAACACGAAAAAAAATTATTACCTTTTTTGGAATTTTAATAATAATTTGTTTTCAAAGATTGAAAGTAACATTTTTCTTATCAAAAAAATTACGACCGCACTGTTATTTTTTTTGGTCAAATAATGAATTGTTACCATTTTTTCCGTTTCGATTTTTGGGTTGTGTCGGACGGTCCGTGAAGACCATAAATTCTTCTGAATTACAGGCGTCTTCTTCGCACTCATTGCACTCCAAACTTCCGATGTAATCAACTGTCCCTCTCACTTCAATCATTTTCTGGATGGCATTAATCATATCGTTGCACTTGTTGCTCGGAAGACAGCCTTTGAAGACGACATCGGGGTCATCTAATTGCAGTAAAACCCAGATAAAAGTATCAAAGAAGCGATTGTCCAATACCTGTGTTTATTGTGAAGCAATGCAACGTTTTCGACTGGTTTTCAACACTCTTGTGTTTTTGAATGTAATCCAGGCAGTTTTCTAAGTTCTGTTTTAAGTTTTTGATGTTTCCTTCTAAAACACTACTGGGATCGGTTGTGTAACAATGTAAACTAAACACTGAAACATTGTTGTTTAAAGTTTGGTGGTTTGGAGCATTTAGTACCGTTTTCAGGGCAATAAGCACACATTAAAAGGGCGATCACGGTTTTTTGCATTTTTTCGAATTAATTTTCGGGTTCTTAAAGTACAATTACTTGATCAACACTGTAAAATGACGCACATGCGAATGGGCTTTGTTTATACTAAAAGTATACATTCTAGTGAAATATCCAAGCTGGTGTAAAGGCCACAACGCGGTTATTCTTAGTTTATTCTTTCACATTTTTTTCAATAAACAAATCGCACAAAAAATGCCTCATAAAAATATTTTCTGATGATTGAATTTCATGCTAAGGTTAATGATTTAACTGCGGCTTAAACTGGGTCTCTAAATGGGCATGACTTTATAATTTTTTTTCGAGAATAGTTATATTTTTTAATAGAATTTTTTATTACGCTAGGTCAGGTCAGGTCAAAAAATGGCTCATAAAAAATTTTTTTGATGATTAAATTTCATGCTAAGGTGTTGTAATGATTTAACTGCGGCTTAAACTGGGTCTCTAAATGGGCATGACTTTATAATTTTTTTTTCGAGAATAGTTACATTTTTTTTAGAATTTTTTATTACGCTAGATCATGTCAGGTCAAAAAATGGCTCATAAAAATTTTTTTGATGATTAAATTTCATGCTAAGGTGTTGTAATGATTTAACTGCGGCTTAAACTGGGTCTCTAAATGGGCATGACTTTATAATTTTTTTTCGAGAATAGTTATATTTTTTTAATAGAATTTTTTATTACGCTAGGTCAGGTCAGGTCAAAAAATGGCTCATAAAAAATTTTTTTGATGATTAAATTTCATGCTAAGGTTTTGTAGTGATTTAACTGCGGCTTAAACTGGGTCTCTAAATGGGTATGACTTTATAATTTTTTTTCGAGAATAGTTACATTTTTTTTAGAATTTTTTATCACGCTAGGTCAGGTCAGGTCAAAAAATGGCTCATAAAAAATTTTTTTGATGATTAAATTTCATTCTAAGGTGTTGCAATGATTTAACTGCGGCTTAAACTGGGTCTCTAAATGGGCAGGACTTTATATTTTTTTTCGAAAATAGTTATATTTTTTTAATAGAATTTTTTATTACGCTAGGTCAGGTCAGGTCAGGTCAGGTCATGATAAAATTAAACGTTTTTGTGACAGTTTTATTTAAACAACAAAAATTCAAAATAAAATAAAATAATGAAACTGGATAAAAATTGTAAAAAAGAGCAGTTTTAGTGAAAATTTTCACTTTCCGCTGTTTCTAAAAGCAAATTGTGTGAGTCACTGTTTGCGCACCTCTTTTAATAGTTTAATACGTGTTAGGTCATCACAAAACCGAAACCAGTTCCAAAAGTTTATTTCATTTACATTTATTTACACTTCGTTTAAATATACAAAGCGGTGAAAAAAACGGCTGCCAAACTGAACCAAGTCACTTTCATATTTGTTCCGGAATTGCATTGGTCGCTGTTGCAGTTGGTGCAATCGTAATTATCTGGACACAAAACTTGGCCGTTTTTGTCCGGAACCACACATTTCCTAATAGCTTTGCTTGCATCACTTGAACCTGTCAACAAAACCGTGTAATAAATACCGGAAATAGCGATAAAAATTGTTACCTTTTTTCACTTGTTTGCTGCACTTTGAGGTGCTGTAAGTGCCACAAGGCACCACGTTCGCCTTTTCAACGGTACATTCCTGTGTCACTGGCTCGCACTGATAGCATTCCAATTTATCGTCGGCAACTGAAAAAGTCCGTTTTATTGTGAAACTGGGTCGTAAAAATACACTTACAAATTTGGACCACAGCCAGCGAGAACAGCGCAATAATAAGAATATTCCTCATTTTTGATTATTTCTTTTTCGAACCACTTCTGTTTCCTTTTACTGCCCAACTACACTGGCCGATGTTTACCTACTTTACAGTAGAAATATGGTAGGAGCCTAACATCATGTGACCCTGTGACCGTATGGTTGGCTCTGGCTATTAAAAGCGGTGCCAAGAAATGGGTTTTAATTAAACTTAACAATAATTGGACAACTAATGGAAAATTGTAGTTTCCTTAATTTAGTTTCTAATTCCCGTTAAGGCCTGCAATAAGAATTAAAAAAAACGTTACATAATAGACTCAAGAACAAATTAGGAATTATTGTTTGGAAATTGATGTCATGTTTGTATTTTTAGACCAAGTTTCGAAACTAATTTCAAAGTGTTGGGTAGGCAACCAACACTACACGGAAACCATAAAATCGTGTTTCGTGTAACTACCAAAGTATAAATACCTTTACAACACCGTTTGTTTACGTTTTTTTTGTGTCCAAAGATTATGTGTTATTTGCATTTGTAGTTACAGAAAACTGTAATAGTTTGGGCGCTCTCTGTAAAGTTTTTGTTCGATTCAAATAAACTAGCACATGTTTGCGTTTCTGTGTTCCTGATATTAGAACGGGTTTTCGAGACCCGGTTCGTGTTATACACATTTTTATTTATAATTCCGACTTTTTTCGCAAAATCAGTGGGAAAAACTGGAGGCGATTTAAATTGATTTGTTGAATTTAAAATCAGAATTTTGAACATCTGTTTGAATTTCTGTGTTCCGGATAGCAGTCGGGTTCTGAGAGACCCCAGAGTATCATCTGATTGTGGAGATTTTTTCATGTTAATTTAATGAAATCGTTTTCGATTAAAAAAAGTTGCGCTAACTGGTCGACAAAAACCTTACAAAATTGGTGTATTTATTTTATTCATATTGTTTCTTAAATGATTTTTAAATGAATGGCCTTAGGAAAGTAAAATATTTAATTTTAAGCACCTCTTCTGTCTCCTATTATCCGCATAGGACCAGGGGTCTGAGAGACCCCGGTGTAGTTAGTTAGAGCTATGAAGCCAGATTTTTTCCTGTTTTCTTTCGTTTAGTATTCGTATTTCGTGAATATTGAATTATTTTGAAAGCCACGAATAATAATAATAATAATAATAATAATAATAATAATAATAATAATAATAATAATAATAATAATAATAATAATAATAATAATAACAATAATAATAATAATGTTGTTATAGTTAGATTGTTCTATTTATATCATTATGAAACAAACGCTACAATTATTTTCTTTGAATATCATTCTAAGTAAATAAATATAAAGTAATTTATGAGTTATTGAATAAAGAAACACCACTTTTTTAGAAAAAAAAATACGCATTAGCTAAAAATCGTAATGGAATACAAAATATTTGGTGTTAGATAAATTTTAAATAGTACTTATTTTAATTGTTAATTAATAATAATCTTTGTGACAATCGCCTGGTTTTGAAAATGTTAGTGTGCGTTTGATTTTGAATTTTTTACAATTTTTCTTTTTTTTTTTCGTAAAAGTAAAAATTGTTCCGTGATTTTAGTAAAATGAGACGTTAAAAATAACAACTCTTCTTCTTTCTGTTGTCCGCATAACACTGGGGTTCTGACAGACCCCAAAGTTTCAATCAGGCTGTGAAAGACAACTTTTAATTATTGTTTTTTTTTTTGTTAGATATAAGCAACCTTTAGCAGTACTTGCGATTTTCACTAAGTGTTTATATTTTTTACCTAGCGCTTATTATTTTTACCTAACAATTATCATTTTCTTAGAATTTATTATTAATTTTTCTTAGCGTTTACTTTTTTCCCTATTTTTCTTATTTACCTCTTCGTTGGAGTTTTGGAATAAATAAAACACAAAAAACTTCATTAAATTACCTTTATTTAACAAAAATACTTAAATACAAAATGACAAAAGCATATGAATTATCACAAGAATCAGTCTAGTTTAAATATCAATTATTTTCTTCACTTCTTCTCTTCTTTCTTCTGCTCGACGGCCTTTGAGGGCTGCCCCGTCTGCACGATGGGAATGCTCCTGTGCTCCTCCTCAGTCCCAACCCTCGGAGCCGTGATGGTCAAAACCCCATCCGAGGACAACTTAGACTCCACCTTTTCCACATCATGCCCTTTCGGCAGCATGTACCTCCTCACAAAATGCCTCGAAATAAACCCATGCTCATCCTCCTTCTCCTCGTGTTTGCCCTCAACCGTCACCACGTTATCCGACACCTTCACGGTGATTTCCTCGGGCTTGAACTGCTGGACGTCCAGACAAGCCTGGAACTTATCCTTGTCGTAGCTCACGGTGGATCCGGAGTCCTGCTGCGAGGCTAGAGACCGCCAGGGTCGGAGGTATCCCGCGGGACTTCGAAGGTAGTGGCGGAACTCCCGAGGGATCATGGGCGAGAGGAGGTCCTCCGGGTCCAGGACCGAGCCGAAGTGCTGGTCGTGGAGACGGGAGGGACGACGGTAGTCGTAGGGGTCGTTGAAGAGCCACAAAGCCATTTTTTCGCGTTTGGTTTTCGCACTTTTTCACTTTTTCGACGATTTGTTTGAACTGACGAAGGGGCGGAGACCCGTGGGGAATTTATATGCGAGAGCGTAGAAAATTCCAGATGCGCAAACGCAGCGATTGAGTCTGGAGTTTGCTAGAAAATAATCAAACGGAAGGTGCGTTCACGGGATATTGTCACTTGGATGGGTTCTATAATTCGCATTTTTGCGTTTTTGGGATGGAATTATTGGGACTAGATTGCACGAAGCGACCAGTTTGATGTTTTTTTGATGCTTTGTCTCAAAGAAAAAAATTTTTCTTATTTCGCTACACAAATAGTTATTTTAATTTTTTTGAAAAAAAAATTTGAAACTGTTATTTGCTTATTTTTACTGTGTTTATAAATGCTTACAAAATTGAAAAAATCGAGCATCAAGAGACTTTTAAATGTGATTTCTGGTTTAAAATTTTACAGTTTTCTCAAAGAATTTAAATATTTTCTCAAATGCAGGGTGTTAGGGAATGACTTAGCAATATTTTGTAAGTGAATTTGTTATGATCAGACGAGTTAAAAACCCTTTTATCATCGTTCCAAACAGTGTATACTTTCTTCAAAATTTTTTATTACCTAAACCACCTGTTGAGAGCCACTGTGTGACTTATGGTAGTTTATTAGCAGTTAATGAAATAGAGACGCATGGACGTTTTGAGAATTTTCAAATAGTGTTGCCAGCATATTCATTTGTGTCGAAGGTTCGAATCCCTCTTATGGCATAATTTTTTTTGTTTTTTTTTTTGTAAAATTTAATAATAAAATACAAATTCGAACGGAGTGGACCAAGAAATGTATAATTGGTAATACTTGAACTGTTAGTTGCCTTAGACACAAACGATAATTTTTTATATCATACTACTTTTTCTATAAAAAATAGATTTTTTTTCACAACGTCAAATGTATTTTTAAATTGCCAAATGCACAAGACAATCTAATAGTGCTGACCATTTCCATTGGCCACAAGTTGTCCCGTGGTTGTCATACTGCATTCTGATTGGTTACAAACTTTTACTACTTATTAGTACAGGTCACATACATTTAACAAATCAAGTGAACTATGAGAGTGAAAAAAACAATCTTAACGCCTAGCATGATTTCTGAAACTATTTAATAATAGATATTTTGCTACTTTGTTGACTGAAATGTTTTTTATTCAAGATTTTTTTCATTTGCAACGTCATATTCTTTGAATAATTTTGTATGATATTGTAATTATGACGTTATGTAAATTTTTTATTAGCAATATTAATCGTATTTGATCAGAAATTCGCAGTTTATCGGCGAGACAACATCCTTTGAACGGCTTACAACACCAGAAGGTCGAGAAAACGCCGAAATATCCAGAATTTTCCACCCCATATTACCAAATTAGCACAAAACAAACAATTTGTGATTGTGTTTTTTTACAACACATTAACTAATGACTATTCAAGGCCACACATTTATTGGCCTCAAATTTACCCACTTAGTAAATTGTAAATTAGTAAATGCAATTAATGACAAAACCCAGCCTACTTATTCTGGAACATTTTTTATTATATTGGTGTTTATGTCGGAAAAACACGGATTAAAGGAGCCAACTATTTGCGATTTTTTTTATCTATCAGACTGTAAACAGTAATTGAACTAAAAATAGAATCAAGTGGCGTAGTCACAATAAACAAACGGTGAGAAATGATTTTTGGAATGTCCATCATTATTACAATTTTTTCCTGTTTAACATAATTACCATACCAATTAATTAATTCTTACAGGGCGAAATTTTATTATTTGACTCTTCAGCTTCATTGATTATGATAATTAATCAGTAAGCACGCAACCATGCAAGTTGAAAAATAGTAAAGCCTCCTCAGACGTACGTCCTTTATTTCTTAATTAGTTCTTAAATCTCCGAAAAGCCCAAAACTACAAAATTATTATAAGAAAAAAGTGGAATTATTTGTTGTTATCGGAGAAAAATGGCATTGACTGCACAAGGCGATAAGTCTTGTCTTTTTTCGCCTGTTATCAAGCAACAAGTGACGATAATTCAATTTAAATAAATAATTATTAACAAATTATTACGATTTACAACTCGTGTCCACTCAAAAAATCCGAGAAATGGTGG
This sequence comes from Tribolium castaneum, assembly GCF_031307605.1. Lineage (NCBI taxonomy): Eukaryota > Metazoa > Arthropoda > Insecta > Coleoptera > Tenebrionidae > Tribolium > Tribolium castaneum. The sequence continues at coordinate 3,023,957 of NC_087399.1, forward strand.
ATTTGTGAAAAAATTCAGGAAAATTCGCGATCGATCCTTGCCGATCCTTCCCGACTCTCCTCGAACCTTCTCGAATTTCCGCCTCCTGTATAAATAGCCGGCGTTCGCCCAATCGTGCATTCTGTCATTTGATCCGAACTAGTCAACAAGTGAAGAAAAAAAGCGAAGAAAACGCAAAAATGTCTCTTCTGCCTCTACTCCTGAGCGACCCTTTCGAGTACTCGCGCCCGTCGCAGATCCTGGACCAGCACTTCGGCCTGGGGCTGGACGCCGACGACCTCCTGGCGCCGCTCGTCCCCCGGGAGATGCGCCACCTGATGCGTTGTCCTGCGGGATACCTTCGCCCCTGGAGGAGCGCCGCCCAGCAGCGGGACTCGGGCTCGACCGTGAGCTACGACAAGGACAAGTTCCAGGCCAACCTGGACGTGCAGCAGTTCAAGCCGGAGGAGATCAGCGTGAAGGTGAACGGCAACGTCGTCACCGTCGAGGGCAAGCACGAGGAGAAGCAAGACGAGCACGGGTTCATCTCGCGGCACTTCGTGCGCAAGTACATGCTGCCCAAGGGCCACGACGTGGACAAGATCGAGTCCAAGCTCTCCTCCGACGGGGTCCTGACCATCACGGCCCCCAGGTTCGACGTCTCCAAGGAGGAGCACAAGAGCGTGCCCATCGTGCAGACCGGGCAGCCCTCCAAGCCCGTCGAGCAGAAGAAGGAGGAAAAGAAGTAATTTAACCAAGCGGGATTAGTTATTGCTTCAAGACTGATTTTTCCCATTGTAATGTGTAGCTAGTTTTATTTTCATTTGTATTAATCGAATTTGTTTAATAAAGTTACCATTCTCTAGACTTTTGCTGTTTTATTTCATACTGATTGACTGAAATGGTGATAAATTGATAAAATTCAAAGATAAAGCAATTTTTTTGAGATTTTCTTTGAGCCAAGTGACAGTATTTAGAGAGCGGAGCGGACGTAGCAACGACCTTGCTGATTCTCGAATGTTTTGTAGCGCTATGGTTACGCAGAAAATCGTTGCGGTAGGCTATGGATTCTAACCCAGTCATAACACATTTCCTTTTATTTTATTTTCTGGAGCTTTTAGTTTTTTAGTGAAAAAAAAGTTAAAATGCTTCTGTAGCCGAAACTATTGCCCGGAGCGGCTCGGCGTTTTGACGACAAAATAGTGAATTTCAAGAACTATCTGATGCTTTTTTGATTTTTGCTCTGTCTTTTAGTTAGCAACAAATAACAAAAACCATTAAAACCGGTATAAAAAGCTTAACAAATAATAATAATAATAATAATAATAATAATAATAATAAAAAATAAACTTAAAAATAAGTTTGGTGGATATGTGAACCTTCCAGTTTCAAATTCATTTAAACCCCCAAAATCTAGTTTGTTTAAAAACAAAATGGTTGGCGTTTTTCCACAGCACTCTTTGCAACAATGATTTTTTTCTCCATTTTGATCAAAACGTAAAATTCGATCGTATCATGTGTTAACTTATTGTAATCAAGAATAAAAACACTTTTCAAAAATACAAAAAGCGTATACGGCTTCCATAAGGAAAACCAAATTTAAGTGTTATAACCATGACATCAAGAACGCCTTGGAAAATTTGATGACAGATTTAGATCTCTTGTCAAAAAGTGCTTAAAGAACATCTTAGTTAAAAATGTCTAGCTTTTTTGGGTTTTGCTTGAAAAAATAAAAACGAAAATTACAAATTTCTGTTTATTTCCATTAATTTGAAACTAAAAATAATAACCGTATTTTTGCCAATTTCACAAATTTTAGGGTGAGTTCTTGCTAGATTACCTTCATTATCTTCTATACTCGTCTTTTTTACAGAAAATGGATAAGATAAAAATTTTAAATCATTTTTTCACTTTAAAAATTGAGACATTACCAACGGTCACAAAAATCCCTAATTCACAAAAACGCCACTCGAAATTAAATTCGTGCTTCAAGACTGGTTTTATAATATACAATTTTTTTCCATTCAAAATTCTGATAGTTTTAGTTTTTGAGAGTTATAAATTTTTTAGTAAAAAATGCCTATATGAAAAAAAAACGACAGTAATATTGTATCTACCTATATTTTTTCTAAAACAATTAGAATATTAAAAAATAAAATAATTATTTAATTATTCATGCAAATAAACAAAACACTGTCATTCTTATCAACAATTAATTAGAATTGTTGTTGGATTCGAGAGCTTTCGGGAAAAGTCGGACGATAAACTACGTTCAGCAGATACTGACTCGGGAATATTCTAGAATGGAACAAAAACACAGTTCGTTTTTAATTTTTTATTTACAAAATTACAGTCATAAAAAATCACAACTTCGCTTTCACCACCGGAGCCTCATTTTTCACCCTCACCACCGGAATTTTCCGACTTTTCACTTCCATACGCGGCACACTGACCACCAAAACACCGTCAGGATAAAGCTTCGATTGGGCTTTTCCTAAATCGAAACCACTGGGAATTATACATTTTTTAATAAAGTGGCGCGAAATCGACCCATCTTGATCCTTTTTCTCCCCGTGTTTACCCTCAATGACCAGAAAACGATCCTCGGTCACCTTCACAGAAAGTTCCTCCGGTTTGAAGCCACGAACGTTGAAATTCAACTCGAAGGAATCCCTGTTTTCGAAAAATTTGAACGGATCTAGGAGCACTAGCGACATTTTGATTGGTATGAATGAAACAAATGAAACACAACAGCGCGAAGTGGGAGGAATTTCTAGAATGGTTCACGCTCAGTGGATCTTATCACTTATTAATGATAATACTGACGCACTTTTTATTTTAATAATTTTCATTATAAATTCTTAAATAATGTCTGGAAAATTCTCGAATCGAATTTTCCGGAATTTTCTCGCACCGTCCACAGGCCTATAAATACCGCTCGATTCGCGCGGTTTCTCAGTCCAATTCAAACCACCAAAGTGTTAAGATGTTTTATCCGGTGTTCTCTCACGACATGCGCTACTTCCTCCGCCTCTGGCGGCCTTGGCGGCAGTTCGCCGCCCCCAACATCGAATCCTCGGTCACTTTCGGCCGCCAAAAATTCCAGGCGGATCTGGACGTCCAGTACTTTAAACCTGAAGATATCACCATTAAAGTGGCCGAAGACAACACCGTGACCGTCGAGGGTAAACAGGAGCACCAGGAGGGCGAGAATTACGTGTCCAGGCACTTTGTGCGAAGGTTTGTGTTGCCGGAGGGACACGATATGGATAAATTGGAGTCGACGCTGTCCACCGACGGGGTTTTGACCATCACAGCCCCCAGGATTGCCAAGGAGGCTGAGGAGGGCAGGACCATCCCCATTACGAGGACTGGCAAGGCCCACAAGAGTGGAGAAAACTGAATTGTAATTAATTATCTCATAAAGTAATTGAAGGATATTTTGTTACTTCCGAGACTGATTTTTTACATAAGTTGTTGTAATTTTTATGTAAATACTAGTCAATCAATAAATTTTTTTTAGTTACTTCTTGTTTCAAATTATTGCACAACCTTGTCTGCTTTTCCTTGGTTCAAACTCCTTTAATCCATTGAGAGAAACATTACCAGTCGTTTTAATTAAACGTCAGTATTTCTTGTTAAATACAAAATCACTCAAGTAAATCGAACTAAAACTATGCGAGAAAACTTTAAAATTAATTGGTCGGGAATTTCGGTCGCATAGGAGTTTCTACTGTACTTTTCAAATTGAATTCTTGGACTAATATTTTTTTCAATAGAGGTATCAAAATACCCCAATGATTAATTTTTATCAATCACCCCGTATCACCCTTCTAGAAGCGTCCAAGTCGCGCACACCCACCCGGCGCAATTTGGCGTTTTCCCAGCAACACGAGTGTCAAAATGTCTCTTTTACTGTTTGGTGACCCTTTCGAGAGCCCCCGGCACCCCTACGGCCGCCTTTTGGACCGTTATTTCGCCTCTCTGCTCAATTTCGACGATTTTCTGCCGCTGGAAACTGAAACGCGTGGACATCTCCGCCAGCGCTTCCAAGCCCCAGAGTCTGACGTACGTCTTAATAAAGAAAAATTTCAGGCTTGCCTCGACGTTCAGCAATTCAAGCCGGAGGAACTCACGGTCAAAGTATCGGATAATGTGGTGACGGTCGAAGGCAAGCACGAGGAAAAAGAGGATGAACATGGATTTATTTCGAGGCATTTTGTGAGAAGGTACGTCATTCCGGAAGGGCATGATTTGGGAAAAATTGAGTCGAGACTGTCCTCGGACGGGGTTTTGTCCATTACGGCCCCCAGGATTACGGAAGGGGGACAGGCAAGCAGGAATATTCCGGTCATTCGGACCGGACAGCCTTCGCAACACGTTGAATATGATAAACAAGAAGACAAGACGGAGGAATAAATTCAACTTAATTTTTTTCCAAATGTATACTTTTTATTTTGTTGAATAAATGAATTAGAGATATTGAAGTGTTTTTAATGAGGTTACGTCGGGTTTGGATGAATTCAGAAAAAATACACAACTAGTTGCAAAAAACAGTCTTTATTATGTAAAATAAAGGTATAGTAACTTAAAAAAATCTTTAACGTTTCAATCTACGTAAAGTAATTCATGATGAGATTAGTGCCGACTTTGTTGTACGAATGAATAACCAGATTTCAATTCAATTATTGATTCAAAGTGCTTTTTATTATCACAGACTTAACTTCAATTACAAGCTCAAGTGCACCAACCTCACCTTCGAATGAAAGTAGATCTAGGAGAAAGAAACCAAAAACTTTAATTTTCCATATTTACAATAAATAATAATATGTACAGGAATGAACCTAACCGTGAAAAACGCAATAAAATTTTTAAGTGGCCGTCTGCGATTTGGCTTTCCTGTGATCGTAATTAACCAACCTTTGGCCTACTAGATACTTGTCGTTTTTAATATGTTCGTACAATTTTTTAAATTGTCTAATTTGTAAAACTACCACCGCACCCACGACACCGAGCAGTAGTAAAAACGGATAAATCCGCCTGGCTACTAGATTCCTCATTTGTAGATTACTCACAAACGCCGGCACGATCGAGTAGGCCAAGACATAGGGCACGGCCAACGCTAGCCCAAAACTGACAATAACCGGCGCCGCCAACTGTCTAAAAATAAAACTCAGATGCATATCCCTTATCCCATCCCTGTAGGCCCTTTCGATGGCCGCCCGAAGGAACCAATCAGGGCCCATCATCGTGACGGCACACGCGATTTTCGTGTACAACACGCCCAGCGCCCAGTCTTGCCAAATGAACAAAATCGGCGTTTGGTGGATCGGCACCCTCAGCGGGACGATAACCACCAACTCTAGCAACATCCCGAACAGTAGGGGAATCACCCCCAGTAGAATCGTGCTAGCGATCATGGTTTTAAGCCCCAAGACGCACCACTGTTTCAAGCGCGAAATCATGGCAGCCCTGCCTTGGGGCAGCCAACTCATGACCAAGGTCACAGCACGCGCCGACAGCCAACACAAGTACAAACCGCACGCGGCTGTGTACAATTCGTGGACTTTCACCTCGGTCTGGGCGGAGTTTGTCGAGATTTGGGGGCCGGGGGGCGGGGCCCCGACCAGCCACAACGCCATGACGCGCCGCCCCAGCCACACGGGCAGGGTCAAGGCGGTGAGGCTGAACGTTACCAGGGAAACACAGACTAAGATGAGGAGACCTACCAGACGCGCGACGAAAAAGGACGGACGCTCGTAGGGTTGGAAACCTACAAAGGGGGCGGATAGTTTAAGTAAAAAGCGTTATTTGATTTGTTGGTGACTTACCAGAAGGCGGTTCCATCATTAGTAGGGCGTGGTGGGCCGCCCCTAAGCCAGCGCCCGGTTCGGGCGGATTGGCTACAGCTTGCCCCGCCTCGTTCGGCGATTGGCCGTCACTATTGCCCAACAAATACGAATGGATGTTTAAAATCCAGGCAACGGCGCGGCACCAATTACGCACCAGGCCTTTCAACCAGATCCTCGTGTGGGATTGTTCCAATAATGCTGGGAGGATCACTTGTAAAAGTAACAATTCTAAGGACAGTTCATTCACTTGTGTCTCACTGTTGAGGGACACTGTATATGGGAGAAAAGACGGAAGAAGGATTTTCAAAATTCGAATCGGGAGCCACAACATCAAAAGAACAACACTACCGAAGATAACCGCCGAGATCAACAATTTCCGTATATGTTCCAAGATAGGTAAATGGATCATTTCTTGAATTGGACTGAAATCAGGGTCGTTGAAGTTGCGCAAGAACCACAACACTCCTGGTCTTAGAATTTCACGCAAGAGGAGAACAAACGAAGCGAAATAATAGACATAGACCATTCCGATCAACCAATGGATGAAGATTGAAGTACCAGGAGCGGCACTAAAACTACTCTCCCTGTCTTTGAGCGAAGCGTCAAACATTGCCAAAGAGCAAATATCCAACCACCAGCCACAAACCAATGGTAGAATTCCGATTTCAACCACCGAAAGCATCGATACTTTAACCACCACGTAACACAAACCTAGGACGCGCTTAGCTTTGTAAAAACCCAAAACACCGGCGACTCGATGGAAGAACACAAAGAAAAGACCAACAGTGCAATAACCGACCAAAGTGGTCAATAAACCTTCGAAATGACTGGCCGAAGCCGCCTCCCTCATATTAACAAGGGAAAGAGTCATTAGACCCATATGGTACGGGGAGTAGGCAAAAATGAGTATAAACAAAGTGTTCAACGAAATGACCCAGAAAACGTGTTCCAGGAACATTAAAGAACCATCAAGACCCAACAAACGCTCCCATGTTATCTCCTCGGCCGCTCTATCCCACTCCATGGGTATCCAATTGTTGTCTTCGCCTCCATTCACTTCATTCTCCTCCTGTTGTTCCCCCTGATTCTCCCCTTGAGGTGCTACTTCTGGCTCCTGTCCGTTGTTCTCCTCCACGTCTTCCGGTATGTTGTTATTCAAGACGGGAGGTGGGGCATCTTCGGCCACGCCCACGTTATCTCTCTGTAACCAATCGGGTCCTCCCCCGTGTAAGATCTGCTCGCGCAGCCACACCAACCCAGCGAATGCGAATAGCGTGCACGTGACGACGAAGCAACCTTGGAAAATGTCCGATGCCAGGTTTTCCATTGAGAGGAGTTCAAACGGAAGGGTCAAGATGGCGTCGACAGTGCCGGCGAAAAGGGCGCGGTAGATCCGACAGGCTGTCAAAGGGACGATTCCGAGCCAAGCGATGGCGACTAGAGTGTAGTGGAGCCAGTATTTGATGGCGGTTCCGATGGAGGAGAGGAGACCGGCGGCGAGGTCTCGCACAGGGAGGCGGCGTGGCATGTCGGGGGAGTAGATGGGAGTGAAGGAGAAACGATAACTGCACAATTCGCAGTATTCTTTGCGCGAGTAACGCATCCATTGCATGAGGCATTCCTGATGGATCCACTTTATGCTGCCCGTGCAGATGCAGGGGTGGAACAGGGGGCGGTCGGGCAAGCCTTCCGAACGGCACACCCGGCAGATGTCGGTGTTGGACAGTTCCGAGTCCATCATTACGCTGAAAAGACACAGTAAAAAAAAAAAGACAGTAACTCAAATATCAAAAAACATTCCTAAAAAATCAGAGGGGAGCTGTATTTTCTCCAAATATATTTGGTTAATATTTTAACTATACTAGATCAAAATTTGTACTAAACAGAAAGTTTTGGAAGTGGCCATGAAAAAGTTTGTGCAAAAACCAGAGTTTCCCGCTAATGCTCTCTCCACTAGATTCTCCCTCTATGCAAGTCCATTATTTTTCCCTTCTTTTTTTGGGAGCATTTCTGATGTAAATAAGTTTAAATCTGGCAACTCTTTTTTTTGACCTGCTATCAGGCACGAGCCACCCCATAATATGAAAAAAAAGAACAAACAAAACAGAAGCATAAATTACAAAAGATGAAGTTTTTTTCCGTTCCTGAAAAGTTAATAACAATTTAATAAAGCATAAAGCTGAAACTAGACCCCTCAAATGAGACAGAATGTTTTTACAGACTTAAATTATTGAATTTCTCGAAAAAACTGAGTTGTGTATCTCTTAACCTTGACCGTTCCTTGCGATTTTCTCATTCCCATGATTGTGATGCAATCGAACTGAATCAATTTTTAATTAGTCCGACCCTGTCCTTGGTCGATTTCTTTATCGTCCAATTCCGGAATAAACTGAATATTTGCATTATCTACGTTCGAAACGCGACGACACCCATGAGAACAATTGAATTGAAAACAAAACAAACCTCCCACTTTGTACTTTGTCGTTATTCATTTGTTTTTCGGCAAAACAAATCGATTTTTTGCGTTCACAAATCAACTGATTTTATCTCAAGGTTACTTTTGCAATTAGAATAATAAAAAACGTTTGTTGTTAGTTAATTATGCCCAAAAACTGATAAAAAACGCATTATCTGTAGTGTGACAGACACAAGGGATTTATTTTTAACATAAAAATCTGGGAATTGTTCCAATGATTCACTTGGCCGTATCAAAGTTCCCCCAATCGTAAACACGGATTTTTCAAGTATATTGAGCCCCCATTGATGCAGTTATGTAAATTAGCAATTAGCAGGCCATGTGTTGGGGGCAGAGACCTCGAATGGCCCACATTTTCAATCCACCGATAAACGAAATTATTATCAAGGGATTACAACTCACACTAATTGATTTTTTTTTGATTAGTTAATAAGAATCAACACAATAAACAAGCTGGGACAAAAAATTACCTGATGTTTTTTGGCACAGGAAACTACTTGAATGTGAAGAACATTATGTAATTTACGGATCCGACTCAAAGATCCATAGTTGCGTGATCACAAATGCTCGAAATTCGACAAAAACTGCAATTTTTTAGGCGTTTTGAGGCTTTTCAGGACGAAAAAATTTATTTTTTGACGTAATACCACAAGACTGACGTTTACTTTCACTCAGGAAGCCAACTGTTGGCTAGTTCGGGAAAAGACCAACCTGACAAAACCACCAGTCACTAACACAAATAATGAGTTGTGCGGGGTTTTACCCTGATATTTTGACTTAAAACAACCCAGTTTCGTATCAGTAAAGATCACAAATCGCGTAATATCAATTGTGGGGCTTGGTTTGTGAATTACACTTAATTTCGTGTTACGTAACCTTAGCCACAAGAAACCTAACCTTAAAGTCTACAAAAAATGTCAACAAAGCGCTGATTTGGCGCCAAGTTTTTTGTATTGTGTTTTAGTGCAGTTTTTAGTGTGTTATCGAAGCAAAACATGATTTAGGAACAATGAAAGATTCAACTCCAATAAAGACCGGTAAAAAATCAAAGAAAAACAAGCACACCAATGAAGAAACCCCCGAAACTTCCCCAAATGGGGCTAAAATCAACGCGTTTCAATTTATGATGAATCGAAGACATCGGAGCATTGGGGGGAATTCCCCTGGGCGTGAACCTGACGCAAACGACTCGGAAACAGCCTCGGATAAAAGTGTCTTAAAGGAGAGGAAAAGTCGGTTTGAGAGCTGGGCGGAGGCCAAGGGGGCTGCCAAACGTAAACGAGAGTACGAGGAAGTCGGCAATTGCATCAGTTACAAGCTGGAGAAACGGGGAAAACGATTGAAAAAGTTGCTAAATATTGATTGTCAAAGTGACGATGAGGTGGTCACTAAAAGGAAGAAGCGGAAAACTGTTGTAATTGAAAGTGACAGTGAGAACGAGGCACCAAAAACACCAACTGCCAACAAAAAGTGGAAATTTAAGATCAAGTTGGCCGTGGATGACAGGAGTGATGTTGAAAATTCGTCTGTCAACAGTCAACGAAATGTTGAAAATGCCCAAGGAAGTGTTGAAAATGCCCAAAAAAGTGTTGACAATGCCCCAAAAAGTGTTGACAATGCCCCAAAAAGTGTTGAAAATGCCCAAGGAAGTGTTGAAAATGCTCAAGGAAGTGTTGAAAATGCCCAAGGAAGTGTTGAAAATGCTCAAAAGAGTGTTGAAAATGCCCAAGGAAGTGTTGCAGACGTGGTGATAGTTGAAAATGCCCCTGTCAATACGCAGTCTAGTGACAGTGGCATTGACGTCATCGAACTCGACGTGGACCCAGCCAACTCTGTTTCCGACGAAAATGCCTCACGCAGAGTTTTACGATCCCGAAAACCGAAAAAATACGATGATTTTCTTCAACTTTCTGATTCGGACGATGAGAAGAAGAAGAAGACAAAAGTGGCACCAGTTTTCTTAAAAGCTGTTCCAAAACCAAAATTAGATCCGGAAGCAATGGAAGCAAGAAGACAGTTTTTGATGAGTGGTGTTCCGTCTTCTTTGAAAAAAGAGATGGAAAAGGTGCGAATTTTTAGTACTGAAGAATCGGATTTTGATATTTTCCCGTCGTTAAGTCACGTCCAGCAAAAATCCGACAATATTTTCTGGGATTTACCCAAAGTTGATTTAAAGCTGGCAAACGTGGAGGAAAAAATGCAATTTATTTCTCCACTTGTCGAAAATTTAATAACTAGAAGTGATGGTGAAAATAAAATTGTCAACGAGTCTGTGCAAAAAATAACAAATTTAAAAAAAATCATCAAGGAGATAAAATTACAAAATCCAAATTATCCGGTTTATAAGATATTTAATTCATTGTTTGAGAAAAGTGGTCAAATAATTGAAACCGTGAATGACGTAACACCGAAACGCCGCGGTCGCAAAAAGAAAAAATCTTTGGAAAAACCACCAGAAATTACATCGCGGGAACACACGATGTGGACCGAGAAATACCGAGCAACTTCCTCTCTCGACATCATCGGGAACCACAAAGTTGTGTCATCTTTGAAAGACTGGCTTTCCCATTGGTCGCTCAGTGAACACAAAAGACGGGGCAGCGAATCAGATTTCGAAATTACCGACAGCGACAGTCGCGACAGTGCCACTTTTGGCAACACTGTCATTTTGCGGGGACCCCCCGGAAGCGGCAAAACCTCGTCCATTTACGCCATTTGCACCGAACTCGGTTACAACATACTTGAAGTTAACGCTTCGAGCAAACGCACCGGTTTGTATTTGTATTTTTAGGCTGGTATCTCTGATTCTAACCCGGCCTTTGATAGGTAAACGCCTCCTTCAGGAGTTACAAGAAGCCACCCAGTCGCATCAAGTCAAGAAAAAACAAAACACGAGCAAATGCGTCCTATTGGTCGAAGACATTGACATTGTCTTTGACCAAGACGAGGGTTTCAGTGCTGCCCTCTCGCAGATAATGTCAACAAGCAAGCGGCCAATTGTTTTAACAATGACCGACGAGCCATCTGCCGGCATCCAAAGAATCATAAACGACTGTCGAGTGTTTCAATTCGCGCCTTTGACGCCAATTTTGACAGTTTGGTTGCAAATTTTGTGCCTAATTGAGGGTTATTTTGTCAAAATCGAGGCACTTGCCGAGTTGTTGGCGTTCAATAAAGGCGACATCAGGCGGACTTTGCTGCAATTACAACTGTGGGTCAAGTCGGGTGGCCACCCTGATGGCAATCATGGTGGTAGCACTGGTGGTGCCACTAGTGTGTCAATTGACATTGACGATGATTCAAACTTGCCCGATTTTGGCACAGAGTGCGCTAGTGACACAATCCAGACACATTCGAATTGTGTGCCAATTTTTAATTGGTTACACAATTTTGAGTTGCTTTGGTGGAACTTTCCCCGCATTTTAAAAATGCCCGATTTTTCCAAACATCGGTTAAATCGCCACATTTGTGATTTCCCGGCCGGGAAAACCGAAAAAAACAAATTGCAAGCGCTGGCCAATTGTTACGATTCGTTGGCGTTTGCTGACGTCATGTGTCAAAAAAACCGGTTTGAGGAAAGTCTCGAACGGTCTTGGCGGACCAAAGAAAAGGATAGTTTGACTCTTGAGGAGAATTTTTCTCTTCCAGATTATAGTGATTTTAGCAATGATTTAGCGCAATTTTTATTAAGTGGCCAAGTGAATAATTTTGAGGATTCGAAGGTTGATTTTGATGTTACACTGCCGGTTCCAGAGGAACGAAGGTGGCTGTGTTACTCGTCAATCGTCCATTTGTGATTAATTTGATTGCAGGTGGCGCTCGAAACAAATCGGGTGCGAGCTGAGATTACAGAAAGCTGTATTACCGGCCGATTGTTTACACCGGAAGGACGTAGCTTTGGATTATATGCCGGCTTTGAGGAGCATAGCACGGTCCGAATTTGAGAGAGCGGCAAATAGTACGAAGAGGGGGAACCGCTTTTATAGCTACTTGAAGGGTTTAGGGGTGCATGGCAGTGACGTCACGTATAAGTCGGCCTGTGATGTTTTTAAAATTTGGGATTGATTTTTGTATATTGAATAAAACGCACGAGTTTTTATTTTATTTTTTTATTATTATTATTTACCTTGTTCTGTTCCTGTTATCCGAATATGCTGAAATTTTGCATACATACGTAATCTCGATGACTTTAAAATAGTATTCAGTTTAATCAATAATTTATAAACAATTAACACTCTAGAAAGTAAAAACAAATAAAAAAATATTTTTCGTTTCTTCTTTGTTTTGGTTTTATTATCCGTTCACGATTGTTTTAAATTCTCAGCAGGCGTAGACATGTTTTTCTTAGGTTGGCCTCAGGTACTGTCTTTATGACGTTGTCTTGTCAAAAATTCGCTGTGTTGTCAGTTCTACTGCTTATTAATTTAAAATGTCGAAAATAATTTCTGTTGATAAGAAAGTGTGTATCAAAAGATGCTTTGAAGGATGCAAAAAAATAGACCCGACTTTTTTAACTAATGATAATGAGTAGAATAACAATAAAAACGTATTCAATTATTTATTTAAAAAACGAAGCAAACTGACAACAGTCCTTGGTTGTCATCAATTATAACCCAAAATAGATTTCTTATGACAACTCACAGTACTGCCAAATAAAATGTCAGATTTTCATAGATAGTCCGAATTTAAAACAATCGTGAACGGTGTATAGGTTTTATGTTCTGTACTTCCTATTTTCACAACTATTAAAAAAATAGATACAGTAATAATAATAATTTCTGATTTTAATGGAAAATTCACAAACGACTAGATGAGAATCGTTTAAAAACTCATTGTATTATGCTAACTTCGAGTATTTTTTACTTTTTAATCATTGGTTACATTAATAATTTTAAGGCTTTTATAAACTTTACACCAAAAAGTGTATTTTACTTCTTAGTGTTTTTTTAAATAAAAGATTTTTTAAACACTTAATTTTTTATTGATTAATTAAAATCCTGGGGTGGGTTGGGAGACGGTTACTTCGACCAGTTTGCAAACGAGGGGCTCATCTGCGTTGCTTACGATTATCGTGACTCTAAACCGGCCATAGAAAGTTTGGGGAATGTCCAAATCGAGATAAGTTTCCTTAAAATAGGCCAAATTGTACTCCCCCTGAAAAAAAACCTGAAAGTTTGTTTAAAAAAAATTGGATAAGTACAGCCGGGATTTGTCGCGGGTTTTCAATCTTTGGTTTAATCTCATTCCGGAAATTTTTCCAAGCCCGTCCACCGAACGATTCCAAGAAATCGAGCAACGGCTTACTCTGCTCGAAAATGCCGTCTTTCCACGCGTCGTTTTCGAACTTATCGATGGAAATATACCCCTGAAAAAATCATGATTTAATTGTTTTTCTTCCTAAAACTAAAGTACTTCAAGTTCGTCCCCGTAATCCTCCGGCAGGTTGAAGGAGATTTCCGCACTGTCGCTGTGGTCCCCACTGTAGGAAATTTTCACCTGTAGGTCGATTTTATTGTCCACGGGGTCGCAATCTTTGACCTCGTGGAAGTTCATGGGCCCCACCGGTCCGCTCTGAAACTCGTGCGTAAAAGCGACTTTTCCGCACCGTGCGGTAAATTACCTGCGCTTCCGAATTGACGGCCCCGAGCAGAGCACAAACGACTGCTAAAAATTTCATTTTGATGCATCGGTGCACAAACAAGCCTTTATGTGTATTCGCACCGGTGGCAAAAAATTATCGTGACTTTCCTAATTAAAAAATGCATGTCGCTGCAAAGGCCGTACAGCTTCCTGTGATGAATTGTTGTTACAGCTGTATTTATGAAAATTTAACAAGATACCGACGGGGAATTTAATGGCCCACGTCACAGGTGATGGAGATAGACTTGCGGCGTAATGGCTCCATCGCAGCTGCACCGCCACCATATTTTTCGCAGACGTAAATTATTGAGATATCTTTAATGATTTTTTCAAAATTAAAGCAGCTTTTCTACATTTCTAAAGTAAATTATTGAATTTTTTTAAATCCATTTATTTGCAATGTGGGAGTGGGAGAATGAGCAAAAGTGTCTCCTGAGCAGTCCATCCTGTTACCATTTCCATCAGGAAAAATCAATAGCGTCGTCTAGTCTTCACTCAGCAAAGATGGGATTTGGGTCCGGCTTTTGCATAATTAATTCCTCAAACCCTTCATCAGGGCGTCCGTCCTGCGAATCCATCGATTCGCCTTTTCACCTTTAAAAAGCTCGCTCAACGAACGAAACAGTCTGAATTGCATCTGCATCGTACGACTGCAGTCTGCTCACCCTCGAGGGATCTACAAATTATATGGGTTGGCCCGGACGTGCTCCTCTAAACTGCGGTTCTCTTAAATATTTATGTCTCTTTGTTGGTCTACAAGTTGCCGTGTCAGTCCTATGTCCACAGTCAACGCTAACAGCGAATACATAATACACGAGAAACTCGAAGAAATTTATCGTGCGAATCAGCAAATTACAATAAATCTGTCACTCGGCTTACAAATACTGTACACGTTCTCCGGCTAATTTTTTCCAAGTAAATAGTGTCCAAAAATCGCCCATAATTCAGACAACAAAGCAAAAACGCAATATATTTAACATATGAGGCAATTTAGCCTTGAATTGTTTCAAAATTTCGGCCTCTTTGGCGATGATTTTGATTATTATTGGTCGAAATTTCGAATAAAATCATTATATTATTAATGTTTTTCGGGTCCTAAAACGCCCAGAAATACAGTTTTTACAAGTTTTTACGATTTCTCCAACCTATGCATTAAAAGTTTTCGTTTATTTTTTAAATTTTAAAGTAGTTTTCTATACTGACGGTATAAAAATTCACGTTTTCAATTAAATAAATGGATTAGGTGGTCAAATATAAGAATGTAGTCGCTTTTATTTGTAGTACTTACCTAGAAACGGTCAATTCCGGGGCTTCCCTGATGTCCTTATGTTCAGAAGAATTTTACTCGAGATCAGTCGATGAAATATTTTTTCATTTGGAAAATTTGTTTCCGTTCGAATATTATAATTCCTTGTACATCTTTTATCTTTTGCTTTGATAATTATTATAGGTATTAATTAGTAATTACATTGGTATCTAATTTATTTTTTAATAAATTTTTCTATTTTTCCAAGTTTTCTATCTATATTCCCTCTTCAAAGTTTTCAACGTTTTAAACTAAATAAATAGGTTGCTCCAAAATTGTTTTAGGTACAGAAAAAATTAAGACAGTCGTATTTCTTTTTCAATTGTAAAAAAAAATAATAATAAATAAATTAATTAATAATAAATTAAAGAATTATTATAAATTTTGGCGATTTTTGCCTCATAATTACATATTCTTAAAAACCAATTTTTGCTAAATCCTGATGGAAGAATTTTTTAGTATATATTTTATTATTTATTTTCATATTTTCTTTTTTTATTATCAGTTTTATTTGAATTTTATGGATCCCATCCAACGAACAATATTCCTTGGTTTCAAAATTTTTAAAATTGTAACGAATTTTTAATCATTTGAACTCTTTTTCAGACTCGACTTATAATTTTTTTTGATTATTTTCAGGTCCTTATAACTTTCAGTTGTTAGTTTTTGCGAACATTTTTTGCGATTCTTAGTAATATATTGTAAAACTCTATAAATAAATTACGATATATTCGCATTTTTTGTCCTTTTTATTAAACAGTGTTAAGTTTTTAGAAGGATTTTGGTTGAAAAAAATAAAAATGTATCGATATTTTATTTTTATTTTCAGGTCTAGTGTGTTATTATAAATTTTGGCGATTTTTGCCTCATAATTACATATTCTTAAAAAACAATTTTTGCTAAATCCTGATGGAAGAATTTTTTAGTATATATTTTATTATTTATTTTCATATTTTCTCTTTTTTATTATCAGTTTTATTTGAAAATTTTATGGATCTCATTCAACGGACAATGTTCCTTGGTTTTCAAGATTTTAAAAATTGTTACGAATTTTTGATCATTTTTCCTTATACATCTTTTTTTTTGCTTTGATAATTATTTTCGATATCAATTAGTAATTACATTGGTATTTATATATTTTAAAATTTTTCCAAGTTTTCTATCTATATTCTTTCCTTAAATTTATACGTCTTAAACTAAATAAATAGATTGCTCTAAATTAGTTAAAGTAGACAAAAAATTAAGACTGATTCGTATTTCTTTTTCAATTGTAAAGAAAATTAATAATAAATTAAAGAATTAATATAAATTTTGGCGATTTTTGCCTCATAATTACGAATTATTAAAAATTATTTTTTGCTAAATCCTGATGGAAGAATTTTTTAGCATATATTTTATTATTTATTTTCATATTTTCTCTCTTTTTATTATCAGTTTTACTTGAAAATTTTATGGATCTCATTCAACGAACAGTGTTCCTTGGTTTTTAAGATTTTTAAAATTGTTACGAATTTTTGAACTCATTTCCAGACTCGACTTACGATTTTATTTTCGTTCGTATATTGTAATCCCTTATACATCTTTTTTTTGCTTTGATAATTATTTTAGATATCAATTAGTAATTACATTGGTATTTATAAATTTTTAAATTTTTCCAAGTTTTCTATCTATATTCTCTCCTTAAAATCCTAAACGTCTTAAACTAAATAAATAGATTGCTCTAAAATAGTTTTAGGTAGAGAAAAAATTAAGACTGATTCGTATTTCTTTTCCAACTGTAAAAAAAAGAAATAAAGACGGTTTTTAAATTTTGTCGATTTTTGCCTCATAATTACATATTCTAAAAAAACAATTTTTCCAAAAACTCGTTGGAAGAATTTTTTGGTATATATTTTATTATTTATTTTCATATTTTCTTTTTTTATTATCAGTTTTATTTGAATTTTATGGATCCCATCCAACGAACAATGTTCCTTGGTTTCAAAATTTTTAAAATTGTAACGAATTTTTAATCATTTGAACTCTTTTTCAGACTCGACTTATACTTTTTTTGATTATTTTCAGGTCTTTATAACTTTCAGTAGTTAGCTTTTGCGAACATTTTTTGCGATTCTTAGTAATATATTGTAAAACTCTATAAATAAATTACGATATATTCGCATTTTTTGTCCTTTTTATTAAACAGTGTTAAGTTTTCAGAAGGATTTTGGTTGAAAAAAATAAAAATGTATCGATATTTTATTTTTATTTTCAGGTCTAGTGTGTTATTATAAATTTTGGCGATTTTTGCCTCATAATTACATATTCTTAAAAAACCAATTTTTGCTAAATCCTGATGGAAGAATTTTTTAGTATATATTTTATTATTTATTTTCATATTTTCTCTTTTTTTATTATCAGTTTTATTTGAAAACTTTATGGATCTCATTCAACGGACCATGTTCCTTGGTTTTCAAGATTTTTAAAATTGTTACGAATTTTTGATCATTTGAATTCATTTCCAGACTCGACTTACGATTTTGTTTTCGTTCGTATATTGTAATTCTTTATACATCTTTTTTTTTGCTTTGATAATTATTTTAGATATCAATTAGTAATTACATTGGTATTTATAAATTTTTAATTTTTTCCAAGTTTTCTATCTATATTCTTTCCTTAAATTTAAACGTCTTAAACTAAATAAATAGATTGCTCTAAAATAGTTAAAGTAGAGAAAAAATCAAGACTGATTCGTATTTCTTTTTCAATTGTAAAGAAAATTAATAATAAATTAAAGAATTAATATAAATTTTGGCGATTTTTGTCTCATAATTACGAATTCTTAAAAATCATTTTTTGCTAAATCCTGATGGAAGAATTTTTTAGCATATATTTTATTATTTATTTTCATATTTTCTCTCTTTTTATTATCAGTTTTACTTGAAAATTTTATGGATTTCATTCAACGAACAGTGTTCCTTGGTTTTTAAGATTTTTAAAATTGTAACGAATTTTTGATCATTTGAATTCATTTCCAGACTCGACTTACGATTTTGTTTTCGTTCGTATATTGTAATTCCTTATACATCTTTTTTTTTGCTTTGATAATTATTTTAGATATCAATTAGTAATTACATTGATATTTATAAATTTTTAAATTTTTCCAAGTTTTCTATCTATATTCTTTCCTTAAATTTATACGTCTTAAACTAAATAAATAGATTGCTCTAAATTAGTTAAAGTAGACAAAAAATTAAGACTGATTCGTATTTCTTTTTCAATTGTAAAGAAAATTAATAATAAATTAAAGAATTAATATAAATTTTGGCGATTTTTGCCTCATAATTACGAATTATTAAAAATTATTTTTTGCTAAATCCTGATGGAAGAATTTTTTAGCATATATTTTATTATTTATTTTCATATTTTCTCTCTTTTTATTATCAGTTTTACTTGAAAATTTTATGGATCTCATTCAACGAACAGTGTTCCTTGGTTTTTAAGATTTTTAAAATTGTTACGAATTTTTGAACTCATTTCCAGACTCGACTTACGATTTTATTTTCGTTCGTATATTGTAATCCCTTATACATCTTTTTTTTGCTTTGATAATTATTTTAGATATCAATTAGTAATTACATTGGTATTTATAAATTTTTAAATTTTTCCAAGTTTTCTATCTATATTCTCTCCTTAAAATCCTAAACGTCTTAAACTAAATAAATAGATTGCTCTAAAATAGTTTTAGGTAGAGAAAAAATTAAGACTGATTCGTATTTCTTTTCCAACTGTAAAAAAAAGAAATAAAGACGGTTTTTAAATTTTGTCGATTTTTGCCTCATAATTACATATTCTAAAAAAACAATTTTTCCAAAAACTCGTTGGAAGAATTTTTTGGTATATATTTTATTATTTATTTTCATATTTTCTTTTTTTATTATCAGTTTTATTTGAATTTTATGGATCCCATCCAACGAACAATGTTCCTTGGTTTCAAAATTTTTAAAATTGTAACGAATTTTTAATCATTTGAACTCTTTTTCAGACTCGACTTATACTTTTTTTGATTATTTTCAGGTCTTTATAACTTTCAGTAGTTAGCTTTTGCGAACATTTTTTGCGATTCTTAGTAATATATTGTAAAACTCTATAAATAAATTACGATATATTCGCATTTTTTGTCTTTTTTATTAAACAGTGTTAAGTTTTCAGAAGGATTTTGGTTGAAAAAAATAAAAATGTATCGATATTTTATTTTTATTTTTAGGTCTAGTGTTTCAAATCTGATAAAAAATGGTCATTTCCATAGTTTTAAAATAATAATTTTATTATGTGAATCAGTAAATTACAGTAAATTGGTTAATTATTCGTCCTCGAAGGTCTCCAACTCGGCCTGAAGACAGGCAAACTCCTCCCCATTGACAATCAAGTAAACCGTGGCCAAAAACCTGCCATAAATCACTTGAGACAACTCCACGTCATGCCAGTCTTGTTGGTGCTTGTCCAGTTTATACTCCCCCTAAATTAATAATTAAAAAAAAAAACGCCAAAAACACCGCAAACACCTTTGGCACCTTCATCGGGTCCTCAATTTTCGGCCCAATCGCCTCTCGGAAATTGGCCCAAGTCTTCTCAATGTTCTCGTTAGTAAATTTGAGAAAGGAGGCCGGATTCATACTCCACACGTTCCTCTTCCAGTCGTCATTCTCCCACTTGTCGGCCACCACACGAAACTACAATTTCCCTCAAACTTATCCAAATTTCCCGCGCGACTTACTTGGACCTCTTCGCCAAAGTCCTCGGGAATCGTGAAGGAGGCCGTCAGGCTGTTACTTCCGTCCGATTCCGTCTCCAGTTTCACGTCTAGATCGATGTTATTGATGTCGGGTTCACAATTTTTCAACTCGTAAAGTGTGATCGGGCCCACAGGGCCCGACTGGAAAAATCAACAGTGCTGCCAACTTTCAAGGGAGAAACTTACGTCAGCGCAAAACGCGGCTCCGACAATGAACGGGAGGAGAGCGAGCATTTTGTGACAATTTTTACCGTATTTCCTTTTTATATTCACAGTTAAATTGGAAAAAATATGTTAACACGTGTTTCGGCCTTGGGCTAGGTACAACGACAAGGTTTAGTAATAATTTATTTATTTGGTGATTGCTTACAATATAAAGTGCAGTACTATCTACATACAACTCTTATTTATTTGTTCATCCTACTTGATTATCATAGTTATTTATGTACAGCGCGTCTGAATAAAAATGGCAGTTGTGTGCGACGCCATGTTGCGGTTACAGTGCTCTGTAATCCCGACTTAAGTCCGCCATTACCGAAATCTCGTTATAATAACTATATACGCTAATGCGGGGATGATCCGATTTAGCGCCCTCTGGCGTGAAACCGTCGGTTCTTCCCCGGATCGTATTTACAACGTTAACAATTTTAAATCGTCTATTCACAATCATAACTACATATGGCTCGAAGTTTTCCCCAAGTTTTCATGGAAAATTCCAATGTGTGTCTATAAATTTAGCATGCAATTAGGTTAAATGCGCCCCGAGTCAGATAGCACTCTAATTACAACACATACAGATTATTCATATGTTAATGCGAAATTACATAGTTGGGTCATGTATACGATGTTAATATTTGCTTTATTGTTAATAGGTTATCTTATTGTGGAGGACTGGCCGCTGAGCAACTTAATTACATTTGTTAATATTTGCTCCTGTAAGCGTTCCGAAGCTGTTTGCTCCAATTAATAATAAATTAAACGAACAGAGGATGAGTTTTTTCAGGGAAGCGGAATTTTTAATTGGGGTGCGATCGACTTTGTGCTTGTCTTAGGGTGGACAGCTAATGGCTAAAGGACATAAATTAAAGGCCGAGCGGTTTTAAGACTTGACAAGACGGAGGAGACGCTTTTAAGGTTTTTGCGACCGACAAAACTCCCTCAAACGGACTATTTATTGGGAGAAATTAATTTCTCTGCACTAGAATTTTGTGTGGAGTGGGAAGAATAGGCGTTTTTGGCAAATTTTGGCGAATTTTGTGTTTTCAAATCCTAAGATTTTAGATTTTTGAACACTCAAAAACATAATTTAATAAATAATATATATATAATATATATATATAATATATATAATTTATTAAAAAATTTATAACTCAAAAACAAAAAGTCGTAGAGCACAACAGTTTATTTCACTGAATTCTACGGCTCATTCTGCATATTATACCAGCGATTTTACAACACTAGCTTACCCGAGAACATATTTAATAAAATTATGTTGGCTTGAAAAATGGTGGATGCGCCGGGTAATTTATTAAAAAATTTATAACTCAAAAACAAAAAGTCGTAGAGCACAACAGTTTATTCCACTGAATTCTACGACTCATTCTGCATATTATACCAGCGATTTTACAACACTAGCTTACTCGAGAACATGTTTAATAAAATTATGTTAGCTTGAAAAATGGTGGATGCGCCGGGTAATTTATTTAAAAAATTTATAACTCAAAAACAAAGAGTTGTAGAGCACAACAGTTTATTCCAGTGAATTCTACGGCTCATTCTGCATATTACATCAGCTATTTTACAACACTAGCTTACCCGAGAACATATTTAATAAAATTATGTTAGCTTGAAAAATGGTGGATGCGCCGGGTAATTTATTTAAAAAATTTATAACTCAAAAACAAAAAGTCGTAGAGCACAACAGTTTATTCCACTGAATTCTACGGCTCATTCTGCATATTATACCAGCTATTTTACAACACTAGCTTACTCGAGAACATATTTAAAAAATTAGGTTTGCTTGGAAATGGTGGATGCGCCAGGCAAAATTTTTTTTAATTACAATTTATGACTCAAAAAGTAATAGTCGTACAGTTAAACTGTTTATTTCGGTAAATTCTGCGTCTCATTTTATATAGAATACCAGCTCTTTTCCAATACTTTCTTATTTATTTAAAAAAAATTTGTCAACTAAAAATGGTGGATGCGCCGGGTTATTTATTAATGAATTCATAACTCAAAAGCTAACTAACCAGAAAATCATCTCAATTTCACAACAAACAACTGAGTTCTTTAAACTTAAATCGGAAAATCGGAGATTTTTGTAAAAATTAAGTGTAAAGTACGTCAATTGGGCCCATTTCAGCAACAAAAACAGCAGTTGTCTAAATTACTCTCGGACTTGGTTTGGCAAAAATGCATTTTTTCCTAACCTCTGGGTCAATTTTTTGAATTATTATTTTGATCGTTTTAGGCAGAATCAAACAGTGGACCGGTTTCCGCTGCATTGAATTAATAATAAATTAATTTGTTTAATTTCGAGTGCAGATAAATTAAATTTGCCTTTTATCTGACGCATCAGCTGTTCCAAATTAAAAATTCAATTATGTCACTATCAGAAAAATTAGTCGCTTTATAAAAGCATTTTTGTCGGAAAATTGTAAACCCGTCCGCATTTCCACTTCATGGCCCAACTTTGTCCCCGTTTTTCTTATGAATTTTGAAACCATCGCTCGTAAAAACGCCAATCTCGTGATAAAGCCTCCATTAAACCTTGAAACGGTTTTGCCAAATCGCCTCGATCTTATTTTTTACGAGGGCATAACACAAAATTCTCGATAATTTTACGTTCGTCCAAATTGAATAAAGCGCTGGCCGTTCGAGCGTGAAAAATTCTCTTCGTAATTATAACAAAACAAGTGTAAACAGAATAAATTTTTGCTTGTCTGACGTTTCGCAGACGATTGAGTTAACAATTCGCAATGTTCGGAACAGACTGCTCTATCAATCACTCGCGCTTAGTTTTGGGCGTAATTGGAGCGATGACGACGAAAATACGCGATATTTATCGCAATGCAAAGGCAAAAATGTTTACTCCACTAGAGCGAAAAAGCGACAGCTGTCGAAAACTAGACGACTCTGCTAGTGGAGGAGTAATTATCGGAAAACTTTGGAGTTTAGAGCCAACCGAGACGTAAATCTAAATGTACGTAAACATCAAATACGGTTAAAATATTCCGTTTTAATGGTTTTAAAATAATTTCCCACTGGAATTTAATTTCACTTTAAAATCAGAAGTTTGATTCAAGTTTGGAGGGAGAGATGCGAAAAATACTAATTTCATTACAAAGTTAAGCAAACCACAACACTTTTGACAGAACTTAACCAAGTCAGCGCCGCGTAATTCGCCCATCGATTGAAAACTTGCAATTACTTAGGTCACAAATTTGTGAATGTTTTACTCGACTTGAGAAATGAAAAAAGAAATATTTTTCTAGGCGATCTATTTTGGTAGTGGCGCCAGGAAAATCCCATACTTGATAACCGGAATTTTTCACCGGCTTAAAAGTACGGTCCAGTGACAAAGTAACAACGTTACAACTCTCTACTTTTCACTGTTATCAAGTATTTATGGCGGGGCAAAGCCTGCCGCGATACGGGATGAGTAATGGCCGCCATATTGAAGCAAGCGATAAATTTCGCAAAGAAAATATTTTTAAGGGCGATGTTAATTAAGTGGAGTCGTTTTGTTCGAGGAATTTCCTCGGTAATTAGGAAAGTATTTATTGCGCTAGCAACGCTGTTTAAAATTTTAATAATGCAGGAGCGCAGTCCCGGTCTATCATAAGTTTGCGTTCTGTTTTTTTTATCATCACGAGACGGGGAAAAATTCGTGTTGTGGTGTAGATCACATCAGGGTTTGCCATGAATGTAAATTATTTCATCCCGCGCCTACTGCATATTCAAGCAATCGTCCCGTCTCGCTCGCACGCGAAATTTGTTCAAAATTAATTTACACCTCTTGAAAAAATTAACCAAATAATCACACTGAATCTTCCATGAAAACTCCAACCATTCGAAAAATTTATCACAAGAAATCACACCCTTGGTAAAAACGGCTCGAGTCAACTAATTCGGAACTAGTTTTTTAATTGGAACACTAGTCTCGCACTAGGACACACAGATTTTGGCACGAGATTTTATAAGAACGACCTGTTTGAGGGTTTATTCGATTGTCTTGTCTGCATTCACTCACTGGGGGGTGGCGAAGGCTTCGAAGTGGGGCACAAAGGCTGCGCTGGGGCTTTGAACACAAAGCTTTGACACGGGAAATGATCCTTCTTTCACGGAGTGGAAATATTTTCCCTCATTGTTAATCGGGACAGAATTTTTTAACTTAATCGACGTTTTTAAGACAAGAGAGCTTGTTTAAGAGTTATTTACGAACTCTGCTATGAAAACACCGACCTTGTTTAACAAGCGTAATGTTTGCCAAAACGAGTGAGCGCAGCGTCGCAATTTTATTAAAAAAAAATAAATAAACAAATCAATTAGCCTCGACCGTAACGAAATTTGGTAACGGTATTTTTAAAAACACTATTACAATATATCAAAAGGCGTGGATTTAAAATGAATAACGGTTTAATCGCTCTCCGAGCTTGCTGAAAAAGATACAATCGTTTGGTTTGATTGAAACGCGTTCGCTTTGTGCCCGTCGGCATATTTTGAGGTCTAATCGCTCTCGAAGCCGCCACTCCCCCTCTTGGAATCACTGAAAGGCACCGGTAGATAATAAGTGAGCATAGGGACGGACGAACCGACAAAGAGTCGACCTCATACGGTCGTTTCCCGATCGACGTGGATGTACTCGACGGGCGGCGCCTTGTGTCAAGAGTTCAGGCTGTTATCCAGCAGCCTGGGTCCAGTGAGAAGCTTCTTCTTGGCTAATCTCCTCCTGCGTCTAGCCCGCAACCTGTGCAAGGTCAGACAGACCAAAAGCGCAACGGAGGAAATGACAGCGGCGGCCGCCGCCAGCGCCGCCCCCGGCAACGTCGTCAACAACTTACTCCCCACCCCACACTGCGCCTCCGACTCATCCCACCCCGAAGGACAATGATCCTTCCCATCACACCACAAACTAGCACTGATGCAGGCATCCAGCTCGGGGCACTTGTGCGGGCATTCGAAGTCGGTCTCATTGGCGGAGACGTTCACCGGGACCTGGAGCTGCTGCAACAGCGATGACCTCGACCGCGAAATCTCCAACCAACTAAAGGCCGAGATTCCCGGCTCAGACCCCACCCACTCGACCATGAAGTTAGGGGGACGCTGGTGGATAGTGGCCAGACCCTCGCCCCACCACTCCTCACTGAACACGTGGACGGCCAGTGGGCGGGCCCCAGGCTCAGCTGGACAAAC
This sequence comes from Tribolium castaneum, assembly GCF_031307605.1. Lineage (NCBI taxonomy): Eukaryota > Metazoa > Arthropoda > Insecta > Coleoptera > Tenebrionidae > Tribolium > Tribolium castaneum. The sequence goes on from NC_087399.1 coordinate 3,049,402, forward strand.
CGCACGAACGAGTTTCGGGGGCCGGCCGGAGTAGACCAATACGCGGTTGGAGGTGGGACAGCGGGTGGGTTCCTCGAGGCGGGGCTTGAGCGGGAGGAACGCCCCCCAACTTAAGAGAAACAAGGAACGGTTGTGGCGCGCTTCAATCAACCACGGCATCCCCACGCAGAGCATCTCGTTGCGGTCGATTGGGGGCGTGTTGAATTGGACGTCGCCTGCAAGTGGGAGGTGTCACAAAGGCGGGGTTTAGGGCGGGACTTACCTCCATATCCGCGGACGCGTTGTTTGCGGGGACAGTCGGGCATTTTGACCACTTCGAAGGTCGCGTGGAAGTGCAAAACGGTGAAATCGTCGGTTATGTTCATGTCTTTGGCAGTGAAATGCAATTCGAGAGTTTTCGACGCTGATAAGAACACTAGTGGTTTGCTACTCAAGGACGAGTTATCACAAAGACACCCGCGAGGCATGCGGACGTCTTTCCAGGGTAGTTCCCACACGCTTAGTTCGGTCACGTGACTACTGGAGTAGTGTTCGCACACCGGACGCCCACTATGAGGGTCCATCACTGTTTCACAATTTGGTACTAACCCGAAACTCGCGTTATTTACGATCAAACGGACGCGTTCGCCCGGATCCGCCTCAAAGCGGTAAACACAATGTAGGTCCTTAGCCCCGCCTCTGCCGTACAAAAACACATTGCGGGGTCCGGTCAGCTCTCCCAAGTGATTTTTGCGGAAAATGCGGTGACAAGTCTCCTGTTCTTTCCCCGGCCAAGGGTCTCCCCCCAGTCTAGTATCGATAAATTCGTATTTGAGGCGGAACGAGGCGGGGTGGAGGGCGGTGCCATCCTCAGTATGGTGTTGCAAAACAAGACTCCGCCCCGTCGATAAGTAACTCTCCTCCAGCGTACAGGGACGTGTGACTCGCGTGGCATTGGTTAACGCGCTGTGGTCACACAAACGGGGCGGTTCGTCACATTTATCCTCCAATAGGAGAGCCCCGTCCCAAATCCGGAGGCGTGTCGAGCATCCCCCACCCAAACTACTGTTGCTAAGTAACGCGTGCGCACTTTCCCCAACTAGTAGCGCTCTCTGACTGTACGAAACGAAACTAATCCAGACTAAATCATGGGGATAGCCTTGGAATTTGTAAGTGCATGTTGTATTGGGTGGGAGGGAGTGTCGGGGACTCACAATACGTCCCTTTCGGCCACGCCCCGTCCAGATTTCGTCACTGTCGGGACTCGTCGCGTTTACGTCAAACTCACATCGGCTTTGCCGAGAATAATCGAGTGAATCCGAATCGGCAAAAATCACATCCACGTCAAGTTCAAACCCACGGAGGGGGGAATGCGATGGAGGGGAGTGTAGTGGGATGCTAAAAGGGGAGGAGTGAAACGCAACCAGCATTTCCGGGCCACGTGACACCACCTTCGGTAACCAATCCCCTCCACAGTACTTGGCCAAAACCGGGTCATTCGTCGACCCCCCATCGTAAAAAATCAAGTGGTCGCGTTCCCCCGTACAGTCCCGCCACGCCCTTAAAGCCCTTGCCGTTTTGTTAAGCCCAGCCACGTTGATTGAGCGTTTCATGTGCATTTTATGGGCGGCTTCTTGACGTACCGCGATCATTGCGTGTTTGCATGTCGGGACAAACTTTTGCCTCAAACTCCAGTAGCAGGAGACGTTCCGGGGGTACATGCCAGGGTAGTTGGGGGATTGGAGGCGGCATGGTTTACGGTAACACTCTTCGAATTGCCGGGTGCAGTAGGTGCCAGGGGCGACTTGCCCCCGCTCGAGGGGGGCTGCCGGCGAACCGAACCGGACGACGGCTTCGCGACGGGACACGAAACGGTAACGGAGCTGGAACTTGAACGGGATCTGCGGGGAACCGAACAGTTTAACGGTGACGGTTACGGTGGATGTTTCGCTGTAGTAGGCGGCGGGGCCGGAGGAGGTGCCGCACCAGGAACCGCCCGTGAAGGGACGGCCCAGTTCGCTTAGCTGCATGTAACCGTCGGGGCAGCCGTCCAGGGCGGAGGCCTCGTAACGCCCCACCTTGAATTCGTCGAAGATTAGCTGCAAACGGGATTAATTAGCAAAGCAAAAAATTTATTTGAGCGTAGGACCTCCGCAAAGTCAGCTAATTTCATCATTTTAACGTAGTTTTTTGTAATGTGATTTCTTTGCTAATAAATAAAAAACATTGTCTCTAGTTGATAAAATTTTATTTACTGGTTATCAAGCACAGTCCTTGGTCCTTGAGACGAAAAAAAATGTGTATAACCGTCGAAGACGTAGGCCTAGTAGCGACCCACTATGAGTTCGTCAGAGATTAGCTGCTAACAAGATTAATTATGGAAGCAAAAAATTTATTTGAGCACAGGACCCCCACAAAGTCAGCTAAATTCATTGTTTTAATCTAGTTTATTGTAATGATTAAGCCAAGTAATGGCTTTTAAAGTGTTTATTGACTGGACTAATGTATAAATTATGGCCTAGTTGTTTGTAAATAAATAAAAAAAAATTTAGTCGATAAAATTTTATTTTTTGTTGATCAATCGCAGTTCCTTGGTCCTTAAGACGTGAAAGAATATGTTTAGGCTTCGAGGGCGGACGCTTCCTAGCGTCCCATCTTGAATTCGTCAAAGATTAGCTTGGTAAAAAAATTATTTGAGCGTAGGACCTTCCGCAAAGTCAGCTAATTTCATTATTTTAACGTAGTTTTTTGTAATGTAATAGTTTTAATTGAATAAATTATGACCTTATTGTTATTTCTTTGCAAATAAATAAAAAAAACATTGTCTCTAGTCGATAAAATTTTATTTTCTGGTTATCAAGCACAGTCCTTGGTCCTTGAGACGAAAAAAATGTGTATAACCGTCGAAGACGTAGGCCTAGTAGCGACCCACCTTGAATTCGTCAGAGATTAGCTGCTAAGGAGATTAACTAGGGAAGCAAAAAATTTATTTGAGCACAGGACCCCCACAAAGTCAGCTAATTTCATTGTTTTAATCTAGTTTATTGTAATGATTAAGCCAAGTGATGGCTTTTAAAGTGTTTATTGACTGGACTAATGTATAAATTATGGCTTAGTTGTTTGTAAATAAATAAAAAAAATTTAGTCGATAAAATTTTATTTTTTGTTGATCAATCACGGTTCCTTGGTTCTTAAGACGTGAAAGAATATGTTTATTTTGAATTTTTATTTTTGAATTCGTCAAAGATTAGCTTGGTAAAAAATTTATTTGAGCGTAGGACCCCCTACGAGGTCAGCTAATTTAGTTGTTTTAATCTGTATTATTGTAATGATAAATGGAGTAATGGTTTCTAACGCGTATATTGACTGGACTAATGAAAAAATTATAGCTTTGTTGTTGTTTGTGAATAAATAAAGAATTTTTTAGTCGATAAAATTTTATTTCTTGGTGATCAATCGCCGTTCCTTGGTCCCTGAGACGTGAAAAAATATGTATGTTGCGTTTAAAGAATCGGCCATCAATAATGCGATCATCGACAGGTCGTGAAACGGCGCAAATGTTAAACCGAGTGTAAAAATCAACGACACAGAATCCAATACAAGTGGCAGTAAACAATGAAACTTCTCTCCAAATATTAACTTTCTCAACTTTAAACTTGTCTTTAGTAAAATTGTGTAAGTTGTTCGTGGTGCTCCATTACGTCGAAAAACCGCCGCCAACTTTCCAAGAGACCGCAACATTCATTCTTCCAACGTCAAAGCTGCGCTACTTCGTCATAAATACTCGAGACAACAAATCACGCCATGACCACGTTTTATCTCAGCCGCTGGCGTTTGCTCTCATTACGAGCCGTCAAAATCGAAATATCGGGACGCGAAAACCGCAATCTTAAAGTTATTTCCGGTGAAACAGCCCGAGGGAGCGCATTAGGGGACGAAAACTTTCTCGAGAACAAATTCCAACGAATGTAAAGTGGGAGCGCGGATCATTTCCAAGGATTATTAAGCAAATAATTCAGACGACGATGTATACCTGAAACATCTTAGTGTGATTGATGACGAGGCGCCTTCGCCCCCCGAGGGGCCGCCGTCATATAATTGTCCTGTCATTTATCAAGGATAATGGCCCGGCCATCTTTCTCCGGAGCTGTTACACGCCGCTAATTCCCTGAAATCTGTTTATGGCCAAAGGGATTCCGGGCCAAGACCACGACAAACCGCCACAAATCGATCTGTTGTTTTTTTCTAACTAGGCACTTGTGCTATTCAAAATAAGTTTTTGGTGACGGATGGGCGTGTCTATGGACCCCAATAATTGCCCAAATTCGACGACAAGAACGCCGAGTTGCCAACGTGCCTTATTTGACTTGGTAATCGTCTTACATATGGCACAGTGGATCGGAATTGTACCAATGCGGCATAATTGTGTTTTGCGCGTTTTAATTTTGTGATTGAATTTTATCGGGTCGGTAACAAAGTTAGTGCGGCTCATTTCTGTGTTAAACCAACTTTTTACGAGATTTAAAATTTTGAATTTTTTCGCTAAAACTTCCTGAGTAAAAAAGTGAAATTTTTTTTTTAAAAAAACTCGTTCTATCATTGTTTTTCGGACTTTTATATGCCTTTATATCCCTCTAGAGTTGTTAAAAGTCGAAAATAAACCCATATGTTCGATTTTTTGATGTATGATTTTTTCAATTTTCGTCGCAGTTTTTGTCGGTTTTGGGTACCCGGAACATTTCTCGAGCAATAGCTCCGGAACTATTAGAGATAACCCCATGAAGTTTATTATCGTTGGAAAGCTCTTTAAATTATCTACTTTTTTCAAAAAAGATCATTGTTCTCCGATTAATAGTTCTCGAGAAAATTGCAGATAAATGCAAAAATTGGTAAAATTTTAAAAAATTCACAACTAAAAAACTATTGGGAATTTGGCAATTTTCTCGATGCCAATCGATTCCCCGGATCATTTTGCATGGGTACGGATCAAAACAGTTCCACTTTTAACAATAGTTTAGCCGTAAATGAGAAAAAAAAAATTAAAAAAAAGTTAACACCCCCCCTTAAAATCGGTCAATTTTTAAAGTGTCTCAAAATCAAATGAAACCTATTCTATCTTATAGATTTTGATGTGCTCTTTACGATGGAACAAACCGTTTTCTTCTAGCTCTTTTAGTTTGGCCGTAATCGGCGTTTGAAAATTGAAATTTTTTTTGCGAGATATCGCCTTGAGTCCTATGCCATTTTGTAGAGTTTTTTATTCCGGTTGTCCTCCATTTTTTCGTTTCTCGATATCTTTAATAGTTTCGCCGTAATTGGCGGTTGAAAATTGAAAAAAAGTGTAAATGGAAACTTTATTTGCGTTTTTCTCGGAAACTGTAAGACTTAGAGCAACGAACAAAAAACCATCTGATAGCGCTTGATTTTATCTATTTTTTCGTTTAAACCCGGAGCCGCTCCGGGCAACGGTTCCGGCTACAGAGGCGATCAAAGTTTTGCACTAAAAAAATTCATAAAAAAAAACTAAAAGTCGTAGAGCATTGCGGTTTGTTCCATTGAATTCTACAGTTCATTTTACATATTATATCAATTTTTAACAAGAATTAAAAATTTAAAATTTTTTGCCTAAATTTAGAGTAGCCATTTATCATAGTGAAAAATTTTATTCATTAAAAAATTCATAACTCAAAAACTAAAAGTCGTAGAGCAATGCGGTTTGTTCCATTGAATTCAGCGGCTCATTTTCTGTGTTAAACCAACATTTCACGAAATTTAAAATTTTAAATTTTTTCGCTAAAACTTCCTGAGTAATACACTTATTTTTAATATTTTTTTTTTAAACTCGTTCTATCATTGTTTTTCGGACTTTTATATGCCTTTATATCCCTCTAGAGTTGTTAAAAGTCGAAAATAAGCCCATATGTTCGATTTTTTAATGTTTGATTTTTTCAATTTTTGTCGCGATTTTGGTCGATTTCGGGGACCCGGAACATTTCTCGAGCAATAACTCCGGAACTATTAGAGATAACCCTATGAAGTGTATTATCGTTGGAAAGCTCTTTGCATTATATATTTTTTTCAAAAAAGATTATTCTTCTCCGACTAACAGTTTTTGAGAAAATTGCAAATAAATGCAAAAATTGATCAAATTTTAAAAAATTCATAACTCAAAAACTATTGGGAATTTGGCAATTTTCTTGATGCCAATCGATTCTTCGGATCATTTTGCATAGGTATAGATCAAAACAGTTCCACTGTTTCAAAAAGTTTAGCCGTAATTGCGAAAATAAAAAAATAACAAAAAAAAGTTGCCCCATTTGACTTGGTAATCGTCTTACATATGGCACAGTGGATCAAAATTGTATCGTGGTTTAAACAATGCGGCATAATTGTGTTTTGCGCGTTTTAATTTTGTGTTTGAATTTTATCGGGTCGGTAACAAAGTTAGTGCAGTGTGCACGGCCGATGATTCCCTCTAGTGATGTTATGAAAGCCCAACACTGGACATGTTTCAGGTTTCCGGCTGATATCGCCCCGGTATAGATAATGCACTTCAGCTGAAACAACAATGAAGTTGGATCGAACAATAAGAAGGTTTAAGCGTTTAATTCGTATGTTTTGGGTTCGGCGTCGCAGCGACTCCGCCACAATACGCGCTCATTTTTCACTCCGGGCCTGATTGATGAGAGTCATGCCCTCTTATCCGAATCGCATTTTAACCACGATTTGATAAAAAGCTCGCGAATATGTTTCCGAAGTTTTTCAACAGTCGTTAGACAAGAACGATGGCATCGCCGAACTTTTTACCTTTAATTGTGGGCGTGATTTGCATGAATTTGGCAACAATTACGCGCCGTGTTTATCACCCGGATTTTCGTCTTTGTTTCACCGGAAACACACTTTGTTTTTTTAAGCGAGGTGATCAATTCTCTTCCGGCCGTATCTCCGTTCCGGTAATTTGTCTTCGGACAAAAGTTTGAGACGTACTTTTAATCGTTTCAATCTTTTCACGATGACATAATTGCGTTGTTTAATTCGCCTAGAAATCATTTGTCAAAGTCGATGGAAATTCAGCGGAGGTAATTTGCAGGAAACTCGATTTGGCCCCCTATTGTAAAAAGAACTATCAAAAAAATATCAAACGCAAACTTTCCGCCGGCGTTTAAATAAAACTTAATCGAATCTCGACGGATTCTTTCGCTCGAACTCGATAAACAAGCATCACCTAGGTTTTATTTAGCCGCCGTTTCGGCCCGGTAATCCGGAAAACTCAATTACGAGCGTGAAATGCAACATAACTCCGAAGTACGACGTTCGATATGACACACTAGTCTGGACGTGAAGTTGTTAATGCAGTTTTTGGAAATTAGCGTGGGCCAGTCCGATAAAATTATAACGCGTCTCTTGGGCCAAGTTTCATTCTTTCGAGGAAAAGGCAAATACGATTAGAAGACGGGAATAGGGGAAATTTGAAGAGAATTGCCAAGGGATGATCTGTTCACTGAGATCTCGATTCTCCATGTGGAGGGCAAATACATAAATTGGAGAGTTGGAAATTGCTGACTCGAATCAGCAGTCCAAGGTGGTGAAAAATCGGGAATCAAGAGGCGAGTGTACAAAGCCATAATTCCGATCAGTATCGAATTAAACGAAACAATGCGACGGGATGTATTGTTGGCAATGATCAATAGATAACCGACTCACCTCTCCGTCCACCAAAGGCAGTGATGGATTATTGAACTTTAATTGCTTGTTATTCAGTCCAAACATATTTCTCCTTACACAGAGCCATAAATTAAATTAGTGTCTGTTTAGCCAAATTGTTTGTCAATGTGCTCAATGCACGTTCAGATCGACGCATTATTGCAGTTAGGGCCACTTTTATGTTTCATTACTCCAGTTTCAGTGGCGGAACTAGCTCATAATTTTTGGGCAAGCACATACATACAGGAGCGTTTAAAGTTTTTCACTAAAAAAATTCATAACCCAAAAACTAAAAGTCGTAGAACAAAACGGTTTGCTCCAGTGAATTCAGCGGCTCATTTTCTGTATTATACCAACTTTTCACGAGATTTAAAATTTTCAATTTTTTTGCTCAAATTTAATACACTTACCTTCAAAGAGGCGAAAAAAAAAATTTTTTTTAAAGTAACTCCAGCAAATTTTTATGGACTTCTACATGTCTTAACAACCGACTAAAGGTGTTAAAAGTCCACAAAAAGTTCAAATGTTCGATTTTTTTATGTTTGATTTTTTCAATTTTCGTCGCAGTTTTTGTCGGTTTTGGGTACCCGGAACATTTCTCGAGCAATAGCTCCAGAACTATTAGAGATAACCCCATGAAGTGTATTATCGTTGGAAAGCTCTCTGTATTATATATTTTTTTCAAAAAAGATTATTGTTTTCTGACTAATAGTTTTCGAGCAAATTGCTGCTAAATGCAAAAATTGGTAAAATTTTAATAAATTCATAACTAAAAAACTATTGGGAATTTGGCAATTTTCTCGATGCCAATCGATTCCCCGGATCATTTTGCATAGGCATGGATCAAAATAATTCCATTTTTTAGAGCAGTTTAGCCGTAAATAAAAAAATGAAAAAAAGTAAAACAAAGTTAACACCCCCCCCTTAAAATCGGTCAATTTTTAAAGTGTCTCAAAATCAAATGAAACCTATTCTGTCTTATAGATTTTGATGTGCTCTTTACGATGGAACAAACCGTTTTCTTCTAGCTCTTTTAGTTTGGCCGTAATCGGCGTTTGAAAATTGAAATTTTTTTTGCGAGATATCGCCTTGAGTTCTATGCCATTTTGTAGAGTTTTTTATTCCGGTTATCCTCCATTTTACCATTTCTCGATATCTTTAATAGTTTCGCAGTAATTGCCGATTGAAAATTGAAAAAAAGTGAAAACGGAAACTTTTTTTGCGTTTTTCTCGGAAACTGTAAGTCTTAGAGCAACGAACAAAAAACCATCTGATAGCGCTTAATTTTATCTATTTTTTCGTTTAAACCCGGAGTCGCTCCGGGCAACGGTTCCGGCTACAGAGGCGATCAAAGTTTTGCACTAAAAAAATTCATAAAAAAAAAACTAAAAGTCATAGAGAATTGCGGTTTGTTCCATTGAATTCTACGGCTCATTTTACATATTATATCAATTTTTCACAAGAATTAAAAATTTAAAATTTTTTGCCTAAATTTAGGGTAGCCATTTGTCATAGTGAAAAATTTTATTCATTAAAAAAATTCATAACTCAAAAACTAAAAGTCGTAGAGCAATGCGGTTTGTTCCATTGAATTTAGCGGTTCATTTTCTGTATTATACCAACTTTTCACGAGATTTAAAATTTTCCACAAAAAGTCCAAATGTTCGATTTTTTGATGTTTGATTTTTTCAATTTTCGTCGCAGTTTTTGTCGGTTTTGGATACCCGGAACATTTCTCGAGCAATAGCTCCGGAACTATTAGAGATAACCCCATGAAGTGTATTATCGTTGGAAAGCTCTTTAAATTATCTATTTTCTTTCAAAAAAGATTATTGTTCTCCGATTAATAGTTTTCGAGAAAATTGCAAATAAATGCAAAAATTGGTAAAATTTAAAAAAATTCATAATTAAAAAACTATTGGGAATTTGGCAATTTTCTCGATGCCAATCGATTCCCCGGCTCTTTTTGCATCGGTAAGGATTAAAATAATTCCACTTTTTCGAATAGTTTAGCTAAAAAATAGCCAATGTTAAAAGTGTCTCAAAATCACCGTATCTTCAGTAAAGTGAACTTTTTTTAAGTCACTCTAGCAATGTTTTATGGACTCTTTTATGCGTTTACATCCCTCTGAATATCGGTCTTAACTTTGAGCGTCCGCAAGTTATAGACTTGTTAGGTCAGGTCAACTCAGGTCAGGTAAAAAAGCAAAAAATCACAATCAGGAAATAAAATTCCTAAAAAAACATTTTTGTTTTGAACAGTTTTAAAACACTAAGTGTAAAGGGCAGTTTTATTGATTTTGAAGTAAACACCAAAGTGAAGCGAGCCCCAAAATGTGCGAAAATTTCGATGCCTGTGTCAAAAATGCAGCCGAGGATAAATCAATGCTTGCAACAACAATAATGAGCAATATTTTGCAATCAACTGTTTGGCCGTTGTATGAATCGGCCGAGTTATTGCTTACAGCACCATTTCGTGTGATTTATCTGCTAGTGGATTATGAAACTTACGTTGATTTATTTCCAATACTAACTAATTTAAAGCGGGTTAATGTTTGGCACACCGGGGGGCCAACCAATCTGGCTGAAATTTCATCAAACGAAACAAATGTGGCTCGCTCATAATTTGAATAAAAAGCGCCCTTTTCCATCATTTTTATTGCCCGGAAGAGGTCCCGGAGCGGCGTAATTACCTGGACTATATCTCCGTGGCTCTGGCCGTTGGCGGTGAACGTGAGATGGCAAAGGAAGGGCAGCCTCGTCTCCGAGGACTTAATGACGCGCAGGTCGTATGTTTTACCGACGTCCCCGTAGTAAGTCCGGTTGCACACTGCAAAAAAGCCACGAAAAAATTGATACATTGATACACTGGGGGCAATTAGGGCTGATTTATGGGGCGCCCGATTGTCAAAATAATTCACTTCAAACTTAATAATTTATTTTTCGAAATTGGATTTTTCGAAAAGCTCGAGACGTATCGATCCCCACAGTCGATACACAAAGGAATAATAAACAAAGATTTACGACGGCGTTATTTACATAACAGAGAACTGTGCTTTTATCAAACAATTATGTGTACTTTGTCTGCGAATGCAGGGATTGTGCGACACGCTCTCATAAAATTCTTAGGTTTCGCTAGAGATTTACTGCAATTCATACAGCGAGCTGGAAAAATCATTATTGACCTTTCAATATTGAAAAGTATTTTATTTTTTTGACTAAAACATGTTTTTTAAATATGTATTACATAAGAATTAAGAATTTTATAAATTTATGACTTTACCACTTTAAAAGAAAAAGGTTCTAGCTTTAAGTACATATATTTTTTTAGATCATTACAATCATGAAGATAAAAAATAAAGATTCTTTTAATTTTCGCATCAAAAAGGCTTTTCAATTGTCTTTCTAAAAGCATTAACAGTTAAATACTCTGCTGATTGCTCGAAAGATATTGAACTTTAAACATTAAAAAATTAACATTAACATTAACATTAACATTAACATTAACATTAACATTTACATTAACATTAACATTAACATTAACATTAACATTAACATTAACATTAACATTAACATTAACATTAACACTAACACTAACACTAACACTAACATTATCATTAACATTAACATTAACATTAGCATTAACATTAACACTAACATTAACATTAATATTAACATTAACATTAACATTAACATTAACATTAACATTAACATTAACATTAACATTAACATTAACATTAACATTAACATTAACATTAACATTAACATTAACATTAACATTAACATTAACATTAACATTAACATTAACATTAACATTAACATTTGACATTAACATTAACATTAACATTAACATTAACATTAACATAACAAGACCGACTTTTCTAGAGTTCTTAGTTTTTGTGTAATATTTTTTGAAATAAATCGTGTTATTGTCAAAAAAATTAAATAATTAAAAAACTTAAACAGAATCATCTAATAGAAGTTAAGATCAAAATCATCGATATTAAAAGCTACGCCGAAAAATTAATGTAACAGAATCTATTCAATTAAAAAAAAACATAAAAAACAAGTGTCTAAAGTTTGTGCAGAGAAAAATAATTTTTCAATTATTCAAAGGTCAATAAGAGATTTTTTTCAACTGAGTGGTCGTAAATTTTCGTTTCGAATTAGCATTATTTAGAAAATGATCCGCTGGGGTTGGGGGCAGCAAGAAATTAAAATTTCTCGTTTCAAGTCTGGTTAAATTGAAGTCGACTTGAATCCGTCGTAAATAGGGTTTTTCTCGGCGGCAAAAATGAAATATGTGTTTATTACATCGTTTTTCGTTTTTATTTTCCTTGTGGAACACAGGCCCGATAACCCGGTGAAAAACCGATAAATCCCTTTCTGAATTAGTAAAACCGATCCGGAGCAGGTCCCGAAAATGCATTACTGCAGATTTCGCCATGTAAATGAATATTCGAGCGATGTTCCGGCCGTAAAAGCGTCCAAAAATCTCCATACGTTTGCAAGACATTAAATTAAGAGCACGTCTGGAGATAAAATATACCGGCGTTTCGCATAATTGGGCCAATTTCGATTTTTCAGGCTTTTTCAGCAAACATCTGTCGCGAACAGTTCAGCAAACAATACGAGTTTCAGATTGGAAATTGAACAAATAACGATTTTCAACAGATCGCGCAAAAATCCCGGCGGTTGATTGGTCGTCGGCGTTTTTTGCATCTGACTTGGTGTCTTTGCGGGTATTAATTATGTCGGTGCTACTTGTAGTAATAAAATTGTCACGGGACGCCCGGACTTACGTGCCCGGAATCCCAAATCCGGGGATTAGTCCGATTGAGGAGAAATTTAATTTCGAGCTATTTTTAAATCTTTCGCCTGTTATCAATCACGCTTAGAATTATCATCCCGTCTTGTAATCCGCTTAAGCCGTATTTATGATCCTAATGCTTCTTTGGCAAAATTTTGCCGTGCAATAAAAATAGTAATTAACCTAAACCGAACTGAAAGCGTTCAGCAATCGGGAAAGTCACGGCAGCGTGAACGCATTTCCCTCAAATTAATTATAAAATAACCCGGGCTCTGGCCCATTTAAATTCATATTCTATATTTCGTCCGAAAACATTGCATAAATCTTTTCCGTGTAATTCAATTCCAACGTTAATAACACCACAATGTGTTCATTGTGATGTTTCCCACGTCCCAGTTTCAAAAGAAGAAAAGGTTGGCGAATTTTCCCTTGAATAATAATTACCCCATACGCAACTATTTGGAAATAGAGAGATTCAATTGCAAATTGGATTTTTGATTAATGGACGTTCTGCAACGGTGATGCCGCATTGTTCCGGCTTGTTGTGTGCAAAAAACAGGCTTTTATCCCGTTTCTTCTTAATTAAAGCTGACAAAACGGAAGAGTTATCGGCGGAGAGCGGGTTTTGCTCGTTTTGCGGAACGAGCCGGAAATAAACCGGAAAATCGCAAGATGCTTCGAATTTACCGCCAAATTATGAGCGGGCCAGAAGACAGATGGCGCAATGAATTTTAAACAAAAAAGTAGAAACAACTCAAAAAGACGCAAAAAATTAACCTTGTGGTGTTTTTGTGTATTCTACTAAAACAATTTCGAAATCAATTTTGACCATAATACAGTGAAACCTCCCTTAACGGACACCTCCGAACAACGGACACCTCCCATTAGCGGACACCTCTCTACAACGGTGTCCAAAAAAATATGCCAACGACAGTTTTATTTCCAACTCAAATAATAATTATAGAGCCATGTGGTCAATAATCAAAGGGAAACAGCAGCTTCCTAAATTAAACTAAATAAACATTAATTTTTCGAAAATTTCTAAAAGTCAAACGCAACTTTCGCTAGTAATTTTGCAAATAATAACAAAACAGATTCTTTTGAATTTGAACTTTTTTTAATAAACGATGTCAGAGATGCTTTTAACGAACTTATAACAGAAATAAGAGTAATGAGGCTTGAGGTATAAATTCCACTTTCGTTCTAATTTTCAAAAACCTGATAATCTGTTCCTTAACTAAGCTTTTTAATTTGTGTTTAATTACCAATGTTTGAAGCTATCAAAGCTATTACCCATTTTCTAAAAAGGAAATGTCACTGATCTTGCAAACTATCGACAAATTTTTCCTAAATTTTAGTAAAATTATTTTCACTTTGAAAGCATTAAATTATTCTCTAAAAGCCAATTTGGCTTTAGATGCAATAGATCGACTAATTCTAGACATTTAAAAAAAAATCAAGTTTTTTCTGCTGCTATGATTTAGCTAGACTTTTGATTGCATTACACTACATTTTCTTAAATAAACTGAAATACTGTTTTTCTAATAATAGTAAGTATTGCTCTAATATCATCTTATCTTCAAGATCACAAACAATTTGTTCAATATAAAGATAATGTTTCCATCTGCCAGGTCAATAGATTTGGTGTCCCTCAAGGATCCGCTTTAGGACCTCTTCTGTTTTTATTTATATAAATGATGTTCCCAAAGCGACACGTTCTAATTAATATTATTAGTAAACAATACTACAATTATAGACAGTCACAGTGATGTTAAATCATGACAAAATATTGCCTTATCCTCGAACAAAAGAATCAAAAATATAGGTTGAAACAAATAGACTATCTCAAAATGAAGACAAAACACAATTAATTACATTTTCGTTCGGAACATCAATGAAACTTCAAGAGCTATTAAATTATTAGGTTCTTAAGTTGATAATAAACTTACTTGAAAAAATCAAAAATATATTTACTAAGACAATTCCAAAAAGTTTCATCTTCCAGTTTCCACAAGTTTTATTTATTTTCCACTGTTGTATTTTATTTTTATTTTATTTTAGCGTGAATACCGCTTATTTATTATTATTCCAAATTTCAAAAGTTGAATACCGACCCGCGGTCCTCCCAAATTTTTTCCCGAAAGAGTTATCTCGCGAGATAACTTCTTCATCTTCAGTTCGCTCGAATCGTGATTATGGCCGACACCACCCTCAAATTTCCTCACAAAATCGAGGACCTGGACCCCGAGACAAACGCTGAAATTTCGCGAAACTTTTCAGGTAAGGCTCTCCCACCCCCTGGACCAATTTCAGCGCTTTTTTCAGGGGGTCTCAATCACCTCGTCCAAGTCGGCCCCCAAAAAATGCTAATCCCGAGCGAATTCAGCGACGAGTGTGACAATTATTACAATTTTAAATTTCGAAAGGGGGATGTTATCGTTGTGGGCTACCCCCGATCTGGCACCACCATGACCCAGGAGATGGTCTGGCTGATGCTGAACAACTTCGACCTGAAGAAGGCCCTCGACACTTCCCTAATCGTGCGAGTCCCGCTTTTGGAGTAAGTTTTATTCTATCGTAAACGATCAAATGGCATTTTATCTACAAATTATTTCATGGGAAAACGAAATTTTATCGTCCAAAAAAATGAGATTTACAACCTATTTTTGACGTTCTTTTCAATCAAATAATCAAAATAACAGTAATTCACTCGAAATAAACGAAGGATAGAATATTTTTTTATTGTACACGACGATAAAATTCACTATTATCTACTCAAGTGCTCTCGTAGATAAAATTAAATTTTATCGTCTTGTATAATAATTAATAAATGACAATTTTCTTTATTATTATTGTACCCGACGATAAAATTCACTATTATCAACTCAAGTGCTGTCGTAGATAAAATTAAATTTTATCGTTTTGTATAATAATTTATAAATGACAATTTTCTTTATTATTATTATTATACACGACGATAAAATTCACTATTATCTACTCAAGTGCTCTCGTAGATAAAATTAAATTTTATCGTCATGTATAATAATTAATAAATGACAATTTTCATTATTATTATTATTGTACACGACGATAAAATTCACTATTATCTACTCAAGTGCTCTCGTAGATAAAATTAAATTTTATCGTCTTGTATAATAATTAATAAATGACAATTTTCTTTATTATTATTATGGTACACGACGATAAAATTCACTATTATTTACTCAAGTGCTCTCGTAGATAAAATTAAATTTTATCGTCTAGTATAGTAATTAATAAATGACAATTTTCTTAATTATTATTATTGTACACGACGATAAAATTCACTATTATCTACTCAAGTGCTCTCGTAGATAAAATTAAATTTTATCGTCTTGTATAATAGTTAATAAATGACAATTTTTTTTATTATTATTATTGTACACGACGATAAAATTCACTATTATCTACTCAAGTACTCTCATAGATAAAATTAAATTTTATCGTCTTGTATAATAATTAATAAATGACAATTTTCTTTATTATTATTATTGTACACGACGATAAAATTCACTATTATCTACTCAAGTGCTCTCGTAGACAAAATTAAATTTTATCGTCTTGTATAATAATTGATAAATGACAATTTTCTTTATTATTATTATATTGTACACGACGATAAAATTCACTATTATCTACTCAAGTGCTCTCGTAGATAAAATTAAATTTTATCGTCTTGTATAATAATTAATAAATGACAATTTTCTTTATTATTATTATTGTACACGACGATAAAATTCACTATTATTTACTCAAGTGCTCTCGTAGATAAAATTAAATTTTATCGTCTAGTATAGTAATTAATAAATGACAATTTTCTTAATTATTATTATTGTACACGACGATAAAATTCACTATTATCTACTCAAGTGCTCTCGTAGATAAAATTAAATTTTATCGTCTTGTATAATAGTTAATAAATGACAATTTTTTTTATTATTATTATTGTACACGACGATAAAATTCACTATTATCTACTCAAGTACTCTCATAGATAAAATTAAATTTTATCGTCTTGTATAATAATTAATAAATGACAATTTTCTTTATTATTATTATTGTACACGACGATAAAATTCACTATTATCTACTCAAGTGCTCTCGTAGACAAAATTAAATTTTATCGTCTTGTATAATAATTGATAAATGACAATTTTCTTTATTATTATTATATTGTACACGACGATAAAATTCACTATTATCTACTCAAGTGCTCTCGTAGATAAAATTAAATTTTATCGTCTTGTATAATAATTAATAAATGACAATTTTCTTTATTATTATTATTGTACACGACGATAAAATTCACTATTATCTACTCAAGTGCTCTCGTAAATAAAATTAAATTTTATCGTCTTGTATAGTAATTAATAAATGACAATTTTCTTTATTATTATTATTGTACACGATGATAAAATTCACTATTATCTACTCAAGTGCTCTCGTAGATAAAATTAAATTTTATCGTCTTGTATAATAATTAATAAATGACAATTTTCATTATTATTATTATTGTACACGACGATAAAATTCACTGTTATCTACTCAAGTGCTCTCGTAGATAAAATTAAATTTTATCGTCTTGTATAATAATTAATAAATGACAATTTTCTTTATTATTATTATTATTAATTTTTTTTCAAGGGCGCGGTCTCTCACGACGAAGGAGACCATCGCTGCGGTCAGTGCCACCAACCAGGGGGCGGAAAAATTGAGACTGTACCGGTCCTCTATCGAGATTTTGAGGGCCAACCCTGGACGAAGAGTCATCAAGACGCACCTACATTTCAATTTTTTGCCCCCGGATTTGTTAAATTGTGGTTGTAAAGTGAGTTTTGCCAAAAATTTGGGCCAAATTGACCGACATTTTAGATTATTTATGTTGCTCGTAACCCAAAAGACGTCGTTGTGTCCCTGTACCACTTACAACGCACCAGCCAGGGCCGCCAATACACCGGCGATATTTCCACTTTTTTGGACTATTTCGTGTCGGATTTGACGCTTTTTGCGCCCTACTGGGCCCACCTGAGCCAGGGCTGGGAGCGACGCCACTCCCCCAACGTGCATTTTATTTTTTACGAGGATTTTATACAAAATCGCAGACATCACATTAAAACCATCGCGGATTTTATCAATCAAAAGCTCACAACCGAGCAAGTGGAGCTGCTGGAGGACACACTCGAGTTTTCGCATTTTAAGAAATATATGTCGAGAGGTGTGGACAGGGATATGAACACGAGGCAGGACGTCAATGATGATTTTATAAGGAAGGGGGAGATCGGCGGGTGGAAGGAATACTTCACTGAGGAGATGAATCAGAAAATGGACAAATGGGTCAAGGAAAATGTGGCCCGAATCGGAATCGAGTTTCCTCTAGAGTTTTAAATTGCCGTTTTAATTGTAGATAATAAAGGGTTTTAATTACAGCTGAAAAAGCGTGTTTTTTTTCACATTTATTTGCGAAAACAGTTGGTTTTGATGAAAGTTTGCAACTCGGGATTAGGTAAGAAGAATATAAGTTTGGAGAAGTTGGATCAAATGTGTTTTTGGTGTTTGCCTCACATATTAAACTAAAGGCAGACAAGTGCCCACTCACATCGATTATTTTCAAGTTGTTCGAGCAACTTATAAATAATAGTCAAGAAGTAAAAACGTTTAGTCTAAGGGTTTTTTGTTTTAACCTTCGAGAAGGCGTTGAAAAAA
This sequence comes from Tribolium castaneum, assembly GCF_031307605.1. NCBI lineage: Eukaryota > Metazoa > Arthropoda > Insecta > Coleoptera > Tenebrionidae > Tribolium > Tribolium castaneum. The sequence continues at coordinate 3,067,637 of NC_087399.1, forward strand.
CGAAAATACAGTGTTTTAAAGTTTATTCAAAGTCGGTAAAAGCTAAATCAAAATTGTAAAACATACTTTTTTAATGCTGTCTCGACTTTTTTGGTGTCATTTAATTAACAGAGCTTAAGTGTGGTTAAATGTAAAGGTACGATGTGTACAATCTTTTTGAGTATTTTTTTTACAAAATGTGAATCCATTTTTGGATTTAAGATTGTCTTCATTATAAAAAAAAAACGTTTTAGAAAAAAAATTACAAAACCTAAAATTGGACTAATTTTGCCTCCTTCTATCTTTCTTCTGGATAAAACTAGAAACTTATTTTTTTCTAAAAGATTTCTTATTGAACGTAGATTTTTACGTAGTTAGTTACACAAGGCTGAATTTTCTGGTCAAATATTTCGAGAGCTAAATGAACATGAAATATGGAAAAATTCCTCTAAAATACTGAGAAACCTAAAAATCTTGAAAAACTAAAAAACTAAAAACTTTGAAAAACTAGAAAAAAAAAATGAACATGAAATATTAAAAAAATTCTATGAAATAATGAGAAACCTAAAAACCTTGAAGAACTAAAACAAATATTAAATGAACATGAAATATGAAAAAATTCCTCTGAAATACTGAGAAACCTAAAAACCTTGAAAAACTAAAAAAAATAGAATATGAACATGAAATATGGAAAAATTCTTCTGAAATACTGAGAAATCTAAAAACCTTGAAAAACTAAAAAAAAGGAAATGAACATGAAATATGAAAAAATTCCTCTGAAATACTAAGAAATCTAAAAACTTTGAAAAACTAAAAAAAAGAAAATGAACATGAAATATGAAAAAATTCCTCTAAAATACAGAGGAATCTAAAAACTTTGAAAAACTAAAAAAAGGAAATAAACATCAAATATGAAAAAATTCCTCTGAAATACTGAGAAATCTAAAAACCTTGAAAAACTAAAAAATAGGAAATGAACATGAAATATGAAAAAATTCCTCTGAAATACTAAGAAATCTAAAAACTTTGAAAAACTAAAAAAAAGAAAATGAACATGAAATATGAAAAAATTCCTCTGAAATACAGAGGAATCTAAAAACTTTGAAAAACTAAAAAAAAAAAATGAACATGAAATATGAAAAAATTCCTCTGAAATACAGAGGAATCTAAAAACTTTGAAAAACTAAAAAAAAGAAAATGAACATGAAATAAGAAAAAATTCCTCTGAAATACAGAGGAATCTAAAAACTTTGAAAAACTAAAAAAAAAAAGAAATAAACATGCAATATAAAAAAATTCCTCTCAAATACTGAAAAATCTAAAAACCTTGAGAAACTAAAAAAAATAGGAAATGAACATGAAATATGAAAAAATTCCTCTGAAATACTGAGAAATCCAAAAACCTTGAAAAACTAAAAAAATAGGAAATGAACATGAAATATGAAAAACTTCCTCTGAAATATTGAGAAATCTAAAAACCTTGAAAAACAAAAAAAAAGGAAATGAACATGAAATATGAAAAAATTCCTCTGAAATACTAAGAAATCTAAAAACTTTGAAAAACTAAAAAAAAGAAAATGAACATGAAATATGAAAAAATTCCTCTGAAATACAGAGGAATCTAAAAACTTTGAAAAACTAAAAAAAAGAAAATGAACATGAAATATGAAAAAATTCCTCTGAAATACAGAGGAATCTAAAAACTTTGAAAAACTAAAAAAAAGAAAATGAACATGAAATATGAAAAAATTCCGCTGAAATACAGAGGAATCTAAAAACTTTGAAAAACTAAAAAAAAGAAAATGAACATGAAATATGAAAAAATTCCTCTGAAATTCAGAGGAATCTAAAAACTTTGAAAAACTAAAAAAAAAAAGAAATAAACATGCAATATAAAAAAATGCCTCTCAAATACTGAGAAATCTAAAAACCTTGAGAAACTAAAAAAAATAGGAAATGAACATGAAATATGAAAAAATTCATGTGAAATACTGAGAAATCTAAAAACTTTGAAAAACTAAAAAAAAAGGAAATGAACAGGTAATATGAAAAAATTCCTCTGAAATACTGAGAAATCTAAAAACCTTGAAAAACCAAAAAATGGAAATAAACATGCAATATAAAAAAATGCCTCTCAAATACTGAGAAATCTAAAAACCTTGAGAAACTAAAAAAAATAGGAAATGAACATGAAATATGAAAAAATTCATGTGAAATACTGAGAAATCTAAAAACTTTGAAAAACTAAAAAAAAAGGAAATGAACAGGTAATATGAAAAAATTCCTCTGAAATACTGAGAAATCTAAAAACCTTGAAAAACCAAAAAATGGAAATGAACATGAAATAAGAAAAAATTTCTCTGAAATACAGAGGAATCTAAAAACTTTGAAAAACTAAAAAAAAAAAGAAATAAACATGCAATATAAAAAAATTCCTCTCAAATACTGAAAAATCTAAAAACCTTGAGAAACTAAAAAAAATAGGAAATGAACATGAAATATGAAAAAATTCCTCTGAAATACTGAGAAATCCAAAAACCTTGAAAAACTAAAAAAATAGGAAATGAACATGAAATATGAAAAACTTCCTCTGAAATATTGAGAAATCTAAAAACCTTGAAAAACAAAAAAAAAGGAAATGAACATGAAATATGAAAAAATTCCTCTGAAATACTAAGAAATCTAAAAACTTTGAAAAACTAAAAAAAAGAAAATGAACATGAAATATGAAAAAATTCCTCTGAAATACAGAGGAATCTAAAAACTTTGAAAAACTAAAAAAAAGAAAATGAACATGAAATATGAAAAAATTCCTCTGAAATACAGAGGAATCTAAAAACTTTGAAAAACTAAAAAAAAGAAAATGAACATGAAATATGAAAAAATTCCGCTGAAATACAGAGGAATCTAAAAACTTTGAAAAACTAAAAAAAAGAAAATGAACATGAAATATGAAAAAATTCCTCTGAAATTCAGAGGAATCTAAAAACTTTGAAAAACTAAAAAAAAAAGAAATAAACATGCAATATAAAAAAATGCCTCTCAAATACTGAGAAATCTAAAAACCTTGAGAAACTAAAAAAAATAGGAAATGAACATGAAATATGAAAAAATTCATGTGAAATACTGAGAAATCTAAAAACTTTGAAAAACTAAAAAAAAAGGAAATGAACAGGTAATATGAAAAAATTCCTCTGAAATTCAGAGGAATCTAAAAACTTTGAAAAACTAAAAAAAAAAAGAAATAAACATGCAATATAAAAAAATGCCTCTCAAATACTGAGAAATCTAAAAACCTTGAGAAACTAAAAAAAATAGGAAATGAACATGAAATATGAAAAAATTCATGTGAAATACTGAGAAATCTAAAAACTTTGAAAAACTAAAAAAAAAGGAAATGAACAGGTAATATGAAAAAATTCCTCTGAAATACTGAGAAATCTAAAAACCTTGAAAAACCAAAAAATGGAAATAAACATGAAATATGAAAAAATTTCTCTGAAATACTAAAAAAAACTAAAAACCTTAAAAAACTAAAAAAACTACAAGATTGAAAGACTACCGGAAGTCCAAAAATACAAAAAAAAAATAAAAAAATTAAACAATATCCTATTATTGTAAGCAGTCGAAACGTTAATAAATCCTCTAGGTTTTTATATTTACTAAGATATGTATTAGTATTCATTTTTTGTAGTAACAAAGTTATGGCAATCTTTATTTTTTATTTTTGAATTTATATAGCTTTTGTATGACGATTTTTTTATATAATTTGGTATAAAATCATCGGTAGACAAAATAAAATGGGACATCCAAAATTTACGCATAGAGGTGCTAAATTAACTGCTATTTTTTTTTTTTTGGAAATATAGACGACATTAAAGAACTGAACGTTAACTTAATGTTGTTGGCAATATGTCATTAAAAAATAATTTTTATAACCTTATTCTAAAAAAAGCCAAATTTACCCAAAGTCCATAATGCTTGTCTATAACTTTGCTATTACAAAAAATAAAACATAATAAAATTTTTTTAGTAAACAAAAAATTGCTTAAATTTTCTTAAAGTTTCAACTCACTATGATTTTTTAAAAGTTGTACTTCCTTGTCCCCCTTTATTTTTAGCCGTCCTAACTCTATTAATTTTAATAATAATAAAAGTTGTCAAGAAAAAATTTCATGCTTTAAAATTTATGTTTCTTGCCGATTTTGAATAACTTTTCAAAATTCTTTTCTCAGAGTTTAAACCCAAAATTCTTCGACTTAGCGTAACATATCTCCAACATTTTGATTTAAAAGACTTGACCGGACTCCAGCGCAGCTGCTTTCAATTAAACCATTATCTCTCCGAACGCGGTAAACAAATAATTATCGCTCTGAATTCGCCCAACTCGCCTAATTAATTCCATGTCATTATGTCAAGGCCCCCAATTTGCATAATCCCCTCAACCCACACACAACGAAAATTTTTCAAACAAATTTCATCAAAAAAAAATCATTCGGTGCGCCTCGGCGATAACACGACCCGATTAACCTCCAGCTATAAACAACGCAAGATAATTGTCTTTATTTTGACGCAAATAATGTTGCGAGCTGTTGTGGTCATCCTCACACTCGCCCAAGTCGTGCAAAGTGAGTTGTTGTTCGAGCAAGGTTTCCTCAAGTTTGTGCGACATGGAAAACGCCAACTCTACACCAACGTGGAACGCATCGACGAAAAACTGATCGGAAAAGACCGGCATTTGGTGGTCGTGCGGGCGAAATGGATGGAAGTTGTCCATGCCAGATCGGTGGCCAATTTAAAGAGCTTGAGGGAGTTGTTTATGGCCAAGTGCGGGATTGTGACCATCGAAGCTGGGGCTTTCTTCAATTTGCCCAACTTGTCTGTGCTTCATTTGGAAGATAACGCCCTTCAGGAGGTCAAGAATGGGGTTTTCAGCGGCCTGAGTGTGAAGATCCTGACTCTGCATCGCAACGAGATCAAGAGAATTGAAAGTGGGGCTTTTGACCAAATGCCCAACTTGTACAAAATCAAGCTGAACTCGAACCGCCTCAAAAAGTGGGACTCGAGCTGGTTCAAAAACTGCCCACAATTGACCGAACTCTTCGTCCGACGCAACAAAATCAATCACTTGCCCCCAGAAGCCTTCAGAAATTTGCAATCACCGGAGGTTAAAATCTACCTCAGTAAGAACAAACTAGGGGCAATTAACCCCGAAAGTTTCCACAATTTGGTGGCTTTGAGCCAGTTATACCTAGACAGGAACAACTTAACTTTAATCCCAGTTAACGCCTTTCGTGACTTGCGAAAAATCGATGTATTGTACTTAGCCCGGAACAAAATCCAGGAAGTGAATCCTGGAGCTTTACCAAAAATTGTCGAAATTGGAATCCTGGACCTGTCCAGCAATTTATTGAATTGTCTCGATTATGGTCTTGTTGTTAAGGCAAATGTGACCAATTTGGAGAAGAACGAAGGCGCCTGTGAGTGCATTAAAAATTTGGCCCTTAAACTGGAGCAGGAAACGAAGGAACAGGAGGTGCAGTTTGATGGAGACACGTGTCCAGACTTGGTGCAATAATTCAGTATTTTGTTGTGTTTTTTATTAATAAATAAAGTAATCAATCAAATGCGCATTTTTTGTCGTTGCGGAAAATCCGATTTGGGAGCCATTTGTCATAGTGAAAAATTTTATTCATTAAAAAAATTCATAACTCAAAAACTAAAAGTCGTAGAGCAATGCGGTTTGTTCCATTGATTTCAGCGGTTCATTTTCTGTATTATACCAACTTTTCACGAGATTTTAAATTTTCAATTTTTTTGCTCAAATTTCCTGAGTAAATACACTTACCTTCAAAGAGGTGAAAAAAAATTTTTTTGAAACTAACTCCAGCAATTTTTTATGGACTTCTACATGCCTTAACAACCCGCTAAAGTTGTTAAAAATCCACAAAAAGTCCAAATGTTCGATTTTTTGATGTTTGATGTTTTCAATTTTCGTCGCAGTTTTTGTCGGTTTTGGGTACCCGGAACATTTCTCGAGCAATAGCTCCGGAACTATTAGAGATAACCCCATAAAGTGTACTATCGTTGGAAAGCTCATTAAATTATCTATTTTTCTTTAAAAAGATTATTGTTCTCCGACTAATAGTTTTCGAGTAAATTAATGCTAAATGCAAAAATTGGTAAAATTTTAAAAAATTCATAACTAAAAAACTATTAGGAATTTGGCAATTTTCTCGATGCCAATCGATTCCCCGGATCATTTTGCATGGGTTTGGATCAAAACAGGTCTACTTTTTAAAATAGTTTAGCCGTAAATGAGAAAGTAATAAAAATTTAAAAAAAGTTAACACCCCCCCCCTTAAAATCGGTCAAATTTTAAAGTGTCTCAAAATCAAATAAAACCTATTCTATCTTATAGATTTTGATGTGCTCTTTACGATGGAGCAAACCGTTTTCTTCCACCTCTTTTAGTTTGGCCATAATCGGCGTTTGAAAATTGAAAAATTTTTTGCGAGATATCGCCTTGAGTCCTATGCCATTTTGTAGAGTTCTTTATTCCGGTTATCCTCCATTTTTCCGTTTCTCGATATCTCTAATAGTTTCGCCGTAATTAGCGATTGAAAATTGAAAAAAAGTGAAAATGGAAACCTTTTTTTGCGTTTTTCTCAGAAATTGTAAGACTTAGAGCAACGAACAACAAACCATCTGATAGCGCTTAATTTTGTCTATTTTTTCGACCAAACCCGAAGCCGCTCCGGGCAACGGTTCCGGCTACAGAGGCGATCAAAGTCTTTCACTAAAAAAATTCATAAAAAAAAAACTAAAAGTCGTAGAGCATTGCGGTTTGTTCGATTGAATTCTACGGCTCATTTTACATATTATATCGATTTTTCACAAGAATAAAAAATTTAAAATTTTTTGCCTAAATTTAGGGTAGCCATTTGTCATAGTGAAGAATTTTATTCATTAAAAAAATTCATAACTCGAAAACTAAAAGTCGTAGAGCAGTGCAGTTTGTTCTATTGGATTCAGCGGCTTTTTTTCTTTATTATACTAATTTTTCACGCAATTTAAAATTTTAATTTTTTTTGCTCAAATTTCCTGAAATTTACAAGTTACCTTCAAAGAGATGAAAAAAAAATTTTTTTTTAAACTCACTCCAGCAAATTTTTATGGACTTCTATATGTCTTAACAACCCACAAAAGTTGTTAAAAGTCCACTAAAAGTCCATATGTTCGATTTTTTGATGTATGATTTTTTCAATTTTCGTCGCAGTTTTTGTCGGTTTTGGGTACCCGGAACATTTCTCGAGCAATAGCTCCGGAACTATTAGAGATAACCCCATGAAGTGTATTATCGTTGGAAAGCTCTTTAAATTATCTATTTTTTTCAAAAAAGATTATTGTTCTCCGACTAATAGTTTTCGAGCAAATTGCTGCTAAATGCAAAAATTGGTAAAATTTTTAAAAATTCATAACTAAAAAACTATTGGGAATTTGGCAATTTTTTCGATGACAATCGATTCCCCGGATCATTTTGCATAGGTATGGATCAAAACAGTTCCACTTTTTAAAATAGTTTAGCCGTAAATGAGAAAATAATAAAAATTAAAAAAAAGTTAAAACACCTCCCCCTTAAAATCGGTAAATTTTTAGTGTCTCAAAATCAAATGAAACCTATTCTATCTTATAGATTTTGATGTGCTCTTTACGATGAAACAAACCGTTTTCTTCTAGCTCTTTTAGATTGGCCGTAATCGGCGTTTAAAAATTGAGAAATTTTTTGCCAGTTATACCTAGACAGGAACAACGTAACTTCAATCTCAGTTAACGCCTTTCGTGACTTGCGAAAAATCGATGTATGGTACTTAGCCCGGAACAAAATCCAGGAAGTGAATCCCGGAGCTTTACCAAAAATTGTCGAAATTGGAAAAACTGGAGCAGGAATCGAAGGAACAGGAAGTACAGTTTGATGGAGACACGTGTCCAGACTTGGTGCAATAATTCAGTATTTTGTTGTGTTTTTTATTAATAAATAAAACAATCAATCAAATGCGCATTTTTTATCGTTGCGGAAAATCCGATTTGGGAGCTTTTCGTTCGAAAGCTTCTCTCTTAAATTCCCCAAACAGTCGCACTCCATTTCGAAAATCCCAGTCACGTTCACTTTTTTCGCAATCGCCACCACTTTAAACGGGACACACTGTAGGAAATTTCCGCTCAGGTCCAGTTCCAGGATTTCGTTCAAATTCCTGAAGGCGTCTTCGTCAATTTCCGTGATTTCGTTCCAGGCTAGTTCAAGTTTGTTCAATTCGGTGAAATGTGAGAAGAAACTCTCCTCAATTTTTTCGATCATATTCCTGTTGAGCGACAATTCATCCAGAGCGTCCAAACCGTCAAAAGCCTGCGGGTGGATCATTCTGATCCTGTTGTGGCTCAAATAAATTTTCAAGTCCACTAGTTCATGTCCTTCGACCTTGTGGCTACTTTTAAGGTTAGCGAAAGCTCGTGCCGGAATTTCCCGGATGTGGTTCTTCCGGAAAAAAACTTGCGTCAGTTTCGGGGTGTTGGAGAACCAGTTAATGTCCCAACTGGCCAAGGAATTATTGTTCAGTTTGATGATCTCCAAGTGGGGCATGTTGTCAAAAGCTCCACTCCGGATGATCCGGATTCTGTTCCGGTGAAGCCACAGTTCACGCACTGGCAAATAACTGAACACTCCCTCTTCAATCGTCCTCAAGTTGTTGTCCTGGAGGTGAATCAGGTCGATTTGGGGCAAATTCTGGAAGGCCCCCGGAGCCAAAAGCTCAACTCCGCACTGTTTCAACCTCAGAGCTTTCAAATAGGGCAAACTCTTGACTGCGCCTTTGTATAAGAACAGTTTCGCGGTTTCGACCTTGAGGTCCACAGCTGAGGCGAAGCGGTGCTGGTCTATGCTTTCCAAAGCTCGGAAAATCTGCTTCTTCATCGGGTCTTCATCAGAGGTCCGGGAGAAGATTTTCGCTGACTGGAAGATGTATCTTCGGGTTTGCACCACTTGGATTATTACGACCAAGATGAGAAAAATTGAGGCGCCGTTCATCGTGAAGTTTTAACAATGACTGACTAAATGACATAATTAATTGGAGTAATTAAGTGCTTTCACACGGAATACCAGGAAGGGGCCATTCTGTTTGGGTAATTGCTTTGGCATTGACACAGTTTGGGTTAATTGATTCGATTTGTTCGAGAAACACGGCGCAGGAACAAGTAATTATTACAATGAAACGAATTAAAAAAAATTAACAAGACCAAAATCTAATAACAATAATATCATTCATTCCAAAAAATTTTGGGTGTTACTTGTTAATAACAAGTACGTAATTGGGAAAATAAAAAAGTTAGAAAATTTATTAAAATCAATTGGAACCCATCCTATCTGATAGATTTTGATGTGCTCTTTACGATGGAAAAATGTGTTCTCCTAGTTTCTTCAGTGGTCATAAAAATGAAAAAAAAAATTAAACTCACTCTAGTGAAGATTTATAGACTTTTAAATGCGTTAATAACTCGCTCGAGTTGTTAAAAGTCCAAAAAGCGTCCATGGGTTCGATTTTTTTATGTTTGATTTTTTCAATTTTTGTCACGATTTTGGTCAATTTTCGGTACCCGGAACATTTATGGAGCAATAGTTCCGGAACTATTACAGATAGTCCTATGAAGTGTATTATCATTACAAAGCTCTTTGCATTATCTATTTTTTTCAAAAAAGATTATTGTTCTCCGACTAATAGTTTTCGAGCAAATTGCTGCTAAATGCAAAAATTGGTAAAATTTTAAAAAATTCATAACTAAAAAACTATTGGGAATTTGGCAATTTTCTCGATGCCAATCGATTGCCCGGAACATTTTGCATAGGTATGGATCAAAATAGTTCCCCTTTTTCGAATAGTTTAGCCAGAAATGAGAAAATAAAAAAAATTAAAAAAAAGTTAACACCCCCCCCTTAAAATCGGTCAATTTTTAAAGTGTCTCAAAATCAAATGAAACCTATTCTATCTTATAGATTTTGATGTGCTCTTTACGATGGAACAAACCGTTTTCTTCCAGCTCTTTTAGTTTGGCCGTAATCGGCGTTTGAAAATTGAAATTTTTTTTGCGAAATATCGCCTTGAGTTCTATGCCATTTTGTAAAGTTTTTTATTCCGGTTATCCTCCATTTTTCCGTTTCTCGTTAGCTCTAATAGTTTCGCCGTAATTAGCGATTGAAAATTGAAAAAAAGTGAAAATGGAAAACATTTTTGCGTTTTTCTCGAAAACTGTAAGAGTTAGAGCAACGAAAAAAAAACCATCTGATAGCGCTTAATTTTATCTATTTTTTCAACCAAACCCGGAGCCGCTCCGGGCAACGGTTCCGGCTACAGAGGCGATCAAAGTTTTGCACTAAAAAAATTCATAAAAAAAAAACTAAAAGTCGTAGAGAATTGCGGTTTGTTCCATTGAATTCTACGACTCATTTTACATATTAAGTCAATTTTTCACAAGAATTAAAAATTAAAAATTTTTTGCCTAAATTTAAGGTAGCCATTTGTCATAGTGAAAAATTTTATTCATTAAAAAAATTCATAACTCGAAAACTAAAAGTCGTAGAGCAGTGCGGTTTGTTCCATTGGATTCAGCTGCTCATTTTCTCTATTATACCAACTTTTCATGAGATTTAAAATTTCAAATTTTTTTGCTCAAATTTCCTGAGTAATAAATACAGTTACCTTCAAAGAGATAAAAAAAAATTTTTTTAACGTACTCCAGCAAATTTTTACAGACTTCTATATGTCTTAACAACCCTCTAAAGTTGTTAAAAGTCCACAAAAAGTCCATATGTTCAATTTTTTAATGTTTGATTTTTTCAATTTTTGTCGATTTTGGGTACCCGGAACATTTCTCGAGCAATAGCTCCGGAACTATTAAAGACAACCCTATGAAGTGTATTATCGTTGGAAAGCTCTTTAAATTATCAATTTTTTTCAAAAAAGATTAATGTTCTCCGACTAATAGTTTTTGAGCAAATTGCTGCTAAATGCAAAAAATGGTAAAATTTTAAAAAATTCATAACTAAAAAACTATTGAAAATTTGGCAATTTTCTCGATGCCAATCGATTCCCCGGATTATTTTGCATGGGTATGGATCAAAACAGTTCCACTTTTTACAATAGTTTAGCCGTAAATAAAAAAATAAAAAAAATTAAAAAAAAGTTAACACCCCACCCCCCCCTTAAAATCGGTCAAATTTTAAAGTGTCTCAAAATCAAATAAAACCTATTCTATCTTATAGATTTTGATATGCTCTTTACGATGGAACAAACCGTTTTCTTCTAGATCTTTTAGTTTGTCCGTAATCGGCGTTTAAAAATTGAAATTTTTTTTGCGAGATATCGCCTTGAGTTCTATGCTATTTTGTAGAGCTTTTTATTCCGGTTATCCTCCATTTTTCCGTTTCTCGATATCTTTAATAGTTTTGCCGTAATTGGCGATTGAAAATTGAAAAAAAGTGAAAATGGAAACCTTTTTTTGCGTTTTTCTCGGAAACTGTAAGACTTAGAGCAACGAGCAAAAAACCATCTGATAGCGCTTAATTTTATCTATTTTTTTAAGCAAACCCGGAGCCGCTCCGCGCAACGGTTCCGGTTACAGAGGCGATCAAAGTTTTGCACTAAAAAAATTCATAAAAAAAAACTAAAAGTCGTAGAGAATTGCGGTTTGTTCCATTGAATTCTACGGCTCATTTTACATATTATATCAATTTTTCACAAAAATTAAAAATTTAAAATTTTTTGCCTAAATTTAGGGTAGCCATTTGTCATAGTGAAAAATTTTATTCATTAAAAAAATTCATAACTCGAAAACTAAAAGTCGTAGAGCAGTGCGGTTTGTTCCATTGGATTCAGCGGCTTTTTTTTTCTATTATACTAATTTTTCACGCAATTTAAAATTTTCAATTTTTTTCCTCAAATTTCCTGAGTAAAAAGTACATTTACCTTCAAAGAGGAGAAAAAAATTTTTTTTTATACTAACTCCAGCAAATTTTTATGGACTTCTACATGTCTTAACAACCCACTAAAGTTGTTAAAGGTCCACAAAAAGTACAAATGTTCGATTTTTTTATGTTTGATTTTTTCAATTTTCGTCGCAGTTTTTGTCGGTTTTAGGTACCCGGAACATTTCTCGAGCAATAGCTCCGGAACTATTAAAGACAACCCCATGAAGTGTATTATCGTTGGAAAGCTCGTAAAATTATCTATTTTTCTCAAAAAAGATTATTGTTCTCCGAGTAATAGTTTTCGAGCAAATTGCTAATAAATGCAAAAATTGGTAAAATTTTAAAAAATTCATAACTAAAAAACTATTGGGAATTTGGAAATTTTCTCGATACCAATCGATTCCCCGGATCATTTTACGTAAGCTTAGTCCAGAATAGTTAGATTTTTTTCGTTTTTTACCTGTGCAGTAAAGAGGCTCATCAGAGAGGTCTCCGCAATCGTCGCCTCCATCGCAGTAGGCGTTGAGTTTGACGCACCTGCCGTTCCGGCACGGAAACTCGCTGATCCTGCAGGCGGGTCCCGGCGTGGCCTCCTGCAGGAGTCCTAGCAGGAAAAGGGCCGATCCCACCCAAAGCCACATTCTGTAAATCGGATTCGATTAAGTCATTTGCATTTTCTACAAGCTTACTTTTAATAAGGGCTAATTGTGCCCTCGCCCGGCTTAGAATCGATTTATTGGCCGGATTAGGCCAAATTTATTGTGTTAGTGGTCGAGTTTGTAGCGAAAAAATTTCAGCCCGGTTGTGTGCAAGAGACGTGTGCTGAAACCTCGCTTTGAAGTCGTGTGCTAATTAGTGCAGGGTTTTTCGACCGTTTCAGGTAAGGCTTTTGAAGTCTTGGAGGTTAATCTTTGAATTTGAGAGAGCGAGTCTGGCATCGAGTGTTGACGTTTTAATTAATTTTTTGCGACGTGGCGGCGTCTCGCCGGAGCAATCCGGGTAAGTAAAGGTGTTTCCGGGTAATTTGAGCAATGACGAAACCGGAGGGAAATGCTCGAAATACAGATATAATTCGCGTTTATAAATCTTGTCACGTAAAAAATCTCAAGTGGCCAATTCGTTTTAAGAAGATAAAGCAATTACAATTTTTCAAAACGTCGGGAACGAAATTAAACAAGGAACGTGCTGTGCCATGCCGAATTACTCATGTCTGAGGACGTACAAAGCGGCCAGGACTCGCCAAGATCAACTTGTCGGCGAACAAACGCTGAAATATCGATTATGGAGCTTTTAAAATTGACACCGCCAATGATGGATGGAACACTCAAAAGCGAGATTTTTCAAAATCGCTGCTCTCAACACCCTGCCTCAATCGAATTTATATTTAACAGCCAAAAGAGCGAAACAACGGTTTTGTGGCCCGAAATCGTTATTTATCAGACTCCAATTACATCAATATCATAATTACGGCGAGCGCAATAATAAATTTATCAGATCGCATTTTATTGACGTTTCGAACGTTAATAATAAATTAATGTTGATTCAAATATTGGACTGACGTCCGTCGTGTAATTAAACCATCCCCTATCGAGCCAAATTGTTATCTTGGCCGCAAAAATGCAATTCGACTTGAATATAAATACCGACAACAATAAAACCGAGTGCGGAGTTGTTTGCGTGTCGGCTGGTAACACTGCCCATAAAATATTTTCACGTTGGCCACATTTGTTCGCCGCCGGCTGGTCAATTAGCGGATTCGGTGATCTATGCCCGCGCTCGAAATTAACAAATTTTAAGGCGAACTAAATCATCATTATTCCCGATAAACAAGCGATTGTTTTAATAAAAATACAACGCTGAAGCGGGATCAAAGGTGGCTGAGTATGGCGAAAAGTGCTTCCGTTGCTTGGCGACGGCTTGTATAATGAATAGGGTGGCAGCACTGCAAATCTAAGACGATTGTTTGTTTACGTTATTATGTTTGTGCAAAGAGACAAACGACATAATGATTTCCAACTGTACATATTTGGAAATAAATTGAATATAAATGGGACAATAAAGAGGAAAACTGGATTTTTCACATCAAAGGCAGCCGGGGCAACAGGAATTATTTCAAAATTCGATTATTCACTGTGTAGGCAACAGATCAAAAATGTTTCGAATACGAAAAAACCAAAAACATCTGGTAAAATAGTTATTCATTATACAAGACGATAAAGAAATTGATTTTCTACGAGGGATAATTTCTTTAGCGTCTTGTGTAATACAATAATATTTCAAGTTTTTTCAAGTGTGTTGAAATTAATATTTAATAAAATAAATTTAAATCATTTTATCTACTCCTGCGGTTAAAGTGCTATTTTATCTACTCAAAAGTATCGTTAAGAAATGGTTTAAAGTCTATTATAGTACTTAACACAGAACATGACATGATTGAAAATAAAATACAAGAAATATAAAAAGATAATAATAAGAAGAAAGATAGTGTAATTAACACGAAATAAAAATAAAACACACACCTACGTTAATTAGTTCTCTAACAATTCAATAATTCAATAATTTTTATTTTGTGGTCAAATTTAAAATTTCTGATTAATTTGTGTGTTTATGTGCTTTTTAAAAAAGTAGAAAATAATGAAATTCTAAAAAAAGCAAAAACTTATGATCAGGATAGCAGTTATAATCCCTTCTTTCAATTTCTTCTGTCAATTAAAATTTTTTCTTAGAACTTAGAACTAGAAAAAGTATTCTTAACTATTAGAATTTATTACATAGATTCTTTGTTTTTTCAACTGTTTTTGGTACTTAAGTAAAGTTTGCTTCATTATAACAATAAATAAAAAGCGCAAACATTTGGTTAAAAATGGTGGATGCGCCGGGAAAAATTCTGCTAGACGAAATAATTAGAAGATCGTAATAGTGATAACTTTTTATCTCAACTTGCCATATGTAAATCTTCCTAGATATAGAAAAATTTTTCCCTGACAAATAAAAACGTCGGAGTAGTTTCTACTTAAATATTTCTTTTAAAAAGTTTAAAATGATAAGTTGAAAGTAATTATAGCTTTTTTAATTTGTTAAATAATTTACGTACATTATATAAACTGTATAAATAAAAAGTCAATTTAGAAATTTAAGAGAAAAACAATGCCAAAAATTTGAATTTTTAATAACTTTAAAAAATTGTGGTCTATTATAGTACTTAATACAGTACATAACATGATCGAAAATAAAATACAAGAAATATAAAAATAATATTAAGAAGAAGAAAGATAATGTAATTAACACAAAATAAAAATAAAGAAAAACAAGAAAAAAGCAAAGTGAGTTAAAAATTTCATACCCCTACGTTAATTAGTTCTCCAACAATTCAATAATTTTTAATTTTGGGGTCAAATTTTAAAATTTTTGATTAATTTGTGTGTTTATGAGATTTTAAAAAAGGTAGAAAATAATGAAATTTTAAAAAAAGCAAAAACTTATGATCAGGATAGCAGTTATAATCCCTTCTTTCAATTTCTTCTGTCAATTAAAATTTTTTCTTAGAACTTAGAACTAGAAAAAGTATTCTTAACTATTAGAATTTATTACATAGATTCTTTGTTTTTTCAACTGTTTTTGGTACTTAAGTAAAAGTTTGCTTCATTATAACAATAAATAAAAAGCGCAAACATTTGGTTAAAAATGGTGGATGCGCCGGGAAAAATTCTGCCAGACGAAATAATTACAAGATCGTAATAGTGATAACTTTTAATCTCAACAGACCATCTGTAAATCTTTCTAGATATGGAAAAATATTTTCACTGACAAATAACAACGTCGGACTAGTTATTCTACTTAAATATTTCTTTTAAAAAGGTATTGATAGTAATTAAAGCTTATTTAATTTGTTAAATAATCTACGTACATTGTATAAACTGTATAAATAAAAAGTCAATTTAGAAATTTAGGAGAAAAACAATGTCAAATACATATTTGAATTTTTAATAACTTTAAAAAATTGTGGTCTATTATAGTACTTAATACAGTACATAACATGATCGAAAATAAAATACAAGAAATATAAAAATAATAATAAAAAGAAGAAAGATAATGTAATTAACACAAAATAAAAATAAAGAAAAACAAGAAAAAAGCAAAGTGAGTTAAAAATTTCATACACCTACGTTAATTAGTTCTCCAACAATTCAATAATTTTTAATTTTGGGGTCAAATTTTAAAATTTTTGATTAATTTGTGTGTTTATGAGATTTTAAAAAAGGTAGAAAATAATGAATTCTATAAAAAGCAAAAACTTATGATCAGGATAGCAGTTATAATCCCTTCTTTCAATTACTTCTGTCAATTAAAAATTTTTCTTAGAACTTAGAACTAGAAAATGTATCCTTAACTATTAGAATGTATTACATAGATTCTTTGTTTTTTTCAACTGTTTTTGCCACTTAAGTTAAACTTTGGTTCATTATAATGGTAAATAAAAAGTGCAAACATTTGGTTAAAAATGGTGGATGCGCCGGGGAAAATTCTGCCAGACGAAATAATTACAAGATCGTAATAGTGATAACTTTTAATCTCAACAGACCATCTGTAAATCTTTCTAGATATAGAAAAATATTTTCACTGACAAATAACGTCGGACTAGTTATTCTACTTAAATATTTCTTTTAAAAAGGTATTGATAGTAATTAAAGCTTTTTTAATTTGTTAAATAATCTACGTACATTCTATAAACTGTATAAATAAAAAGTCAATTTAGAAATTTAGGAGAAAATGAATGCCAAATATTTGAATTTTTAATAACTTTTAAAATTGCGGTTAGGAAGTCTATTATAGTACTTAACACAGTACATAACATGATCGAAAATAAAATACAAGAAATATAAAAATAACAATAATGTGAAGAAAGATAATGTAATTAACACGAAATGAAAATAAAGAAAAATAAGAAAAAAGGAAAGTGAGTTAAAAATAATAACAAACTCTTAGGATAAATTTTTTAAGTGATAGTTAGCTTTCGCCGCCTGAACTTTAATCAAAAAATAATTAAAAGTTAATAGTAATGGTTAAAAACTCTGCACAGTTTTAAATCTGAAATATATAGAAGAAATAGGAAGGGCCCTAAAACAGAACCTTGTGGTTTTCAAGCTGTAAATGAAAATCCACAAAAAGAAACTTTTTTGTTGTTCTCCAGCTTTGAGTCCAACCTTGAAGTCAAAAATTCTGTTTCCAGTAATTCCCTTCGTTCATTGACTGGAGCAATGCTGGCAGCCGTTAGCTAACCTGTTCCTAAACCGTGAGATTTACGATTCTTCTGTGTTAATATCGGGAGAGTTTTCCGTTTTGTGCGCTGCCTCTGACACTGTTTTAATTTACGATTGAAAAACGCTCGTCGAAAATAATTTTCGCATTCAAACGTTATTAAAGCCAAGTCCATTGTCTTAACACGTTTCGAACCAACAATAGTGGGGTGTTTGATCTGATTTATGTCCCGCGGCCTTCCCGCAATCTCCTCTAATCCAAAATCAATAGCTCTTTTCACAAATCTAATGTTAGACAAACACGAAAACCGAAAAAAGGCTCACGAAGCTTTATCTCCGACTCGCCAAACTAATATTTATGTACTTTGTTTATAATCTAGTGTCAGCTATCGGATATGCTAGTCTGATCGTTTTTGCGTTGTTTGCTCGACTATATTTCTACCCGGCTGGCAGTTTTCACTTTTAAAAGCTTCAATGTGGCCGGGCGACAAGATGAATGGCCGGCTTTTCCAAATCGACACGACGTCGTTTAAATCATAGATAGAATCAGGGTCGGTGTCCACTTTTCAAAGAGCGGAGCGGAAAGTTGGTGGATGCGCCGGGTTGCATACGATAAACACGCCGGATATGAAAAACTATTCAAAGGGCGCTTGACGCCGGATTGAGATATTTAATATGGATTTTGGCGGTTGATTCAATAAGACGCCCTTTGCCAGTCAGAGCTGCCATTGAGTTATAAAAGGCAACGTCTTGGTGGTAAAGTGGTTGCGATTCGGCGGCGCCTTAAAAACGCCTATAAATATCAAGTGGCATCTGTGACGCCTGTAATATACCGATTTCCGGGCGGAAATACCTTCTTTCCCTTCGCTCCATTCACGTTTTGCCCGCGGCTTAACACCGATTACAGACCGATTCGGAAAAATTCGAAACGTCTACTGACCTACAAACGGCACGTGAATGAAGGCCGCGCCATATTTACGGCTTTATTATGATAAGTAAGTGGGAAAGTTGGGAAAAGTTGCGATTGAATCGCTTTGAGTTCCCCGAAATTAAAATTCGGAGAGGGTATTAAACATAAGCAAAGCAGCTGCCGCACATTTATTACTTTTCATCGGGCAAAAATTGTTTTTTCAAATAGTTCGATCGTTTTCCAGCAATTTAATAAATCCCTGATTTCGAAAAAAGCAAAAAATAATAATTAGAAGTCAATTTGTTATATATAACTTTTTCTCGAACTGATAAAAATTCTTTCTAATCCGCAATTTTTTAAAACTTTTCTTAAAACTCGAAGTAATTTTTTTTGTTAAAAATGAAAATATTTGACGTTTTCTTTCTTAAATTAAAAAATAAAATTAAGTATCCTAAAATTGTGTATAAATAACACTAAAAGTGATAAATTTATTTAAATATACAAATATTTAATGGATTTGCAATTAAATTAATTTTAAATTTTTACCGTCTTAATTCTTAAGATTTTCCAACTCTAGCAAAAGCACAAAATTATCTTAATCATATCACATTGAAAAATAACTTAATCTGCATCAAAACCCACTTTGAAATTTTATAAAACAGAGTAACATAACAGAAACAGTTTGCTTTTCACTTGAATTGTTGTCTACTGTATGAATTAATAAAATAATTATCCTAAACTATCAGATTTTATTACTTATTTTCTTTGTTTTCCCAACAATTTTTGGCACCTAATTAAAACTAAAAGTAAATAAATGATAAATTAAAAAGTCGAAACTGCTTGTTAAAAATGGTGGATGCGCCGGGAAAATCATTTGCTAAACAGGTACAAAATATTTGCAATAATTTCAAAATTGTAGTAGTGATGATTGCATTAACAAATAAAGAGATCGGAATAGTTTTTCTACTTAAATCAATCTTTTAAAAAAGGAAGAAAATAATAATCACAAAAAAATAAACCTATGATTAGGATAGTAGTTACAGCACGATATTTGAATTTGTTAAATAAAACTTTTCCTAGAATTAATAGAAAAATTCTAACCCGTAACTTTTTAAGCTATTCTTAAAACTCTAAATAAATCTTTTTTCATAAAAACGTAAACAGTTGACACTGTTGGTTCTTCTAAATTCTAAAACTAACTTGTTGTTTCTAAATATCTTTCAAACCTTCTAAAATGTTCTTTAAAAAGACTGAAAACGATAAATTTTGATATACAAATATTTGATTTCTATACTTTTAAAAGAATTTTGAGCTTGTATTGTTTTGTAGTTCTTACAATTTCAGCCCAAGCAGCAAATGCACATAATTATTTTAATGCAATTACGCTGAAAAATAACTTATACTCTGAATTTATTGTTCCTACAGTAGGATTTATTAAATTTTGTATCCTAAACTATCAAATTTCATTACTTAGTTTCTTTGTTTTTCCAACTGTTCTTTGTACCTACTTAAAACTCTTCTTAATTGTATGACAAGTAAAAAAATTAGTTAAAAATGGTGGAAGCGCCGGGAAAATAATTTGCTACAGCATAACAAAATGTTTGCTAATAATTTTAAGATCGTAGTAGTGATAACTGTTTTAATTTAACTTGTCATGTGTAACATTATGGTTTAACTGGCAATTAAAAAAATACACGGAGGACAAAAAAAGTGACAAGTTGAATAAACTTTTTACTAGTATGATGTTGTAATTGCAAAATATTGTGTTTTTTTAATTGGCTATTCCCGGCGCCTCCACCATTTCTAATTGCCTGTTGTCAAACTCTATTTATCAGCGAAATCAATTTAGTGTCACCTTATCAGTTCTGGCAAACTTTCCAAATAGCAAGTTGTGCGAGAAATATTTATGTGGTGTATGTCGCATAAATTCGCGCCAGACGCCGCATTGATATCACACTTCGGCTTTGCATTTCCCATTTCACCTCCATCACCTGAAAGCTCATTGCTTACTTTGGAATTTTTAAGTGTCTTCGATTCGCGCTGTGTTTAAGTAATTACAGCGTGCTTTTAGAAAAATTTGATGAAACCACATGAAAGCTCCGTTCATCCGATTCCATAGGCACCGGGATTAAAACCGCACCGCTTTGACTCTAGCCGTGAATAGATCCAAAGGGTTATCAAGTAATTTCGTGGTTTAATAAAGTGTCATTCTTCTAATGACGAAAAATCGGGAACAATTTCGTGTGCACACACACAACCAAAGCAAAATCCCGAATATTGCGTAGGATGAATATATCGACCGGTCCCCATCCCGGTTCCCCTCCATCTTTCATCCCGAGTTTCGGCTTCGCCGATCACACATATCTGATTTTTTGATTAAGCAAAATCGATTAAAACCCGGCCTTAAATCGCATTCAGTGTCAAAAACACCGCAAAAAATCGCCCAATAAACGCCAACGACAAAGAATTGCGGGGATTTTTTACGACAATTCGCAGCACTTGACCCAAGAACGAACTTAACAAAACTCGGATTTTGATAAATCGGATGGGAGGGTTTCGGGTCAATGGCGAGTTTTTAATCGGATTTCGAGCCGATAACTGGACCGGAAGACGTTGGAACGGAAACGATGCAAATAGCAGATGTTTTCGGAAACCCATTGCTCGCAAATGGAGAAACAAACCGGCTTTTTCGCACAGACCGCGTTTCCCGAACTAAGCCCGAAATAATGCAAGCACCAAACTGGCTCAAAATTAATAACATTTTGTATTTACTATTATTGTC
The DNA here is from genome assembly GCF_031307605.1 of Tribolium castaneum. Classification (NCBI taxonomy): domain Eukaryota; kingdom Metazoa; phylum Arthropoda; class Insecta; order Coleoptera; family Tenebrionidae; genus Tribolium; species Tribolium castaneum. Next base: position 3,088,585 of record NC_087399.1, read on the forward strand.
CCGGCGCCTCCACCATTTTTCGCCATTGGATCAAGGTAATGAAAAAGATAAATAATAGGCATTTCCTGAGTAAAATATTTTAAATGCTTGGTAAAATAGTTTAAGTGTTAAGTGGCAATGTATTTTCAAATACTATTTGCTAAGAAAAAATAATAATACGCTATACTTACCTAGGTATTTAACACCCACTCATTAAGCTAGTTATTTAACATGCTAGAGATAGACTAAAAACAATTTTTGGCAAGATCTTGTAATTATTGCAAAATATTTCGTACTTGTATAGCTAATTATTTCCCGGCGCCTCCACCATTTTTAGCGATTGGATCAAGCTAGTAAAAAAGGTAAATAATAGACATCTTCTGAGTAAATTATTGTAAATGCTTGGTAAAATGATTTAAATGTTAAGTGGCAACGTATTTTCAAATACGATTTGCTAAGAAAAAATAATAATACGCTATACTTAGCTAGGTATTTAACACCCACTCATTAAGCTAGTTATTTAACATGCTAGAGATAAACTAAAAACAATTTTTGGCATAATTTTTGGCAAGATCTTGTAATTATTGCAAAATATTTCGCACTTGTATAGCTAATTATTTCCCGGCGCCTCCACCATTTTTTAGCGATTGGGTCAAGCTAGTAAAAAAGATAAATAATAGATATCTTCTGAGTAAATTATTGTAAATGCTTGGTAAAATAATTTAAATGTTAAGTGGCAACGTATTTTCAAATGCGATTTGCTAAGAAAAAATAATAATACGCTATACTTACCTAGGTATTTAACACCCATTCATTAAGCTAGTTATTTAACATGCTAAAGATAGACTGAAAACAATTTTTGGCATAATTTTTGGCAAGATCTTGTAATTATTGCAATATATTTCGTACTTGTATAGCTAATTATTTCCCGGCGCCTCCACCATTTTTAGCGATTGGATCAAACAAGTAAAAAAAGTAAGTAATAGACATCTTCTGAGTAAATTATTGTAAATGCTTAGTAAGGTAATTTAAATGTTAAGTGGCAACGTATTTTCAAATACGATTTGCTAAGAAAAAATAATAATACGCTATACTTACCTAGTTATTTAACACCCACTTATTAAGCTAGTTATTTAGCATGCTAGAGATAGACTAAAAACAATTTTTGACATAATTTTTGGCAAGATCTTGTAATTATTGCAAAATATTTCGTACTTGTATAGCTAATTATTTCCCCGGCGCCTCCATCATTTTTAGCGATTGGATCAAGCTATTAAAAAAGGTAAATAATAGACATCTTCTGAGTAAATTATTGTAAATGCTTGGTAAAATAATATAAATGTTAAGTGGCAACGTATTTTCAAATACGATTTGCTAAGAAAAAATAATAATTCGCTATACGTACCTAGGTATTTAACACCCACTCATTAAGCTAGTTATTTAACATGCTAGAGATAGACTAAAAACAATTTTTGCCATAATTTTTGGCAAGATCTTGTAACTATTGCAAAATATTTCGTACTTGTATAGCTAATTATTTCCCGGCGCCTCCACCATTTTTAGCGATTGGATCAAGCTATTAAAAAAGGTAAATAATAGACATCTTCTGAGTAAATTATTGTAAATGCTTGGTAAAATAATTTAAATGTTAAGTGGCAACGTATTTTCAAACACGATTTGCTAAGAAAAAATAATAATACGCTATACTTACCTAGGTATTTAACACCCACTCATTAAGCTAGTTATTTAACGTGCTAGAGATAGACTAAAAACAATTTTTGGCATAATTTTTGGCAAGATCTTGTAATTATTGCAAAATATTTCGCACTTGTATAGCTAATTATTTCCCGGCGCCTCCACCATTTTTAGCGATTGGATCAAGCTAGTAAAAAAGGTAAATAATAGACATCTTCTGAGTAAATTATTGTAAATGCTTAGTAAAATAATTTAAATTTAAGTGGCAACGTATTTTCAAATACGATTTGCTAAGAAAAAATAATAATACGCTATACTTACCTAGTTATTTAACACCCACTTATTAAGCTAGTTATTTAGCATGCTAGAGTTAGACTAAAAACAATTTTTGACATAATTTTTGGCAAGATCTTGTAATTATTGCAAAATATTTCGTACTTGTATAGCTAATTATTTCCCGGCACCTCCACCATTTTTAGCGATTGGATCAAGCTAGTAAAAAAGGTAAATAATAGACATCTTCTGAGTAAATTATTGTAAATGATTAGTAAAATAATTTAAATGTTAAGTGGCAACGTATTTTCAAATACGATTTGCTAAGAAAAAATAATAATACGCTATACTTAGCTAGGTATTTAACACCCACTCATTAAGCTAGTTATTTAACATGCTAGAGATAGACTAAAAGCAATTTTTGGCATAAATTTTGGCAAGATCTTGTAATTATTGCAAAATATTTCGTCCTTGTATAGCTAATTATTTCCCGGCGCCTCCACCATTTTTAGCGATTGGATCAAGCTAGTAAAAAAGGTAAATAATAGACATCTTCTGAGTAAATTATTGTAAATGATTAGTAAAATAATTTAAATGTTAAGTGGTAACGTATTTTCAAATACGATTTGCTAAGAAAAAATAATAATACGCTATACTTAGCTAAGTATTTAACACCCACTCATTAAGCTAGTTATTTAGCATGCTAGAGATAGACTAAAAACAATTTTTGGTATAATTTCTGGCAAGATCTTGTAATTATTGCAATATATTTCGTACTTGTATAACTAATTATTTCCCGGCGCCTCCACCATTTTTAGCGATTGGATCAAGCTTGCAAAAAAAGGTAAATAATAGACATCTTCTGAATAAATTATTGTAAATGCTTGGTAAAATGATTTAAATGTTAAGTGGCAACGTATTCTCAAATACGATTTGCTAAGAAAAAATAATAATACGCTATACTTACCTAGGTATTTAACACCCACTCATTAAGCTAGTTATTTAACATGTTAGAGATAGACTAAATACAATTGTTGACATAATTTTTGGCAAGATCTTGTAATTATTGCAAAATATTTCGTACTTGTATAGCTAATTATTTCCCGGCGCCTCCACCATTTTTAGCGATTGAATCAAACAAGTAAAAAATAGACATCTTCTGAGTAAATTATTGTAAATGCTTGGTAAAATAATTTAAATGTTAAGTGGCAACGTATTTTCAAATACGATTTGCTAAGAAAAAATAATAATACGCTATACTTACCTATTTATTTAACACCCACTTATTAAGCTAGTTATTTAGCATGCCATAGGTAGACTAAAAACAATTTTTGGTATAATTTCTGGCAAGATCTTGTAATTATTGCAAAATATTTCGTACTTGTATAGCTAATTATTCCCCGGCGCCTCCACCATTTTTTCGAGCACAATTTTAATTAGGTTCCGAAAACAGTTAGGGAAACTGAAAAACCAGTAAATAAAACCTGATAGTTAAAGATGAATATTTTATTATTTTACTTAGCGTTTGATGAAATAACTCAAAGTTTAATTTTTCCCAGCAAAAACGCCAAATCTTGTAATGAAGCCGTTCAGCTCCGGATGCATAATTTTCGTGTAAGCCCCCATTTAATTGTAATTACAGTTTACATGGCCGTTATGAGTGAGTATCTGCGTCTAAATGAGCCGTCGCCGAGCAACGCCTAAACGTTATGCGTCCATTCCGTCACATTGTAACATAATGTGCTGTTTTTGTCCAAGTGCGATAACAAGTCCGTTTCGGCCGATAAAAATTTCGTTATTAAGTCTGTTTATGAAGAGGGATGTTTGTGGTGTGGCGACATTTGGCGGTCTCGTGCAAAAAGGGTGTTGTATGTGGAAATGACCAGTAATTAAGTTCGCGCCCGTTCCTTGTATCTAAAGTTTTCCTAATTGGATTAAGCCCGGGCTCCGTCCGAAAAGTACACATCAATGGCGACAAATTTAAATTAAAGCAATTAATGTGATTTATGTGGCATCGATTCGTAAACCGAATTTCGTAATTAGCGATGAAATAATTTCAATTATTGCGGTTTGGTTTGGGAAAAATGCGTACAACCCGGCCCTGGAAAGCGATAAAGCAGGCCGAGCGTCGAAATTGGCCCTTTTTCAGCGGCACGTGTTATTTTCCGGTCTATCGGTGAAAACTCCGGGAGGTATGTCGAGTGTCCGATGAGGTCGTCCGTTTCCGGACTTATGGTCACGTTCTTTTCTTTGTTCCGGAGCTTCCGGAGGTGTTAAGTTCTTTATTGTTACGAGCGAACGGAGCACTGCTTTGAAGTCGTAACGTCAGCGAAATGTTTCTTTTAGTTTATGTTTATGTCTCTACGACTTGTCCGAATTTTGCCAAGACCCAAAACTATAATCCGACTCGACACAATTTATGCTTTTTGCGAACACCGGCCCGAAATTTACTCAAAACTACAGGCCACGAGAGACGGACATTAGGAGCACAGGTGCTGCCACTTCTTATTTTCGCCGGTTTGTTTCCAAACTAGCCGAGCTTCAACGCAAAAACATAAATCGAAGCTGCCACATCTTATTTACATCAACACAAAAACTAGATTTTGAGGAACCACCTAAGTGGAACTCGCTTTTAATGTCCAAAATTTAAACCAAAAGCGGTTTCCAGTGCTATAATCTAACATTAGTGTTTGTCTTATATATTATTTTCCCGGCGCCTCCACCATTTTTAATTGCTTGATGACAATGTAAAAACAGGATGTACACATTATTATCAATATTTTTCGATAAATTAACATTAATATCAACATTCACACAAAATTTGAAATAAGGGACTTTACCACAAAAATTACATAAAAGCTAAAAACTAAAAATAACTATTAATTTTTTTAATTGGGTAGGTTTATGGAAATTTAAAGACATAAATGGGATACAAAGCACTGCAAACAAAACAAAATCAGCATAAATTATCTCTTGGTAAATGAAAAGAATTTTTTATAAACTAATGTATGTAGCAAAAATGGTGGAGGCGCCGGGATCAAAATTACTGAGAGCAGAAATTAGAAAAACTGGATGATTGTGATATTATCTCCTCAAAAGAGTGTGTCAGAGCCATTAGGGCCTGCTTTTCGTCTATAATCTAATATTGGTATTTGTCTTATATATTATTTTCCCGGCGCCTCCACCATTTTTAATTGCTTGATGACAATGTAAAAACAAGCGAATGTACACATTATTACCAATATTTTTTGATAAATTAACATTAATACTAACATTCACACAAAATTTGAAATAAGGGACTTTACCACAAAAATTACATAAAAGCTAAAAACTAAAAATAACAATTAATTTTTTTAATTGGGTAGGTTTATAGAAATTTAAGACATATTTGGGAAACAAAGCACTGGAAACAAAACAAAATCAGCATAAATTATCTCTTGGTAAAAGAAAAGAATTTTTTATAAACTAATGTATATATCAAAAATGGTGGATGCGCCGGGTTCAAAATTACTGAGGGCAGAAATTAGAAAAACTGGATGATAGTGATCTTATCATCTCAAAAGTGTGTGTCAGAGCTATTAGGGCCTGCTTTTCGTCTATGATCTAACATTGGTATTTGTCTTATATATTATTTTCCCGTCGCCTCCACCATTTTTAATTGCTTGATGACAATGTAAAAACAAGCGAATGTACACATTATTACCAATATTTTTTGATAAATTAACATTAATACTAACATTCACACAAAATTTGAAATAAGGGACTTTACCACAAAAATTACATAAAAGCTAAAAACTAAAAATAACAATTAATTTTTTTAATTGGGTAGGTTTATAGAAATTTAAGACATATTTGGGAAACAAAGCACTGGAAACAAAACAAAATCAGCATAAATTATCTCTTGGTAAAAGAAAAGAATTTTTTATAAACTAATGTATATATCAAAAATGGTGGATGCGCCGGGTTCAAAATTACTGAGGGCAGAAATTAGAAAAACTGGATGATAGTGATCTTATCATCTCAAAAGTGTGTGTCAGAGCTATTAGGGCCTGCTTTTCGTCTATGATCTAACATTGGTATTTGTCTTATATATTATTTTCCCGTCGCCTCCACCATTTTTAATTGCTTGATGACAATGTAAAAACAGGCGGATGTACACATTATTACCAATATTTTTTGATAAATTAACATTAATACTAACATTCACACAAAATTTGAAATAAGGGACTTTACCACAAAAATTACATAAAAGCTAAAAACTAAAAATAACAATTAATTTTTTTAATTGGGTAGGTTTATGGAAATTTAAGATGGGATACAAAGCACTGCAAACAAAACAAAATCAGCATAATTGATCTCTTGGTAAAAGAAAAAAAATTTTCATAAACTAATGTATATATCAAAAATGGTGGAGGCGCCGGGTTCAAAATTACTGAGAGCAGAAATTAGAAAAACTGGATGATAGTGATCTTATCTCCTCAAAAGTGTGTGTCAGAGCCATTAGGGCCTGCTTTTCGTCGTATGATGAATGAGGAATGAGTCCGGCGCAACCTTTGTGCGTTGTAATGTTGTCGTGTCTGTTTTTTCGTCCGCTGATTGAATTACCGAAGCAACATAAGTCAGTCTAACGTAGCGAAATTGGTCGAAATAACGTCGCCTTTCATTCGCTGAAGCCACCGAACGTCAATTTCCGGTCGAGCAGGACCAGTCATGTCATTTCCGTGATGTTTGTTCACCTGCCATCCGCATAATCGTCCGATTTTATTTGTTTATGCATCGCCGACGTTGTATTTTCGCGGTGATTTTTCGTGATTAAATTAAGCGAGTCGAGGGTAAAGAAGCTTCTTCAATTTAAACCGTCGAAATTAACAAACGAACCTTAAACGCGACTTCAAAGTTACGACGTTTATTTATTCACATTCGGATAAAGTCGGCGCTTTTTGGTTGATTTTTGTGAGGAGTTGAAAGTACGTCGATATGAATCTAGGGCGTGAGCTTTTAGCGTAAAATATTGTTCCCGGTGCACGCTTTAAATTTATGATAATTCCTCGGCATTTTATTTCGTCGGGACGAACACACTGATAGAACATGGGAATTCTTGTACGAAACGGGAAAATATCAACTATTTATTCGCAAAACATAAATCAAAAACCAAACTGTTAATTAGCAGAATCCAGGCTTTTCGTATAAATTTCCCCGCGGTAATTAATTACAAAGTTGCGCGATTTTTAATAAAACACACAACAAAAGCGTCTCGAAAAAACGTCTCTCAAATTTCCAAAACTGGAGACAGCCGACTCGAATCCGACTGCGGAGAAGGGAAAACACATTAATTATAAACTTTAGCGCACGTATCCACACAAAAGCCCAAAAAATCCAGACGAATTCATGCTAAGAAATTAAATACAAGTCTTTAAAGCGGATTGAGTCGCTTGCCAGATGGAGATTTATTTGGTTATTTTTTATCGGGAGCTCGTAATTTACGGGTCGCGTTTATTAACAGCACTGTAAGCTTGAATGAGTTACAACTTGGGTCGTTAATAATGGCAGAGGATACGGCTCTCACGGGACAAAACACACTCTCAACGCAAATATGGGCTTTGAGACGCAAAATCAAATCAAACTCAAAACTACCGCAAAAAACAATGCTATTTCCTTCCTTTAATTTTTGTTTGTTTTGCCACCTACTTAAAATTTACTTTGCCAAACTTATAATAAAAAATATAAACAGTTTACAAATGGTGGAAGCGCCGGACAAATTACAAATTAAAAACTTGTCTTTACAAGCAAAAGCACAAAAATATTTTGATCATACCACATTGAAAAATAACTTATTCTGTATCAAAACTCACTTTGAGGTTTTGTTAAAATGAATAACAAGATTAAAAACAGTTTGTTTTTTGCTTGAAAATATTGAAACTGATGATGAATGTCGTTATTTTTCATGCTAAGAGAATTAATAAGATTTATCTTAGACTATCAGATTTTATTTCCTAGTGTCTTTGTTTCCTTAACTGCTTTGGTAATTAAAACATTACTTGACTAAATGATAAATTAAAAAGTTGAAACAGCCGGTAAAAATGGTGGAGGCGCCGGGAAAATAATTCGTAAGTCAAATATTTTGCAATAATTAGTACAAAATCATAGTAGTGATGCCTTTTTATCTTAACCTGCCAGGTGGTAATCTTCCTTGAATTAATAAATAAAGCAAAAGTCGCTATTTTTGAGAACTTTTCTGTGAGTGAATTTTGTTTGTTAAAAATGAAAATATTTCTTTCCTGACTTCCAAAATTGACTAGTAACTAAATATGTTTCACAAATCCTAAAATTCTGTTTAAAAAATACTAAAATGATAAATTGTCTTTAATATTCAAATATTTAATTGCTATACTATTAGATTAATTTTAAGCATTCCCAGTCTTTTATTTATTAAGATTTTTAATCCCTAGCGAAAGCACAAAATAATTTTAGTAAGTAATAAAACTTTACTTGATTATGTGATAAATAAAAAAAATATATGTCAAAACAGCCGGAAAAAATGGTGGAGGCGCCGGGAAAATAATTTGCCAGTCAAACATTTTGCAATAAATAATTAATACAAGATAATGCTAGTGATGACTTTTTATCGTAACCTGCCAGGTGTTAATCTTCCTGGAATTAATAAATTGTTTGTTAAAAATGTAAATATTTTCTTTCCTGACTTCCAAAATTGACTAGTATCTAAATATGTTTCAAAAATCCTAAAATTCTGTTTGAAAAACTCTAAAATGATAAATTGTCTTTAATATTCAAATATTTAATTGTTATACTATTAAATTAATTTTAAGCATTTCCTGTCTTTTCGTTATTAAGATTTTTAAGCCCTAGCGAAAGCACAAAATTATTTTAATCAAACCACATTCAAAACTATTTTAAAATTTTATTAAAAAGAATAACAAGATTGGAAGCAGTTCGTTTTTCACTCGAGAGTATTGAACTGATGGTGAGTGTTTTTATTTTCTCTACTGTATTAATAAATTAATAAAAAGTAATAAAAGTTTTACCTAACATTATCAGATTTTATTTAATAGTTCATTGTTTTCTCAACTCTTCTGGCGCCTAATTAAAACTTTACTTAATTATGTGATAAATAAAAAAATATGTCGAAGCAGCTAGTTAAAAATGGTGGAGGCGCCGGGAAAATACCTCAGTAAACTAATACAAAATATTTTGCAATAATTACCAGATCATAATAGTAACAACTTTTATTTCAACTTTCCAAGTATAAATTTGTAAAAAATCATGTGAAAAAATATTCTTTAGTGCATTGGAGTTAGCACCTAGACTCCTTTCTTAATTTTGTGTCAGGCGGCCTTTTTGGCATTCCGTGTGAATAATTCCAGGTTGTAGGCTGGCGCCATTCCAACTCGGTCGAACTTCATTCGTTGTTTCGTTAAAGCGTCGTTTTATTATGTAACTTGCTCAACTCTGTTAATTTTCGCGAGTATAATGTCTGAGCAGATAAACAAAACAAATATGTCTACCTAGTAAACGGCGTGTTATAGTACGGTTTATGCAAATTGTCTTTGTGTGCTTGTATCAAACGGCCCGAGTTAATAAATACAGATTAGGAAAGATGAAAGTGTTTTTCTCTGCGAAATTTTTCTTTTTCCCCGGCTTCGTGCGGCGCAGGTATTAAATTTTATTAGAGTGTTGGGTTGACTGTTACAAGACGGAATAAAATGTGCGAGTAACGTTGCGCTTTGATCTCCATGTGCTGTGGGATAGTGGCAATGTGCGGAATTCTCACTAGCGTGAAATAATCGATTATTAAATAAATTCCCTCGTATTTCGCCGGATTGCATATAAACTCGTCTAGGGAGCGTTTTAATCTAGGAAAGTTTCGCGTACCTGCGCCCGTTCCGCCTTGTTAATTGCAACTTTTAAAACAACAATAAATAATTAAAATTGGAGAAGTTTTCGGCGCGGTTATCACACTACATTAACTTTATTTACACTCGAGATAATCACGCGAAAAATTCGAACCGAGACGTCCAAAATGTAATTTCAGTCGTACCTGAAAGGCTTTTCATGGATTAGGCGTGTTGACGCTGACTAAAGCAATTACGTTTCGTGGTAATCGTGTTACACCGAATGATTGTAAGCCGTACCGAAATTACGTTGTAAATTATTAAAATCCGAGAAGTAACGCAAACAATTTCAATTACCAACTCAAATAAAACTCCTCAAAACAGACTGCAAGTTTCCAAAACTACGATCGCCGAATTAATTTCGACGAACGCTCAAGAATCGATTCCTAATATATACCACAAAAAATCACAGACTATTTTGGTTACTTTAAGTAAGATTCCAAGTTTATTTTTACATTATTCGGTGTGGAACTAAAAACAAACATTTTTCTGATTATCAACCCTAACGTAAATCCTAATACGTTCGGAGTTATTTGCTTAAAACTCGTTCTGTCAACGACAAATGACTTTAATGATTAAATGATTAAAAATAAATCCAAATGTTTTAAGATTTTGAATAGGGTTATGATAATAAAAAATGTTCCTTTTTATTCTCCAACGAATGATATTTAAATAAATAGGGTAGGAGCAATTTTTCGAATTTATTTATTCATTAAGTGTCTTATGAGACTATTTAACAAAACAAGTTTTTCGCAAATGACTTCGAATGTGTTAGGATTAACGTTAGGGTTGTAACAAAAAAATTATCGTTTTCTAATTTTACATCGAATGATGAGAAAAAATTCATGAGTTGGCATCTACTTAATTAGTTAAAATCACTTACCATTACAGAATAATGAGCTAAGAGTTATGGACACTACTATCACAAAATACATAGAATATTAAAAAATAAAAATAAAACCAACATAATTGTAAATCTGGTACACACATTTTTCGGATAGATTTTTTCGGAGCTCTTATCTTTAAATGGCAAATAGACAGCACCTGACTTAGAATTTTAGAAAACTATAAAAATAATCTCCATTAGACGAACTTTTACCGCCACAGCTATGAGAACACTGTACAACACATAACCCGGGCCAAAGTCTTAAATTCAATCCTAGTCCTTCACTTTTTCAAGTGGTTGTGAAAAGTCAATTGTCCCGATTTCTTGCTAAGCAGAAATTCTGATAATGATCAGTTTGGAACAATTAACGACCAGAAGTGGTTTAATTTCGACGAACGCGCAAGAATCGATTCCTAATACCACAAAAAATCACAGACAAAAATTCGCTTTTTTACAATAAGGCTTTTACAATTTTTTTTAATTTTGGGGCTTTTTATTTTGGTTACTTTAAGTAAGATTCCAAGTTTATTTTTACATTATTCGGTGTGGAATTAAAAACAAACATTTTTCTGATTTTCAACCCTAACGTAAATCCTAATACGTTCGGAGTTATTTGCTTAAAACTCGTTCTGTCAACGACAAATGACTTTAATGATTAAAGTAGATCATGTTTAATGTTTTTGGCAAATAAATCCAAATGTTTTAGGATTTTGAATAGGGTTATGATAATAAAAAATGTTCCTTTTTATTCCCCAACGAATGATATTTAAATAAATAAGGTAGGAGCAATTTTCCGAATTTATTTATTCATTAAATGTCTTATGAGACTATTTAACAAAACAAGTTTTCGCAAATAACTTCGAATGTGTTAGGGTTAACGTTAGGGTTGTAACAAAAAAAATGATCGTTTTCTAATTTTACATCGAATGATGAGAAAAAATTCATGAGTTGTCATCTACTTAGTTAGTTGAAATCACTTACCATTACAGAATAATGAGCTAAGAATTATGGACGCTACTATCACAAAATACATAGAATATTAAAAAATAAAAATAAAACCAACATAATTGTAAATCTGGGACACACATTTTTCGGATGGATTTTTTCGGAGCTCTTATCTTTAAATGGCAAATAGACAGCACCTGACTTAGAATTTTAGAAAACTATAAAAATAATCTCCATTAGACGAACTTTTACCGCCACAGCTTTGAGAACACTGTACAACACATAACCCGGGCCAAGTCTTAAATTCAATCCTAGTCCTTCACTTTTTCAAGTGGTTGTGAACAGTCAATTGTCCCGATTTCTTGCTAAGCAGAAATTCTGATAATGATTAGGTTACTACCAGTTTGGAACATTTAACAACCAGAAGTGGTTTAATTTCGACGAACGCTCAAGAATCGATTCCTAATACCACAAAAAATCACAGACAAAAATTCGCTCTTTTACAATAAGGCTTTTACAATTTTTTTTAATTTTGGGGCTTTTTATTTTGGTTACTTTAAGTAAGATTCCAAGTTTATTTTTACATTATTCGGTGTGGAATTAAAAACAAACATTTTTCTGATTTTCAACCCTAACGTAAATCCTAATACGTTCGGAGTTATTTGCTTAAAACTCGTTCTGTCAACGACAAATGACTTTAATGATTAAAGTAGATCATGGTTAATGTTTTTGGCAAATAAATCCAAATGTTTTAGGATTTTGAATAGAGTTATGATAATAAAAAATGTTCCTTTTTATTCCCCAACGAATGATATTTAAATAAATAGGGTAGCAGCAATTTTCCGAATTTATTTATTCATTAAATGCCTCATGAGACTAATTAACAAAACAAGTTTTTTGCAAATAACTTCGAATGTGTTAGGATTAACGTTAGGGTTGTAACAAAAAAATTATCGTTTTCTAATTTTACATCGAATGATGAGAAAAAATTCATGAGTTGGCATCTACTTAATTAGTTGAAATCATTTACGATTACAGAATAATGAGCTAAGAATTATGGACACTACTATCACAAAATACATAGAATATTAAAAAATAAAATTTTATGTAAAAAATTTACATAATTGTAAATCTGGCACACACATTTTTCGGGTGGATTTTTTCGGAGCTCTTATCTTTAAATGGCAAATAGACAGCACCTGACTTAGAATTTTAGAAAACTATAAAAATAATCTTCATTAGACTAACTTTTACCGCCACAACTTTGGGAACACTGTACAATACATAATCCGGGCCAAGTCTTAAATTCAATCCTAGTCCTTCACTTTTTCAAGTGGTTGTGAAAAGTCAATTGTCTCGATTTCTAGCTAAGCAGAAATTCTGATAATGATTAGGTTACTATCAGTTTGGAGCAATTAACGACCAGAAGTGATTCCGAATACCACAAAAAATCACAAACAAAAATTAAAAAACGCACTTATCCTCACACAAACCTGCCATTGCTTGTACCTTTAATTACCCTAATTGCAGGTACATGATTTTCTTCCAGTTGGTGCTCCCGTAATTCGCTCTTTTCATCAGGCCCAATCAAATTTATCGTTGCTCGAGTCGAATTCCGGCTGATTCCGGGATAAACTTCCGGTGGAAATCCTCAAAAACAGGCGATATTTCGCGCAAGCCGCACTTGTTATAATTAAGAGTGTCGCTTGTTATTTTGATTGCGGCAGAGCACAAAGCCCGTACGTGTCTCCCTGGCTGATTCTCCCCGAATTTGCGAGATCTTCCGGCTGGTTTGAGGCTTTGGAATATTTCTTGACACATAAATCATTATCCGGTCGTCGTTTTAAAAATAAAATAAAATCAATAAGTCCCTATTCACATCCAGCTGAGCCGATTCAAATGAAAAACCCAGGTCACACAAGAGGAAAAAATGGATACAATGGAAACCAATTTTTCTTTCATAGCGCTCGAATCGTATTCGATATAGCTATTGTCCGGTTTTTGCATCGGGTGACAGATCTTGCATTTGCATGCAAAATGCTAATTGTTGGAAAAATATCGCCGAGTTATTGAGTTGCGACGCGAGAGGTCGGTTCTTTTGCTCGATTTCGGTTCCTGGGAACATTTGTCAAACCCTTTATCGGGAGACTGGTCCCACACGACCTCTCAAACTGTTTTATTTTCTTACGTTTAAGTGTCACAGCATAAAAGTCTTTAACTTTTAGACGCTCGCACATAAATTTATCGACGCGCTACCAACTTTTACCAATCTGGGATTACAGGACATCCTTACCAGAACAAAAATTATGAAACAAGGCGTTTTTTCTCTATTTGGGCCATTAGGCTCCGAAAGTTTAGACTAAGAGAGCAGATGGTGCTTTGGACACTTCAAATTTAAATTCAAAGTGAACAATCTGCATTTTTAACAAAAATAAGATAGATGTCTTCGGGCGCAAGTTTTATCGCAGAATTTAAACCTTAAACTATTTTGTAAAAAAGTGTTGCTCTCGTTTTCGTAAAGTTGGACTTTTAATATTTTGTACACGACATATTTCAGAAAAATATTTTTTATTATACACAGTGTCACAAAAAAGAATAACGTCATGATAATAATTTCTTCAATGGCATTCTAGTATTTTTTGTGCTCATTAGGATACCAATTTAGCTATTCACATGTCCCAAAAATTTTTTTTGTATCGGTATAGGGATTACTGTAAAAAATAAAAACCACAAAAATTCAGTTTGATGTCTTTAATTTTAAAAATTAATAAAAAATACAAGCAGTGCTTTCTTCTATTAAAAACGTTATGCCTAGGTAGGTATTGAGCAAGGCCTGACTGACTTATTAATTAATTTTAATTAATTTTAATTACTATAAGGCTTCTACAATTTTTTTTAATTGTGGGGCTTTTTATTTTGGTTACTTTAAGTAAGATTCCAAGTTTATTTTTACATTATTCGGTGTGGAATTAAAAAGCAAACATTTTTCTTTTTTCAACCCTAACGTAAATCCTAATACGTTCGGAGTTATTTGCTTAAAACTCGTTCTGTCAACGACAAATGACTTTAATGATTAAAGTGAATCGTGGTTAATATTTTTGGCAAATAAATCCAAATGTTTTAGGATTTTGAATAAGGTTATGATAATAAAAAATGTTCCTTTTTATTCCCCAACGAATGATTTTAAATAAATAGGGTAGGAGCAATTTTCCGACTTTATTTATTCATTAAATGTCTCATGAGACTAATTAACAAGACAATTTTTTTGCAAATAGCTTCAAATGTGTTAGGATTAATGTTAGGGTTGCAACAAAAAAATAATCGTTTTCTAACTTTACATCGAATGATGAGAAAAAATTCATGAGTTGGCATCTACTTAGTTAGTTGAAATCACTTACCATTACAGAATAATGAGCTAAGAATTATGGACACTACTATCACAAAATACATAGAATATTAAAAAATAAAAATAAAACCAACATAATTGTAAATCTGGTACACACATTTTTCGAATGGATTTTTTCGGAGCTCTTATCTTTAAATGGCAAATAGACAGCACCTGACTTAGAATTTTAGAAAACTATAAAAATAATCTTCATTAAACGAACTTTTACCGCCACATCTTTGAGAACACTGTACAACACATAACCCGGGCCAAAGTCCCAAATTCAATCCTAGTCCTTCACTTTTTCAAGTGGTTGTGAAAAGTCAATTGTCCCGATTTCTTGCTAAGCAAAAATTCTGATAATGATTAGGTTACTATCAGTTTAGGACAATTAACGACCGGAAATGGCTTAAGGATTCGCAGAAAACTTAGTTACTTAACAGCGAGTGATCAACAACTTGGACTCAGTTTAGAAAGAACTATTTAAATTTTTCTTTTGTTGTATCATATTTACTGGAAAAGATAAAACATAGATATTTGCCTCAAATTGGTATAAAAACACAAGAAACCAATCCCAAACAAATCAAAATGATTCGAACAATTCTACTAGTTGCAGTTTCCACTTCGTTTGTCCTTTCGGCTCCGAAAGACAATGGTAAGTCAAAACTAACCACTTGTCCCAAAATCTCAAATCCACTTCCAGGGTGTTACCTTGACGTGGTGGCAAACGCCCCGAGTGCCCCTTTGGTGGTAAACTCGTCTCTTCAATTCCCAACCCCGATTGGGGCCAAAACCACTCAGGTGTTTTTTGCCCAAGGGGAGACCTTCTACATCGGGTGTCCCGGAGGCAGCTTCAATTATCCCATTTTGGCAAATGGGGAGCCGGCCGTGTGCCACCAAGACACAACTATTTCGACATTAAAGAGCCAACAAACCGTCGATTTCAACCAAGTGTATTGCACTCTGGACCAGACACTAAGACCTGATCTTTTCGAACAAGTGAGCGACGATGGGTGCGAAAATGGCGGCAAAATCCAGTCAGTTGGGTACAGTATTGACGACCAATTCGTCGAAACGTACAGGATTTGTTACAACTCGAGCGAAAAGAGCATCCTGTATGTGAAATATTTGACCAATCAATGGATGAATCAATTGAGGGTCTACGACCCCAACGAGGTTGCGAAAGTCTGGTCTGGGATTTTCCAAACCGACTTGGAACAAATTTACAACACTATTCAGCCAAGAATTGAAGATTTGGGGGTTGTGGGTTACATCACGAATGTTTCGTATCTAGAAGGTGGATTTTTGGCCCCTTATTACAACTTCCTGTCACCCTTTCAAAGAGACACGACTTTTGACATGGCCAACGCCCCTCTGCAATGGGCCACTGTCACTGCAGGCAATTGGCAAGCCATGGAAGACTCGATGCAATGGTTACTGACCTATAAGGACTTCGGGGACGTTATCATGCTTGGTGGTACCCTGGGAGTCGCCGATTTACCAGATAACGACGGAAACCCAGTTGATTTATATTTAGTTAATGGTACTTCGTTACCCGTTCCTAGATGGTTCTGGAAATTGATGCACTCACCGTCCACCAGCAGTGGAATTCTGTTCTTCGTTTACAACAACCCCTACGTGGCTAAACCTCAAGTCGATAAAGAATTCTTCACGAATTTGTGTGACGAAGATGTGATAGACGAAGCTAAATTTCTAACAGGCGTCGATAATCTTAATCCTTATTCAGGATACATCTACGCGTGTGTTTTGGATCTTTACGAAATTATTGATCCGACCATGAACGACATTGTGAACAACTTGTTTAATGATCAAGGAATTTTAACCGGGGCACAATCTCCGGCCCCAAAATTGCCAAAAATTGAAGACTAACTAACAACTTTTAATTCGCCAAAATTGTAAAATAAATAAGCTTTCACCAACTTATCGTTTTATTAATTCCTTCTACACATATATTTACAACCGATTAACACGATGTTAAATTTTACATAATTAAGTTTGGCTCATAATCGACGATTTCTTGTAGGAGCGGGTTTATAAATTAACTACCACGCAAAATAGTACTTGTTCCGTACTGTTTTACAAATTTCTATTTCTCAAAAAGAAAACTCCAAAATTGCAAATTTTTTAATAAAAGTCCAAAATCCACAATAAAAATACTAACCACTTATCAAATTCTAGTAACATTTTTGATTTGTTTCAAATTTTGTCAAAAATTGTCGAAACAATTTTCCCACACATGGTTTGTAGATAACTAAAGTACTAAATGATTGGCTTTAGAACCGATTATTTTGAGCTATTTGTTCCGATTTGAAATCCGATTTAAATTTTCCACACATGCAAAGTAGTACTAAAAGTGCTTCTGTGATTGACAGTAATTTCCTTAACAGCTTTTGTAGAAGACCAAGGTGCACAATAATAAAACACTTGACCAATTTTTTAAATTGGAAATTATGATTTTGATAAAGTAGACGCAAACGCACCTAAAAAATTTTTACTAAAAGCGAGACATGATTTTTAAACGTAATTATGATCAAAGACATCACACAATAATTTTATGTGGGAGAATGGGGTAAAATAATAGTAAATTTAATAATAATAATAGTAAATTTATTTCCAACAGACAAAAATGTCTATAGTGGACAATTACATGTACAAAATATAATTTTAACATAAACAGAATAGTTTAAATATCAATATAAAAGCAAAAGATAATACAAAAACAAAAACAAGTAGTAGGAAAAGATGAATATTTAATATTTAATTTATTGGTAAAGCTGAGACAATAACTGTTTCTTGACCGACGGATTAGTAAAATTATCAAAAAATATATCGAATTTGTTACATACACAATTATACAGACGCACACAATATATTATGGGACAATTAAAATGGTGATGACTGTTGGTGGTGCTGTACGAAAAAGTGGCAGGACATCGACTACATATTCTAGGAACATTAAAGTGTATATAACTAAGTAGAGTTTGACTAGATATTTGACTTGATACAATTTTTTGTAAAAATATTAAGCACGATACGTTTCGTCTGCTAACCAGTGATGCCTCATTAATAACGTTAAGGAGATCTTTTTGCTCACAATGTCTACGGGTATAACATCCAAAGCTTTTAAAATGTAGATATTTAGAGAATTTTCGTAGCACATTTTCCAGTAGATCAATTTCTATTTCTCAAAAAAGAAAACTCCAAAATTGCAAATTTTTTAGAAGTCCAAGGTCCACAATAAAAAACACTAAGCAGTTATTAAATTCTAGTAACATTTTTGATTTGTTTCAAATTTTGTCAAAAATTGTCGAAACAATTTTCCCACACATGGTTTGTAGATAACTAAAGTACTAAATGATTGGCTTTAGAACCGATTATTTTGAGCTATTTGTTCCGATTTGAAATCCGATTTAAATTTTCCACACATGCAAAGTAGTACTAAAAGTGCTTCTGTGATTGACAGTAATTTCCTTAACAGCATTTGTAGAAGACCAAGGTGCACAATAATAAAACACTTGACCAATTTTTTAAATTGGAAATTATGATTTTGGTAAAGTAGACGCAAACGCACCTAAAAAATTTTTACTAAAAGCGAGACATGATTTTTAAACGTAATTATGATCAAAGACATCACACAATAACTTTATGTGGGAGAATGGGGTAAAATAATAGTAAATTTATTTCCAACAGACAAAAATAGTGGACAATTACATGTACAAAATATAATTTTAACATAAACAGAATAGTTTAAGTAACAATATAAAAGCAAAGGATAATACAAAAACAAAAACAAGTAGTAGGAAAAGATAAATATTTAACATTTAATTTATTGGTAAAGCTGAGACAATAACTGTTTCTTGACCGACGGATTAGTAAAATTATTAAAAAATATATCGAGTTTGTTACATACACAATTATACAGACGCACACAATATATTATGGGACGATTAAAATGGTGATGACTGTTGGTGGTGCTGTACGAAAAAGTGGAAGGACATCGACTACATATTCTAGGAACATTAAAGTGTATATAACTAAGTAGAGTTTGACTAGATATTTGACTTGATACAATTTTTTGTAAAAATATTAAGCACGATACGTTTCGTCTGCTAACCAGTGATGCCTCATTAATAACGTTAAGAAGATCTTTTTGTCGCAATGTCTAGGGGGATAACATCTAAAGCTTTTAAAATGTAGATATTTAGAAAATTTTCGTAGCACATTTTCTAGTAGATCAAATTCTATTTCTCAAAAAAGAAAACTCCAAAATTGCAAATTTTTTAGAAGTCCAAGGTCCACAATAAAAAACACTAACCAGTTATCAAATTCTAGTAACATTTTTGATTTGTTTCAAATTTTGTACCAACCTTTTGTCGAAACAATTTTCCCACACATGGTTTGTAAATAACTAAAGTACTAAATGATCGGCTTTAGAACCGATTATTTTGAGCTATTTGTTCCCAGATTTAAATTTTCCACACATGCAAAGTAGTACTAAAAGTGCTTCTGTGATTGACAGTAATATCATTACCAGCTTTTGTAGAAGACCAAGGTGCACAATAATAAAACACTTGAGCAACTTTCAAAATTTAAGTACAATGCTCAAAACTTGATTATCTTATTACGATAACTGCAGTGGTGTAGAAATGGTTAAAATATATAATTGTAAGTGTCGATTGACTTATAAATAAATTATTATCAACACGTACTCGTGTCTGAGACTGCATTAGCCGTGGATAAGAACACAGTCACAAAATATTGTTCCAAAATGTCGCTACTCGTGTTAACTCTGTTAGCTCTTGCTACACGCGTATCAGCAGTTCCAAAAGCGGAACCAAAAGAAACTGGTATGTGTCTATTGTATCTTGATAACTTGTTATTGGGGAAATGTAGGTTGTTTTCTGAACGTTTTGGGAAACGGTGACATGACTTCTCTTTTCCTAAACTCCAGTCGCAAATTTCCAAATCCGAACCCAACTTATGGTACTGCCCTGGTCACCTTTGACGAAAACGAAACTCTTTACGTAGCTTGTCCAAATGTTGACCCAGATTGGAAGTACCCACTGGTGCCAGACGGTGAAGAAGCAAAGTGCGTGGCAAACACGACCATTTATGCACTAACCAGTAACAAAACACTTGACTTTTACTCACTTCTTTGCGACCAAAAATTCAGGCCGTACTTTTACGAGCATTTTTCTAGCGCAAAATGCGAATTTAACTTTACCATTCAATACATCGCTCAAAAAATTGCAGGAGAGGATGTCGATATAATCACACTGTGTTTTGACAAAACCCAAATTTTGCCTCTCTATGCAAAGTATACAACGAACAAATGGAGTGCTAACTTTGTGTACTACAATCCAAACATCAACTTTAGTTACGTGCCTGATAGTCTTTTTGACGATCTGGTACCGTGGCGTGTTTACGCACAAACCAAACAAACCATGGAAAATCTGGGAGTGTTTGGTTATATCACCGACGACGTGTACTTAGTTCCGGGACAGTTGGCGGCCTATGACGACTTTCTAACCCAATTCCAAAGAGACTCAACCTTTGATTATGCAAACGCTCCGTTCCAATGGAACACTGTTAATGGTGGAAACTGGAAGAACGTGACTTCGTCGATCCAGTGGTTAGTCACCGAAGGAATCGACTTGGGTGACGTTACCATACTTAGTGGTACTTTAAGAATTGCCACTTTACCGAATAAGGGCGGTAGACCCGTGGAACTGTTCCTGAGCGGTGATGGCAGAATGCCCGTTCCAGGCTGGTTCTGGAAACTGATGATTGCGCGAACTCCACAACTTGCTGTAGTGTTTTTTGTGTATAACAATCCCTACGTTGAAAAATCCGTAGTTGATGAGGAATTTAAGACGATTTGTAAAGAGGACGTCTTGGACATTCTCAGTTGGGCCACGGTTGACAACACGGACCCAAAAGCGGGTTTTACTTATGCGTGCGCTGTTGGGCGAGATTACATGGTTGACGAGACGATGAGAGAAATTGTGAACAATGCTTTGGACGAAAATAGTTTAGTTGA
The DNA here is from genome assembly GCF_031307605.1 of Tribolium castaneum. Classification (NCBI taxonomy): domain Eukaryota; kingdom Metazoa; phylum Arthropoda; class Insecta; order Coleoptera; family Tenebrionidae; genus Tribolium; species Tribolium castaneum. The sequence continues at coordinate 3,109,719 of NC_087399.1, forward strand.
AGTTCCTTCCTTTAGACTCGCTGATGCGGTCAAAATGCGTCAAGTTGGGAAATTAAATTAATATAAAAAGTTTTCTCCGTTTTTTCATTTTTAATTCAAATCAAAATAAAAGTTACAGTCACAACAAATTCTTATTTATTTATAAATAAGTTAACTGACTTTGATTTCAACTTTTAGCAATTTTTATCAAGACAAGGGTACAAAAAATTGAGATAATAATTTATAACAGGTAACACAGAGCTTTTTTTAAGTTTGAAATTATGATTTTGGCAAAGTAGACGCAAACGCACCTAAAAAATTCTTAATAAAAGCGAGACATGATTTTTAAACGTAATTATGACCAAAGACATCACACAATAATTTTATAATAATAATAATAATAATAATAATAATAATAATAATAATAATAATAATAATAATAATAATAATAATAATAATAATAATATTTATTTTATTTTCAACAGGTGAAACACCCAATTACAGAAAATAAACTTAAACTTAATGATCGTGCTGCATGCAAAAACTAATAATTTAAATAAACTAAAACAAACTAATAATAATACTATAATAATAAATTAAGAAATAAGAACTAAAATTAAATTTTACCTAGCCACTAAAGTAACTAATTATATGATTTTTAATGTAATTAAATGAATGAAAATAAATATCACAACTACTGCTAATTTTGTTAAAATTACTACACATTACATATAAAGGTGATTTTAATAGAACATTCGTATTACAACTGCAACTGTAAAAAGTCACGGGATGCCGTAAGTTAATTCTAGGAACCAGAAAAATTATCTTATTAACAAGAGCAATACAGTCAATCTTGTTGTTTAGTAATTTATGTAAAAATGCAATACTTGAGATAATTCTCCTAATTTCTAGAGAATTGATATTAAATGTCCTTAAAAGCACTAGTTGGTCACATCCCCTATCGGGATAATTTTTAAAAGAAATATACCATAGCAGCTTCAAAAATTTTCTTTGGACTGATTCAATACTGTTTATGTGTCTGGCATATATAGGTGACCAAATAATTGCACAATATTCTAACTTGGAGCGTATAAGGGCAAAAAATAAGACTTTTAAGGCTCTTAAATTAGTAAACTCTCTACAGTTGCGATAAATAAATCCTAAAGTTTTATACGCGCTATTAACAATATTTGTAATATGATTCACAAATAAAAGTTTGTTATCAAAGATAACTCCTAGATCTTTAAATGTGTCTGTTCTTTGTAAAATATGACCACTAACATTATAACTATACATGATCGGATTATGTATATTTATGTGGGAGGGTGAGGTAAAAGGATCCCTCTAAGAAAAAACACCTCGAAGTCAAATTTTTAGGCCATTGGTAAAGAAAGGTGCATTTTTACCATGAAAATTTGCTGTTCCGAAAGTATATAAAAAGTACAACAAGGGCCCTCAGACGGAGCCTTGGGGTACACCTCTTCCACAGGATGACGATGATTATTAAGTTAAACCATTTGGATACGTTCATTTAAATAATGAAAAAAGAATTTAAAGCAGTTTTCCGCAAAACCCAGAGTTTGGTACAACACAATTAACGATTTATTTTATCAAAAAGTCCAGTAACAGCATTTACTAATCGGCCTGAAGTCACTGTAATTGGTTTCAAGTGGTTGCAGAAAGTCAATTGACTCGACCTAAGTGGAAATGATTGTAAATACGAATTGTGGTAACAATCAAAAATGGTTTAAGGATTCGGAGATAAATAGTTACTCATCCACTGATAACAACACTTGAGCTCGATTTAAAAATAATCATTTTAATGTTTCCTTTGTCTCAATTAAACCGAAAAATTGTTATCGGGCGATTTCCCAACTGTGCTTCAAGTATAAAAACACAATTAAAGATCAAACCCCAGACAAAATGATTCGAACGCTTTTACTACTCGCATTTTCCATTTCGGCTGCGAAAGCTGACGGTAAGTCCCAACTAGCCCTAACCCGTCTCAAGTCCACTTCCAGGGTGTTACCTTGACGTGGTGGCAAACGCCCCGAGTGCCCCTTTGGTGGTAAACTCGTCTCTTCAATTCCCAACCCCGATTGGGGCCAAAACCACTCAGGTGTTTTTTGCCCAAGGGGAGACCTTCTACATCGGGTGTCCCGGAGGCAGCTTCAATTATCCCCTCCTGGCAGACGGGGAGCCGGCCCTGTGCCACCAAGACACAACTATTTCGACTATAAAGAGCCAACATATCGTAGATTTCAACCAAGTGTATTGCACTCTAGACCAGAGACTAAGACCTGATCTTTTCGAACAAGTGAGCGACGATGGGTGCGAAAATGGCGGCAAAATCCAGTCAGTTGGGTACAGTATTGACGACCAATGGGTCGAAACGTACAAGATTTGCTACAACCCGAGCGAAATGAGCATCCTGTATGTGAAATATGTGACCAATCAATGGATGGACGATTTGAAAGACTACGACCCTAACGAGGTTCCAAGAGTCTGGTCTGGGATTTTCCAAAACGATTTGGAACAAATCTACAATACCATCCAGCCAAGAATTGAAAATTTGGGTGTTGTGGGTTACATCACGAGCGATTCGTATCTAGCAGGCGGGTTTTTGGCCCCTTATTACAACTTCCTGTCACCGTTTCAAAGAGACACGACTTTTGACATGGCCAACGCCCCTCTACAATGGGCCACTGTCACTGCAGGCAATTGGCACGCCATGGAAGACTCGATGCAATGGTTACTGACCATGGGTAAAGACTTCGGAGACGTTACCATCCTTGGTGGTACTCTCGGAGTGGCCGATTTGCCCGATAGTGACGGAAATCCGGTCGATTTGTATTTAGTTGATGGAAATTCGTTACCAGTTGCTCGATGGTTCTGGAAATTGATGCTCTCACCATCCACCAGTAGTGGAATTCTTTTCTTCGTTTACAACAACCCGTACGTGGCTAAACCGCAAGTTGATAAAGAGTTTTCGACCAATTTGTGTGTGGACAATGTACTGGGAGACATTACGTGGTTAAGTGGCATCGATAATCTCAACCCTTACTCAGGCTTTATCTATGCGTGCGTTTTGGACGTTTCGAATATTATTAACCCCACCATGTACGAAATTGTGCACAATTTGTTGCAAAAGGAAGGATTGACTCGAGTTGCTACAAATTTTAATATTACAAGAGTATAAGTTAAATATGTTTCCAAAAACTTATTAATAAAAAAATTATACAAATTACCAAAATATGCCCGTATTTTACCAAAGTAAGGTTGATAAAAATGTAAAATATTTATTGGTGATTACTGATTAGATAAAATACAATGTGTGTTTGAAATGATTCTCATCTAGTCGTCTATGTAAAATTAGAAAACGCCGCTTCATATAACTAATGAATTAAATATTACCTTTCTTCATTTATTTGGTCACCAATTCGGAAATAATTTTCGATAATAAGTAATTTCTTGCACAGTCTAACAATTTAATTGCGTTTTAACAAAATTAAAAATAAAATAATTTCTCAACTGACAGATTTGACATCTATTGATAGAGGATTCAATTGAGCAGAGCGGCACAATTTTTTCACATGTAAATCAATTGCAAAGTCAACTAGATGAGAATCATTTAAAAACACATTGTATAGATTACATTACAAGTAGCTATTGATTTTTTAAGTGCATAACTAACTAATAACTGAACTAGCTTTTAGCATTTACTATTTCTATTGAGATAGAATAGATATTAAAAAATAAATAAAACAATTATAATACATAAAAAATAAAATTCTACAATTAATTTAGTAGTTGTAGATTTTTAAAGCGCCAGTAGATAGCAGATTATGACATTGTAGATGACATGTCAATGATAAAAAAAGTAGAGAACCTATGTTAGACCCTTGAGGCACTCCTGAAGTTAGAGTGAATAGGAAAAACAATTGTTTGTTAATTCGACTGCTTCTCTTATTATCATTTAATAATAATACAAATAATAAAAATAAAAAATATTATTATTATTATTATTATTATTATTATTATTATTATTATTATTAATCATCTTTTCACTAACGAAACAGTAAAGAAGATAATGAAGGCAATCTAGCAAAAAATTTTCAAAAATACGGTTACTATTTTTAGTTAATTACTGGAAATAAACAGAAATTTGTAATTTTCGTTTTTATTTTTTCACGCAAAATCCAAAAAGCTAGACATTTTTCACTAAGATGTTCTTTAATCACTTTTTGACAAGATGTCTAAATCTGTCATCGTATTTTCCAAGGCGTTCTTGATGTCATAGTTACAACACTTAAATTTGGTTTTCCTTATGGAAGCCGTATACGCTTTTTGTATATTTGAAATGTGTTTTTATTCCTGATTACAATAAGTTAACACATCATATGATCGAATCTTACATGTTGATCAAAATGGAGAAAATATCATTGTTGCGAAGAGTGCTGTGGAAAAACGGCAACAATTTTGTTTTTAAACAAACTAGATTTTGGAGGTTTAAATGAATTTGAAACTGAAAGGTTCACATTTCCACCAAACTTACTTTTAATTTATTTTTAAAATTATTATTATTATTATCATTATTATTATTATTATTATTATTATTATTATTATTATTATTATTATTATTATTATTATTATTATTATTATTATTATTATTATTATTATTACGAAACATCTTTTCACTAACGGAACAGTAAAGTCCAATAAAGTCATCGTATTTTCCAAGGCGTTCTTGATGTCATGGTTACAACATTTAAATTTGGTTTTCCTTAAGGAAGCCGTATACGCTTTTTGTATTTTTGAAAAGTGTTTTTATTTCTGATTACAATAAGTTAACACATCGATCGATCGAATTTTACATGTTGATCAAAATGGAGAAAATATCATTGTTGCGAAGAGTGCTGTGGAAAAACGGCAACAATTTTGCTTTTAAACAAACTAGATTTTGGAGGTTTAAATGAATTTGAAACTGGAAGAACTTACTTTTAAGTTTATTTTTAAAATTATTATTATTATTATTATTATTATTATTATTATTATTATTATTATTATTATTATTATTATTATTATTATTATTATTACGAAACATCTTTTCACTAACGGAACAGTAAAGTCCAATAAAGTCATCGTATTTTCCAAGGCGTTCTTGATGTCATGGTTACAACATTTAAATTTGGTTTTCCTTAAGGAAGCCGTATACGCTTTTTGTATTTTTGAAAAGTGTTTTTATTTCTGATTACAATAAGTTAACACATCGATCGATCGAATTTTACATGTTGATCAAAATGGAGAAAATATCATTGTTGCGAAGAGTGCTGTGGAAAAACGGCAACAATTTTGCTTTTAAACAAACTAGATTTTGGAGGTTTAAATGAATTTGAAACTGGAAGAACTTACTTTTAAGTTTATTTTTAAAATTATTATTATTATTATTATTATTATTATTATTATTATTATTATTATTATTATTATTATTATTATTATTATTACGAAACATCTTTTCACTAACGGAACAGTAAAGTCCAATAAAGTCATCGTATTTTCCAAGGCGTTCTTGATGTCATGGTTACAACATTTAAATTTGGTTTTCCTTAAGGAAGCCGTATACGCTTTTTGTATTTTTGAAAAGTGTTTTTATTTCTGATTACAATAAGTTAACACATCGATCGATCGAATTTTACATGTTGATCAAAATGGAGAAAATATCATTGTTGCGAAGAGTGCTGTGGAAAAACGGCAACAATTTTGCTTTTAAACAAACTAGATTTTGGAGGTTTAAATGAATTTGAAACTGGAAGAACTTACTTTTAAGTTTATTTTTAAAATTATTATTATTATTATTATTATTATTATTATCATTATTATTATTATTATTATTATTATTATTATTATTATTATTATTATTATTATTATTATTATTATTATTATTATTATTATTATTATTATTATTATTATTATTATTATTATTATTATTATTATTATTATTATTATTATTATTATTATTATTATTATTATTATTACGAATCATCTTTTCACTAACGGAACAGTAAAGTCCAATAATTATATTAACGAGAAGTTGATAAAAAGAATGATAGGCCAAATTTTCATTTTGATAAGAATTTGGAAATTACCAATCGACCTAGAGCCGGTTATTGCTCATTAGCGCCCTTCCCCTTGCTCCTGAGCGCTCCGAAGCGTGAGGCCTGATTGGTTGCAGCCAAAAATTCGGAATATGATTGGCTGATGTCGCGGCATCGAAACTATGCTCGTCGGCCATAACGGCAGAAATCAATGAAGCACGTAACAGTCGATGACGACATGAGCCGCAAATTTCTCCCAACTCGTCTGTTGGCAAAACGAGTAAAATCTCGTCGTAAGTGAGAAGCTGCAATGTTAATCAAAGCATCGCATCTAATGAGAACCGCACATACAAGAGCTACTCTTGTCGTCTTCGTTTTATTGTGTTTCGCATTCCGTACGCGGGATCAATTAGAGAGATATTTTTGTAGACGACACGTCGCCAGCCGATGAAACCGCAAAACTTGGAATGCACTGACATGCATCTAACCGAGGAGGATATGTACCAGCTTGTAAATATGTCGTGCAGTTTGTTACACGGCGGAACGGAACGCCAGCAGACGCCCAGACCTCATTAATTTTTGTCAAGGATTAAATTAGAACGTAGATTTGACTAAAAGAACAGTTCGAGCGGTTAAGTGTTTTGTGTGCCGATCGGTTAATAAATAATAAAATCCCGACTTTTTCCGTTAATAATTCATAAAAGTCTTAACCGAGACAAAGCGCCCCCATCTTGTCTCGTTCCCATGCAAAATTAACAAGCCAAGGGTTGAATTTTTAATAAGTAATTCGAAGTGTAGTTTCAACTAGGGGCAATTTCATTAATGCAGCAGAGGAAGTTCCTAACAGCTCATCGACTCTATAAGAACAAGCAATAACAATATCACCTAAGGTCGGTTAACTTTGGCGTTAAGTGCCGTAATACGGATGAAAAACGCAATTATCTGGAAGTGCAGCTCTGTTTGCGAGATTAATTACAAACTGATTTGTTTATTATTCATTTTGGGGCGGAGTCTGCGTCGCTGCTGAGACAGTGGGTGGGGTCCTGAGCTGTCAATCTCAACCGACGAGTAATTGCTTTCGGAATTAGTTTGTTGTGCGGTTCTACAAATCGCAGTTGGGATTGACTCGTGTTGAAACAAAAGTCGTATAATGTCACGCGACGTTTTTCACTTCCGGGGAAGAAAAATTGTAACGGCTTTGAGGTACGAGAGGAGTGTATTCATCATTGATCGGCCGGAATTTCCGATTAGACAAACTGCGAGCTTTCGAGCGAAATCCTTGACCCGAATTCGGGCGCAATTTTAATATCACACATCGCGGGTTTGACGACTTTAATTTGGTTTTTGGAAAATTTCATTCCCTTTTCGAAGATTTTAAAAATTGTTAAACTACAAAATTTTCTTTTTTTTACAGCATTTTTTATTTGATTTTTTATTGTTTTCTTCAATTGTCCTTTATTCCCCAAAGTACCCCAAACATTTTTAATGAACAAAATTTTCTACAGTTGTCCTTTAATCCGCGAAATACCTCAAATAGTAGCACCTCAAGGGCACGAACTCAAACACTAATTAATTAGATTGCAAATTACAGTAAAACCTCTCGACAACGGACACCGGTGGAGAATCATTAATTGTCCGTTGTGGAGAGATGTCCTCTAATGAGAGGTGGGTATAAATATTTTGTTATAAAACTTTTTATTCTTAGGTCTATTATACAGCGTGCTCAAAAACTGGCGCACCAACTCAATGGTGTGTGGTAGAGAACTGGTCACATATAAAGGTAAAAATTGTAAAAAAATTCTTTGTATTAAAGTTATTGATTAATAACGGATTTTAAATAAATGATATGTGGCAACGTTGTCTAACAGTAATGATCGCAATAGAATTTGAGCAACAATAAAAATAAATTATTTTTGAATCGGTTTCCTAGGAAATAATTCCCTGTGTTGGCACATCTACACATTGTGATTTTTTGAATGAATTTTAATTTCTTTAAATTAAAAAAACTGCTAAAATCTGATAGTAAATTTAAAAATAATTATTCATCGTTTTGTTACAGAACAGAAGTTAACACAATAAGTTTATAGCTCCAGATTTTTTAAAATATGACTATAGAAATTTTTTCAACATTTTTTCCGTAATCTGCACTTGCTTCTCAATAACGTACCACTGAGTTGGTGCGCCAATTTTTGAGCACCCTGTATAAAAAAGTTTTTTTTTAAATAAAATTAATAATAATTTTTTACATGACACATAATGTCCGCCATTTTTAATACGTTCAAATTATTCAGACTGTGGTTTTCCATTTATCACAATTGTTTTTATCAATCCTTTTACCAGGTCGCAGGTTTGTCCGTTGTAAGGAGATGTCCGTTATACGGAGCTGTCCATTAAGTGAGGTTTTACTGTATAAATTTTTGTGGGAGCACTTTATGGTGTTATAAATCTGTTCTGTAGCAGAGTAAAAAACCCCTGTCTATAAGATGTGACTGTTGTTTCGCGTAAAGCCGGCCCTGAAAACCATCTTATTCTTTTTCACGGTCTTATTGTCCGCTCTGTTTGCTTGACTTTTATAAAATCAGGAGGTTATTTTTGCAAGCTTTCAGCAATAACAATCGTCCATATCGAAGCGAAAAAAACATATTTTCTTTGTAAACACGTTGTAATAACGGAAAAATGTCCTCTCTCAATTAGAAATCTCAGTCTGAGCTCAGCGTTCATGTTTTTGCACATCTTGCGAAGATTATCTTTGAGTGCTCCTAAATTGAATTATCTCCACACTCGATTTTTCCGGATAAATTTTCTTTATCTAATTTAGGCAATTTTTCGCCTTAATTCACAAACGCATACCTTAACTAATACCCAGTTTAATTAAATATTGCTCTATACCGTTCCAATTACCATCATTAGAGCGGGGACCCTTTGAAAAGGATTATTATGGCTTTGACATAGCAGTTTATCACTCACACGAGTTCATTCCCGAAATAGGATCGCATTTTCCTCTACTTTATGTAAGCCGTTTACGCCAGAATTGATATAATTTCGGTGATTTCTTACCGACTAATCCCTGATGCGGCGATTTAATCCCCATGAAGGCTCTTAATCCTGTTTATGCACCTGCAGCCACCCACTTATTTATTTTTTTTTTAATAAATTTGCGCAAAATGAAGTGAGGGGGCCGTAAATTGCGTTACAGAGAAACGTCAGGAAAAGAGAATCAGACAGTGGAAAACTGCGATCGTTCATCCAATTAACACCGGAGTTTGTTCGCCAATAACACGGGCTTTCCTTCGGAAAATTTCCAATTTTTTTTCCGCGCGCGGGCAAAATAAATTTCCTTATTGCTATTCTGGCCACATGCTGTAATTTGATAAAATCATAAAAATACAAGCACGGAATCGATTTTTTCGCTTATTTATGGACAAGGCATCGAGTGGATTTTATTTATTTCGTTTGCATTGGAAGGTCCCATGCATAGCAAGCGATGCGGCCCGAGATAAGTTATTGTTAAATGTGCCTTCAGAATCGCATTAGTAAACACTAAAGAGAGGCCGGATGACGCAAAATGAACCCAATTAATTCTGAACAAATTGTATCACAAACTGAGACGCTGCTGGCCATCTAATTGAGGCAAAGAGACGTTAAACCTACCCATGTTTACGGGATAATTGCTGGGGCGGCTTCAATTTCGGGGCGGGAGCCAATCGAGACAACGCTCAGAGCGGCTCAGCTGCGATCAGCCAATCACTATTACTAATAATTATTATTATTTTAAAACAAACTGCTACTTGAAAATTATTGGTTTTCCGCAAAATATTAAGGCACATTATTTTTTTTTCAGTAATTTGGAAAATTAAAGATACTGTTGTTACAATAAATGCTACATAAGCTTATAGGATCTTTAGACTTTTCGTGGATTGTTGACTAGATTTTGAACAATATTTCTAAAATTAAAATTAAAATTATCACAGTTTTTAGTGTGTTTTTTTAATTAGAAATACTCCACATTGCGTTCACTTTCTAGACAAGCTCTTCCTGTGTTTGATTTTTTTGCTCTTATTTTTTCAGAATAAATTTTCCTAAATCTACTTCTGGCATTTCTATACCTTTTTTTCCATATTTCAGCAAGGTAAGTAAATTTTTATTATTGTTGGAACTTCTTTATTGTTGATGTTTAAAAGATCGTGACAGTTTTTGTATTCTGCTGATGAGAACGCTATCAAACAGTTAGTACCATTAGTTTCGAAACTAAAGAAAAAATAACTGTTTCATATTAATTTTTTTTGCAAATTACTTATTATTTTGTGAGTTATGTTGTATTCCAATATCTTAGTAAACGAAAATATGTAGGGATATAGATAAAAAGATTAATTTTTCTTAATTTTATAGAGTACAGTCACGATCAAAAACAATGACACCCTTAAAACCGCGCCACAAATGCTTCCGATAAGATACAGTTATTGTGTACGTTTGGCTAGTGCATTAACTAACTGTATATGGTGTAAACTAGCAAGACATTGAAGAATTTGTTGAAATTTATTACCTAAAAGATTTTAATCCGCCATTGCAATGCTCTCCGGCTCGGTTAGTAGGGGTGTCATTCTTTTTGATCGCGACTGTACATATACCTAAGTATTTAATGTATTTTTAAATAAATTTATAAATGTATTATTTTAGATACACATACTTCACTAATACGTGTAATAAATTACAGGTCCAAAATATTATTGTAGCTACTTAATACGTGTTTTTGTAAAATGTGTATTAGTATTTGTTCTTTAATAAAATAAATTACAGATATTTATAATAACTGTGTATTATTATTACCTACCTTGTCAAACTGTAAAATATTCCTATTAAAAGTTAAAAGTAACTGTATATAAAAAAAAGTTGGTTTAAGAGATCGTATAAGGTTAAATTAGACTACATCTGTAGTGGTAAAGTATACTATACCGGGTTCGTCAAGTTTTACACTCAGGCACTTTACACCTCTTAGAAGAGAGAAAAAAAATATGAAATAAATATATTCCACTGCACTGATATCCAATCTCGCTAGGAAAAAAAATATTTTTTTCTATTGATTCATTTGTCCAATAAAAAAGAAAAAAACCATTTGACCAAAAAATCACATTAGCTGTTTTAACATCAATGGATCGGAAATACGAAATAAAATTATTCTGCAAAAATTTGACTTGAAAAAAATCGTTAGAATTGGATTAAAAGCCATTTTGATATTATTCATCGGAAATTTCAGTATAATTTATGAGGGACAAGATTGAGTAGTAATAAATCTCCGCCACACAAAAGGATCCACTACCTACCCCAATAACAGTAATGACTGCAGAAATTTTACAACTAGCAGCACGGTCCCATCGGGCGGTTTTAAAGCCAGGACCGGAATAAGCACACTAACGTGTTAAAATGTTTTTATTAAAAAATTACATCAGAAGTTCAAATTGATGACTATTTTGGTCTAAGCACAAATGAATTCTTCGTTTACAATTCGCATGAACCCTTGCCGTAAGATTTAAAGATTAACATTCCATTTACAGTAAACAGATAAAATAAATGGTAATCCGGGCCTGAAAAATTCTTACCAGCTGCCTCAACCTTCAGACCCAACAATGATCGCGTGCCAATTTTACGACAAATGCAATAAATTTTTGAAAACCACCACCCTGATGGAGACCTTTTGTGGAAGTGATTTGCAATTTTACCAAAATTCATGGGAAAAAAGCTGCCCCAATATCAAAACAGAAATTAAAAATCAACGACACATTTTCTCAAAAATTAGGCACTTCGATGCACTACCTCAAAATACACCTATGGACCAAAGATCGTTGACATTAGACTATAGTTAACTAAGCGAAAGTGAAAAGACACACCATACAAGTAATCATTTTAAAAATTGGTCAAATCGTTCTTCTATACAATAAAATCACATACGATTTTTTTTAGAATTCTAGATAAATTACAAAGAGGTGAAAAGTGCCTGAGTGTAAAACAATGTTAAAATAACGTTGGAGTGGTAAAAATTACCCCACAAAATAGTTGAGGCCTCTTTTTCGAGTATTAGTTTTTTTATGTGTAGGTTTGAATACGTACAAGCGAGCATTATCGAGTGGTGCATTTTAAATCTAAGATTTGTCGAAGGAAGTACGCGGTAATGTACACCTCGGCAGCGAAATCCAATAAAAATTCCAATTTCATACCGTCACAAACATAATCCAATAAAATCCGCATTGCTTTTGACTCACCATGTCCCAGAGTGATTGTTTCATCCATTGCATATTTCGGGAGCGAGTTCGCGATTCAATTAAAGTGAAGATATGATGAAGAGACGGTTTGTGGCAAATCTAATTCGGCGTTATCTGATGCGAGGTAGGGTCGGGTAGGCAAGAAGTGACCAGTCGAGTGGAATATTTCGAGCCGAAGGCACTTTAGAATCGTGTTACGACATAATCAAACAAGACATTCCGATGTAAATCGATCCAGATTGGTGGATGCGCCCCGGAAAAATATTTATTCGAGTTGTTTTGTTTTGATTTTCTTTGTGTGTTAACGCTCGGCTTGATTCCCTGCACCCTCTCGCTCATTGTTACCAGCCAATATTGATCGCCGGACAACTAAATGTCGTCGCACAAAAACTAATGCACCACTAAACTAAGTTTGCCTTTTTTCATCCAGTTCGAGCTGCGGTTTCAGCACAAGATTGCGCGACCTAATTTGCTTATTGTACCAAGACGAATATACATTTCGCTCCTAACCGCATTCTCGCTTCGCGCTAATCCGATTCGGTGATCAAAATTCGATCGAAGCGAAAAATTTCAAGCAGGTCTCGCCGTACGTATGCAAAGCCTTTGCAACTCTCGGCGGACGGACAAGTCCCACAACCAACTACATGAAAGGAAACATGAAATGAGGCTGAGAGTAAATCTAAAAGGCTGATGCCTCTCCAGAGACCACCTCCAGAAGGTTGGAGGAATTACTGATATGCACGAGGGGCATGTCTGATGTGTCTTATGATCGATTAGCGGATTTTTCACCAGGGAGAACAGGTGATAAGCGCAAAAGATCGCACTTTCCGCCCATTTCTCCGCAAAAAAATGCCAGTAATTTTTCCGTATTTCGGTCTGTTTTTGTGTTGTTTCTAGTTGTTCTCAAAAAACCCACTTATGTAATTTATTCTATGAATATGGTTTAGAGCCTCTCGTCGAATTTCCAACTAGAGGTTCTAATTGTATTGATAATGTATTTACTAATTTAAATATTACTACTTGTCATGTAGAATCCACAAATACTTTGTTGTCAGATCACTTAGGTATTGTCCTAAAAGCTAGTTTACCCAGTGCGTTGAATAACTGTAACACTGTAAAAAAAATTAGACCAATAACGGATAATGGTAAAGGAATATTATTCTCATTGCTGGAATTTGCTGACTGGGATTTTATTCATGACGCTTCTTTAGATATAAATTGTAAGTTTGAAAAATTTATTGATGTTATAAGTGAGAAGTGTGATCGTGCCTTCCCGGAAATTAAGGTGAAATATAAATCTAAAAACAGTATGGTTGTGAATTGGTTTGACAAAGATTTACTACTTTTAAAAAATAAATTACGGATTTTAGATGACATACATAAAATTGATCAGTCAAATATTTCCAGGGAGGCAAGGAATAAGCTTCGTAAACTATATAGAGAACAAATTAAATTAAAACGGATATTCTGTTCTAAAAAATATATTGATAAATCTAGTAATAAATCCAAAGCAGCTTGGAATATTATAAATAATTCTTGTGCGTCAAGGAAACATGTTGACGAGAATAGTAAAGACAGCAACATTAGTAGCGACGCTTTTAACGACTTTTTTCTTCTATTGCTTCAGAACTGGCAAAGGGACTACCAGATAAAGCAATAGATCCCATAAATATAATGATGTTTCATTGTTCAGATTTAGATTCTAGAGTAAATTTTGCATTCTCTGAGGTTTCCTGCGCTACAGTTCGCGATATTATAAATAACATGAAATCTAGTAACTCTATGGATATATATAACTTAAACACTCGTATTATTAAGTATATTAAAGAACTTATAGTGTCTCCTTTAACTCGTTTAATTAATTTTTGTATTACTACTTCTATTTTTCCAGACTGTCTGAAAATAGCTGTGGTAATACCACTCTTGAAACAAGGGGACGTTAACGTTGTTAATAACTATAGACCAATATCTTTACTTCCAATTTTTTCCAAAGTACTTGAAAAAGTCTTATACTTGCAATTAGTTCATCATTTTGAAGTCAATAATTTATTCACAGACAGTCAATTTGGATTTAGACAGGGCCGAAATACAATTAGTGCAGTTACCAAATTTGTAAAATATATGACAGATTGTTTGGAAGAAGGAAGCTATGGTATAGGAACTTTTCTTGACCTCCCCAAGGCTTTTGACTGCGTTCATCACCACATTTTATTATGAAAATTATATTTTTATAACTTGCTACCTAGTAGTTGTAAAATGATAGCATCATTTTTAAGCAACAGATCACAACTTGTAAGACACAAAAGAATTGACTCAGGCAAAAATCGTGTTGAATTAGGAGTGCCCCAAGGCTCTGTACTTGGGCCACTTCTTTTTATTATTTACATAAATGATTTTTCTTCATACATGGAAAATAAAAGTATACATTTTGCAGATGATACAACTCTAATGGAAAAAAACGAAAATCTGTCTACAGCGTTAAAAATCGTAGATGATGCACAGTCAAAAGCTTTGTCTTGGTTCGAATCCAATAAATTAACATTAAACAAAAATAAAACAAATACATTGGTTTTTTCATTAAAGAAAAAAATAGATTTTGTGGAAGGATCTACAAAATTTTTAGGAATCTTTCTTGACTCCTCATTGAGGTTTAATACACATTCAGAAAAGGTTGCAAAATTACTTTGTAGTGGTATTTTTGCACTTCGCAATTTAAAAGATCAAGTTCCTCCTGAAACTCTAAAAACTGCATTTTATTCATTATGCCAGTGTCACATCAGTTATGGACTATTAGTATAGGGTCATTCTGCTTCCATTTCTACAATTTTCAGATTACAACGTCGAGCTATCCGAATAGTAGGAGGTCTAAAATATAGAGAAGACTGCAAATATGTTTTCAGGAATTTTAATATACTTACTGTTCCTTGTATGTATATTTATCAGTGTTTAAATTATATAAAATCTAACATAGAGAATTTTAAATCACATAGTAACATTCACGAATATAGTACACGTCACAGAGATAAAATTTGCCTACACAGTGTTCGCTTAAAAAGCTCCGAAAACGGCACCGGAAACCTAGGAATAAATTTTTTTAATGCGTTGCCTGATGATATTGCTAAGCTAAGGACAAATAAATTTAAAAAGGTTATAAAAAGATACCTCTGTAAAAAAGCTTTTTACTCATATGATGAGTATTAAATGTGATTTTATGTATTAACTTTGTATATATATGTCCGTTCTATTCTTGAATATAGCTGCATCGTTTGGTCGCCTATATATATTACTTATACAGATCAATTAGAGGCTGTGCAGACTAGTTTTCTAAAATATGCTAAATACAAACTGTCTACTAATAATGTTATTTTGAATAGCTTAGATGATGTGTCATCCTATCTATCTATTATACCCCTAGAAAAAAGGCGTACGCTACATAAACTTTGTTTTATGTTTAAATTGGTTAACAGCCAATTAGATTTACCAGACATATTATGTAAAATTAATTTTAATGTACCATTGGTAAACGTTAGATGTCCGGAATTATTTTTTGTTTACAAGAATAAACACAATTATTCCTATAATTCACCACTTAATAGTTTATTCTTGGAAGCAAATAAATATGCCAGCAAAATAGATTTTTTTGGTTCCTCCTTGTACAGATTTAGAGCAGATTGTGTTATGAATATGAAAGTGTAATTAGTGTTTTTTTTTGCGTTACTTATGTTATTGTAAATGCTTCTTAGCGTCAATAAAGTTATTATTATTATTATTATTATATATATATTATGTATGATGATTGTATTTTATGTCATTTATGTTCTTGGTAAGCCCTCTTATTGACTTGTGTTATGACCAGTGTAGTCTTTAAACATTAATAAACATTATTATTATTATTATTATTAGTTTTTAATTATTATTATAAATACAGCGTGCTCAAAAACTGGCGCACCAACTCAATGGTGTGTGGTAGAGAACTGGTTACATATAAAGGTAAAAATAGTAAAAAATTCTTTGTATTAATGTTATTGATAAATAACGGATTTTAGATAAATGATATGTGGCAACGTTGTCTACCAGTCATGATCGCAATAGAATTTGAGCAACAATAAAATAAATTATTTTTGAAACGATTTCCTAGGTAATAATCCCCAGTGTTGGCACATCTACACTTTGTGATTTTTTGATGAATTTTGATTTTTTTAAATTAAAAAAACTGCTAAAATCTGATAGTAAATTTAAAAATAATTATTCATCGTTTTGTTACGGAACGATTACCTGGTATGAAACATAAAAACAGAAAAAAATAATGAAAACTAAAGAAGTTAACACAATAAGTTTGTAGCTCCAGATTTTTAAAATATGACTTTAGGAATTTTTTCAACATTTCTCCCGTAATCTTCACTTGCTTCTCAATAATGTACCAATGAGTTGGTGCGCCAGTTTTTGAGCAGCCTGTATATGTAGGGTGTGGTCATTATTTGATTGTTTTTCAAATTAAACTTTGCAATCGAATTACACAAACCTCAACACAACACCATTCCAAAATTAGAAACCTTGAAATGAGAACAAACTACCGGCGGATAACTGGATTCCCTCCGTAATTCACTTATAATGAAAAAGTTGGCGAAAACTAAAAAACAATGCGTGGTAAATCATGAGTGGTGGACCGAGCGTATTGACGCGAGCAGGGGGGCATTTTTGCCGGATATGCGGAAAGTTACAAAGGTAATTATCTGGAGACAATGACTTCTTTCGCTGTTATGCTCCGGAGGCTTAAACGGCGACAAGAGAGATACAATGGCGCAAATTGCCAGCAAGTGGACAATGTGCTGGCTGACGTTCGACTCGACCTTTTGTTCGTCCCGAGTAGATTACATCAACTTGCATTAGAGCAAATTGGAGGCAAAAGTGACAAAAAACCGAATTCGAGGAGTCAATAAGTTAATAAAACGCAAACAGCAGCCGCCTCAGGTGCTCGTAAACTGATGTAATTTTTCATTAAATTTTAACTCGCTACTCCCTCGACCTATTAATTTCCAATACGGCACATCTCCGCTATCGATTTTATAAAGTTATTTGGTAATAAGAACATTATTTTGTTCTCATCGAAACCCCGGCACGATCCAAGAAGTGGCTGAAGCTGAAACGTGCCTAATGGCCTAAAAATGTTCATGAGTTTCGCTCGGATAATCGAGCCGGCTATCGCGCTACTTTTTCCCTTCCAATTTTGATAATAATCGTCGTTAAAGAAACAGATTTTCGATCGACGCAATGTTACAAACGACGGAATGCTTTGTACAATTAGCCCGGCTCGAGAGCACTTGCGAGAAAAATAGACACGATGGATTATCGGCACATCTACAAGCTTTGACGTGCTTGAAATTAGATGGGAAATGAGAGGCACGTTCGAGGATTATTACACTAGTGGCTTAACAAGCTTTTCAGACCACTTTACGCAAATTGGACGTTTTTCTAATACACCGACTCAATCAACCAATCAACTGCATCTGTGACTCAGCGAGAGCACGACAGTTAACCAATCATAAAGGTGGGCGGGCACAAACTCAGGGCAACTCAGTGGAAGGGGTCGGAATGGACCAATAACAAGCGAGGCACTCAGTGCAAGCGTTAATTAACCAATGAAAAAAAGTGGGCGGGTTTATGTGGTAGTGGGGAGCTCATTTGACCAACAAATTAAACCAGCGCTCAACTTATTTGTGATTTATTTTAGAAAATTTATATCTACTATACCTAGAAGTTGTAGCTGCTTCTCTTTATATAATAATAAAATATATAGACAAAATAATCCTAATATTTTATATACTAAATGTTAAGGCACTTATTTAAAAAAATCCACGTCACATTTAAAAATATCTACCTAGCTAATAAAAATATTAAAGTGGCAATAATTTCTAAACTGTCTAAGACAAGAAATTAAAAATGAAGTCTTTTACTTAGTTTCCTTTACAATAGTAAATTTATTGACAAAAAATGCTGTAAATCTATTAAAACCATCACACTTAGTGAATTTGCATTTGAAATTTTGTTCTAATTTAGTTTCTTACTGAAAAATGCTCTTAAATTTACAATAAAAAATAATTTCAAAATGCTATATCATGAAATATGTTCCCAAAGAGATAAAAAAAACAATAAACCAATTTTCTACTACAATTTAATAAAACATGTATTTTTTATTTTTCACTTTTTATAATTTATTATTCTACTTATTAAAAATATTTAAGATATTACTGTGAGACATTAAAAACCAATTTTCGGTGATTTTTATACCCCATTTAGCCCTCTTAGAAAGTGAGTAACTAAATAGTATTGCATTGTCAGGAAAGTTACGTATGTATGCAAAATTCCAGTTCGTACGGACAACAAGAACCCTCTCAAATTAATTTTGGAAAGCAAAGCAAGTAAAATAAATGTTTTTAAAAGCTTTTAAAATGTAGATAAGTTGTGGGAAAGTGGGCAGAGAGAGCTTCATTAGCCAATAAATCTTAAACTGGGAGTGTTTTGGCTCAATAAGCACATTTTCTGCTTGCTATTGTGAGTTTGTTGGCCAATAAAAAACGAGAGGGCGGATCTATGCATAACTAGCTCAGTTCCTGCTCAAACGTGACTTAAGGCGGCCAATAAAAGCGAGTGGGCGGGTGCGGCTCAGTTGAGCTCGGTGTAATTGTCCAATAAATAGCGCGCTTACAAAACTGGGCGTTTAATTAACCAATGATCGTTGCGGGTGTGTTAATGGTTCAGGTCTCGCCCCTTTTTATTTTTGTGGCAATTTGTATCGACCGGTCCTTGTCATTGTTTTAAATAGACACGTTTCGGTCGTAACGCCACCTACGATTCCGACAAATGAACCGTTTTATACGCAGCTGTGTTTGCGGTGTGTATGAATGTATCCTAAATGGGCAACAAGGTTCGTGCCAGGAAACAAATTGATAAACAGCGGTGATTTTATCGCAAGGGAAGAGAAGTAAAAAACAATCCTCGAACGGGCCACGAGTAACCTAATTATAAAACGCGCGAAGTAAACAAGTAATCTCCTGAGGTTGCGGTCCGTGTCATTTTTGATCTAGCGACGTTATGATGTCAGTTCGTGTTATCTCAGAATTCTCCGAGAAAAGAATTAGCTATAACCGTATTTCACGTGATAACATTTCCGACTAAACAAGAATCATAAAATGCTGTTAGCGGTTAAGTAAAGCGCGAAATTTTATTTTTGAGGTATTTTAGAATGCATACAGTGGCGGCGTTAATGTGCTCGTAAAACGACTTAAAACTTTTTCATTGGATGATAAAATTAGCATTTTATTTCGAGTCATGAATTACACATAGATAAACTAATAAATGAAAATAAAAGTCTGGGGCGGAAGCGCTGCGAGTTTATCGTCTAATCGATAAAAATTAAATTAGGCTTTTCAACGGACGGGATTCGAAGCGAATTTGTTCATTTAGTCCAAGTTGTGAAATTTTTCGAATGGTTTAGAGAGCCAACAGATGCTCCGATATTTAATCTGTTTTGGCATTTCAAAATGAAAATTCTAATTCAATCCAGTCCAATGTAAAATGATCCGAAAAATCGATTGGCGTTGAAAAAATCGCAGATTCCCCAGTAGTTTTTATGTTATAATTTTTCTTATTTTACCTATTTTGACTTTTGGTTGCAGTTGGTTCGACAATTAATCGAACAACTATAATTTTTAAAAAAATTAATAACTAAAAGAGCTTTTCAACGTTAATATACAGTTCCAGATTTATTAGGAATATCAAACTTAAAAGAATCGAACCTATTAACTTTATTTAGACTTTTAACAACTCGAGTGGGGTGTAAAAGCATAGCAAAGACAGTTAAACTTTGTCAGTGTAAGTATTAAACAATTTTTTTTTATTTTTATGAAGGTAAGTCAATAAAATTTCAAGCAAAAAATTTTAAAGTTTAAAATCTTGTAAAAAGTTAGTATAATACGTAAAAAAGCAGCAAAATTCACTGAAACATACCGATGTACTCTACTACTCCTAGACTTTCAATTACAATTTCACTGTAATTATAATATCCCGGCGCCTCCACCATTTTTTAAAGTTACAATAATTTTAAAAATAAATTTTTGAATAAGTTAGTGTTGTAAAAAAGTTGATGTAGTACACAAAATAAGCCGCAAAATTCACTGAAACAAACCGCTTTGCTCTACGGCATTTAGTTTTTCAGTTATAATTGTTTTAATAAATTGCCCGGCGCATCCACCATTTTTCAAGTAGACATAATTTTTGGCGCAAGTTTTCCAGTTAACTTGCGTTGTAAAAAAATATGTAAAACGTAGAAAAAGCAGCAAGGTTCAATAGAACACAACGTTTTGCTCTACGACATTTAGGTCTTGAGTTATAAATTTTTTGTTGAAGAATTAAGTAAAAAAGTAAGTAAATTAAATTAGGCTTTTCAACGGACGGGATTCGAAACGAATTTGTTCATTTAGTCCAAGTTGTGAAATTTTTCGAATGGTTTAGAGAGCCAACAGATGCTCCGATATTTAATCTGTTTTGGCATTTCAAAATGAAAATTCTAATTCAATCCAGTCCAATGTAAAATGATCCGAAAAATCGATTGGCGTTGAAAAAATCGCAGATTCCCCAGTAGTTTTTATGTTATAATTTTTCTTATTTTACCTATTTTGACTTTTGGTTGCAGTTGGTTCGACAATTAATCGAACAACTATAATTTTTTAAAAAATTAATAATCAAAAGAGCTTTTCAACGTTAATATACAGTTCCAGAGTTATTAGAAATATCAAACTTAAAAGAATCGAACCTATTAACTTTATTTAGACTTTTAACAACTCGAGTGGGGTGTAAAAGCATAGCAAAGACAGTTAAACTTTGTCAGTGTAAGCATTAAACAATTTTTTTTATTTTTATGAAGGTAAGTCACTAAAATTTCAAGCAAAAAATTTTAAAATTTAAAATCTTGTAAAAAGTTAGTATAATACGTAAAAAAGCAGCAAAATTCACTGAAATAAACCGATGTACTCTACTACTCCTAGACTTTCAATTACAATTTCACTGTAATTATAATATCCCGGCGCCTCCACCATTTTTTAAAATTACAATAATTTTAAAAATAAATTTTTGAATAAGTTAGTGTTGTAAAAAAGTTGATGTAGTACACAACATGAGCCGCAAAATTCACTGAAACAAACCGCTTTGCTCTACGACTTTTAGTTTTTCAGTTATAATTGTTTTAATAAATTGCCCGGCGCATCCACCATTTTTTAAGTAGACATAATTTTTGGCGCTAGTTTTCCAGTTAACTTGCGTTGTGAAAAAATATGTAAAACGTAGAAAAAGCAGCAGAATTCAATAGAACACACCGTTGTGCTCTACGACATTTAGTTTTTGAGTTATAAATTTTTTGTTGAAGAATTAAGTAAAAAAGCAAGTAAATTAAATTAGGCTTTTCAACGGACGGGATTCGAAGCGAATTTGTTCATTTAGTCCAAGTTGTGAAATTTTTCGAATGGTTTAGAGAGCCAACAGATGCTCCGATATTTAATCTGTTTTGGCATTTCGAAATGAAAATTCGAATTCAACCCAGTCCAATGTAAAATGATCCGAGAAATCGATTGGCGTTGAAAAAATCGCAGATTCCCCAGTAGTTTTTATGTTATAATTTTTCTTATTTTACCTATTTTGACTTTTGGTTGCAGTTGATTTGACAATTAATCGAACAACTATAATTTTTTAAAAAATTACTAACTAAAAGAGCTTTTCAACGTTAATATACAGTTCCAGAGTTATTAGAAATATCAAACATAAAAGAATCGAACCTATTAACTTTATTTAGACTTTTAACAACTCGAGTGGGGTGTAAAAGCATAGCAAAAACAGTTAAACTTTGTCATTGTAAGTATTAAACAATCTTTTTTTATTTTTATGAAGGTAAGTCAATAAAATTTCAAGCAAAAAATTTTAAAGCTTAAAATCTTGTAAAAAGTTAGTATGATACGTAAAAAAGCAGCAAAATTCACTGAAACAAACCGATGTACTCTACTACTCCTAGACTTTTAATTACAATTTTACTGTAATTATAATATCCCGGCGCCTCCACCATTTTTAAAGTTACAATAATTTTAAAAATAATTTTTGAATAAGTTAGTGTTGTAAAAAAGTTGATGTAGTACACCACATGAGCCGCAAAATTCACTGAAACAAACCGCTCTGTTCTACGGCTTTTAGTTTTTCAGTTGTAATTGTTTTAATAAATTGCCCGGCGCATCCACCATTTTTTTAAGTAGACATAATTTTTGGCGCAAGTTTTCCAGTTATCTTGCGTTGTAAAAAAATATGTAAAACGTAGAAAAAGCAGCAGAATTCAATAGAACACACCGTTTTGCTCTACGACATTAAGTTCTTGAGTTATAAATTTTTTGTTGAAGAATTAAGTCAAAAAGTAAGTAAATTAAATTAGGCTTTTCAACGGACGGGATTCGAAACGAATTTGTTCATTTAGCCCAAGTTGTGAAATTTTTCGAATGGTTTAGAGAGCCAACAGATGCTCCGATATTTAATCTGTTTTGGCATTTCAAAATGAAAATTCTAATTCGATCCAGTCCCATGTAAAATGATCCGAGAAATCGATTGGCGTTGAAAAAATCGCAGATTTCCCAGTAGTTTTTATGTTATAATTTTTCTTATTTTACCTATTTTGACTTTTGGTTGCAGTTGGTTCTACAATTAATCGAACAACTATAATTTTTTAAAAAATTAATAACTAAAAGAGCTTTTCAACGTTAATATACAGTTTCAGAGTTATTAGGAATATCAAACTTAAAAGAATCGAACCTATTAACTTTATTTAGACTTTTAACAACTCGAGTGGGGTGTAAAAGCATAGCAAAGACAGTTAAACTTTGTCAGTGTAAGTTTTAAACAATTTTTTTTATTTTTATGAAGGTAAGTCACTAAAATTTCAAGCAAAAAATTTTAAAATTTAAAATTTTGTAAAAAGTTAGTATAATACGTAAAAAAGCAGCAAAATTCACTGAAACAAACCGATGTACTCTACTACTCCTAGATTTTCAATTACAATTTCACTGTAATTATAATACCCCGGCGCATCCACCATTTTTTAAAGTTACAATAATTTTAAAAATAAATTTTTGAATAAGTTAGTGTTGTAAAAAAGTTGATGTAGTACACAAAATGAGCCACAAAATTCACTGAAACAAACCGCTTTGCTCTACGGCATTTAGTTTTTCAGTTATAATTGTTTTAATAAATTGCCCGGCGCATCCACCATTTTTCAAGTAGACATAATTTTTGGCGCAAGTTTTCCAGTTAACTTGCGTTGTGAAAAAATATGTAAAACGTAGAAAAAGCAGCAGAATTCAATAGAACACACCGTTTTGCTCTACGACATTTAGTTTTTGAGTTATAAATTTTTCGTTGAAGAATTAAGTAAAAAATTATGTAAATTAAATTAGGCTTTTCAACGGACGGGATTCGAAGCGAATTTGTTCATTTAGTCAAAGTTGTAAAATTTTTCGAATGGTTTAGACAGCCAACAGATGCTCCGATATTTAATCTGTTTTGGCATTTCGAAATGAAAATTCTAATTCAATCCAGTCCAATGTAAAATGATCCAAGAAATCGATTGGCGTTGAAAAAATCGCAGATTCCCCAGTAGTTTTTATGTTATAATTTTTCTTATTTTACCTATTTTGACTTTTGGTTGCAGTTGATTCGACAATTAATCGAACAACTATAATTTTTAAAAAAATTAATAACTAAAAGAGCTTTTCAACGTTAATATACAGTTCCAGAGTTATTAGGAATATCAAACTTAAAAGAATCGAACCTATTAACTTTATTTAGACTTTTAACAACTCGAGTGGGGTGTAAAAGCATAGCAAAGACAGTTAAACTTTGTCAGTGTAAGTATTAAACAATTTTTTTTTATTTTTATGAAGGTAAGTCAATAAAATTTCAAGCAAAAAATTCTAAAGTTTAAAATCTTGTAAAAAGTTAGTATAATACGTAAAAAAGCAGCAAAATTCACCGAAACAAACCGATGTACTCTACTACTCCTAGACTTTCAATTACAATTTCACTGTAATTATAATATCCCGGCGCCTCCACCATTTTTTAAAGTTACAATAATTTTAAAAATAAATTTTTGAATAAGTTAGTGTTGTAAAAAAGTTGATGTAGTACACAAAACAAGCCACAAAATTCACTGAAACAAATCTCTCTGTTCTACGACTTTTAGTTTTTCAGTTATAATTGTTTTAATAAATTGCCCGGCGCATCCACCATTTTTAAGTAAACATAATTTTTGGCGCAAGTTTTCCAGTTAACTTGCGTTGTAAAAAAATATGTAAAACGTAGGAAAAGCAGCAGAATTCAATAGAACACACCGTTTTGCTCTACGACATTTAGTTTTTGAGTTATAAATTTTTTGTTGAAGAGTAAAAAAGCAAGTAAATTAAATTAGGCTTTTCAACGGACGGGATTCGAAGCGAATTTGTTCATTTAGTCCAAGTTGTGAAATTTTTCGAATGGTTTAGAGAGCCAACAGATGCTCCGATATTTAATCTGTTTTGGCATTTCGAAATGAAAATTCTTGATACGATGCTCGCTCCATTTGCATACACAATCGGCCAACACAAAATCTGCACGAAATATGTCGGAGACGATTTTATTCATCGTAAAATAGCAAACATTTAAAACGCCTGATGAAACTGCAGATTTTACGACACGCCACCTATTCGCCGCGACGAAAACTCCGGTCAAGGTCTCATTAATCCGGGCATTCAAAATTTTAAGCAGCTGTCCTTTCTAGATTTGTCAAACCCAATAAATAACCCCGGAATGATAAATGGCGGTAGTTTGTTTCCATTTATGACGTTTCTGTTATCAATAGGAAATAACCAAGTTAAATATAGGGGCAGGCACGGCTTCGTTCCGGTTTTCTTTTTCAACAGTCGCCGACATAAATAACAAACGTGGGGCTTATCGCTGCATTTACGCGATTCAAAAGACTCGCAAAAATTATTAAACGAGCCAACGGAGTGACTGGAATTAGGTTAAGTGTCTATAAACGCCAGGATGATTATTACCTCTGAAAGTTTCAAGACAAGTTCATGCACTAACCGCCATAATTAAACAATTAGTTTGGCGGAAAGTTGGCAAGATAAACACGCAGAACTTGGCGTGTTTTAATCAAAGTTTGGGACGCGAAATGGCACCTTGGGCGCCATGTTGAAAATATTTCGTAAAAATTATTTTTAACCCTAGTCCCGATTATTCACTAACAAAGCCCGTAGTTTGGCAAATTTGTCACGTTCAGATATTCCGGCTGTAATTTACGGTAACGTTGAAATTGACACGTTGGATTTGGGGGTCAGCCGCATATGCACCGTGGCCTAAATAAAGCAAATAGCGCGCTCACCTTATCGAGAAATCCTCCATAATTTTTTAGAGGTGAAGCTCCATCGAGTCGCTTTTTCTCCCTGTAAAAGAAATAATTGCCGTCATAAATTCGATTTAGCGTTAAAGAGCTCTTGAGAGCGAATCAGAGAATGGGACGAAACGTCCGCTTTTCTTGCTTGATCGAGATTAATGAAATATAATAAAATGGCCAGTGCACACAATAAGTCCGGGTGAACTGGAATATGTCCGAAATGATCAATCATTTAAACGACACTCGGATGTGCTTTCGACGGTATTAATACTCCGGGAGGGTATTTATTACAAAATTGGATGGACGCTAAACGACTTGTCACAATTCGGACAAAAATAGATCACATAAATCATCCTAGGTAAAGTGCCCATCTAAAGTAATTTTCACGAATGGCAGTAAACTGTGCTTACATTAAATATGAAAAACGTACGATATAATAGAAAATAAAAAACAATATTAATTTTTTAATTTTAAGTTAAATTTTGCCCGGCGCATCCACCATTTTTTGCATGCTCATAGTTTTAAAACTGATTACTAGACTTTCAACATCTACATTAATGTTTTTATAGCCAATATTGATAAGTTTTGATAAGCTGATTGTAGCAGATTTAATTTTTAATTTTTAAGTTAAAGTTTAAAATTTACCCGGCGCATCCACCATTTTTAAACATATTATTATTAAAAATATTGTGTTTCCTTCAGTCTACATTGGTCTTCTTAGTATCATTAGCAGTGTTTCGTATCGGCTTTAGTTTTGGAGAATAAAATAATTTATGAAAACGTGACAAAATCTCGCAAAATATTTTTTGTTTATTTTTTCTATTTTGGTTTCGTTTCTTACGATTAACAATAATGTAACTTTTTAGTCAGTTTTGAATTGCCCGGCGCATCCACCATTTTTGTGTTTGCAGCTTAAACGAATTATTTTAAAAGTATTGTATTTTATAGACTCTATATTAGTTTCTTTAGCATTTTTCTTAATATTTGATTCGCATCTTAAAGTATAGATGAGCAGATTGTAACATGATTTAATTTTAAAATTAATTTGCCCGGCGCATCCACCAAGTTTAAATTTGCTTTTAGAATAAAAAAATTATTACACTACTAAAATAAAATCGATTACTGCATTAAGAAGCTATTAAATCAGCGCCCTCCAACTTTTAAACGGTGCGTTTGGTATAGAGGTAAATGGCTTTATTTTGCCATCTTTTCGTGTATTATTAGAACTTGATAACGGAAAATTGTCCCAAATTGCGTTTGGTTGTAAAGAGGGCAAACTTTTCAAAACGAAATCTAAATCTCGCACCAACAAATCGGATTGTTTGTTGCCTACTTTATTTGCATCGCTATCTATGCACTTTCCACAAATCGTGAAACTTTCTTTGATAAAATTTACGACTTTCTGTTTGTGTCTTTTCTATCTTTCGCTCCAAGTTTTGGAGATAAACCTCCCGTCCTTGACTAAGGGTCGAATCGTATTTCGTCCGGATTTAAAAAAAAGATCAAACACTTAATTGCGTTTAATCAAGACGAAATCCAGCAAATAGAAGCTCGTCGGTATTTAATTATAATATTCCTCTAATTATCCTGTACAACATGCAACATATACACCTTCATTAGGGTGGAATATATACGGGCATGAAACGAATTACGTAATAGCGAGAGAAACTAAATATTAAAACAGTTTGGGCGAAAATTTTAGGTTGGTATCCCTGTTTGGTGCAGATAGTGAGCCATGGTCACGTACCGTTTACTGATTACGCCCTAATCCAGTGTGCATGTTCATTTGCATAGCCTGCTTAATTCCGATCGATCTGTCTTGGGGTTATCGTGACCCGACATTGCTTATCTACAGACCGGGGTATTAATGCGAGACGCAACAATCGGACAAAAATGCGATAGCATCGGACATGTGTGATTCAATTAGCCATTTTTGCATAAACTCCCACTAAAAGGGTCCACGACAAGATTTATATAAGACATAAAGTATTAAAGGGGCAAACGCCCACTTAAATAACTCTCCCGGCGCATCCACCATTTTTCTCTCAGTATTTTTTAAAAATACTTATTTTTAAAAGTGTTTTATTATATTTCTTTAAAAGATTTTTTTGCCCATTTGGTAACTTTTGATTAGTCATAGGTAAGCTAATTATATAATCTGATTGTACAATTTAATATTAAATTAAAATTTTGTTTTCCCGGCGCATCCACCATTTTTCTATTTACGGTTAGACGAACTATTATTAGAGGTATCGTATTTCTGCATTGTTTTTAATTTAAGATTTCAAAGTGTTCTGACTTTAAATATAAAACTTAAATTTAGCCCGGCGCATCCACCATTTTTGTATTTAAAAATACTGATTATTGCAAGTCTTTCACGGAAATAAATGGATAAAAATCGGTCTAATTTAGAGTGAATTAAAGGCGAAATTGGTTTCCTGGGGCTTGTTTTGCTTGAGGCGCGATTTTATTAAAAGCTAGTCTGTAATATGGAGGCAATAAATCAAAAATTTGTAATTACGCGTTTCATGTGAAATATTTGTAAGAGTACATTTTGTGTCGCTATTTCCGTTGCGGAAAGATCAATCTTGATAAAGCATCTGCCATTGTTCTACCTTGAAGCAACATTTTAAATTATTAAATTCTTGTTGGATAATGCTTTCGCATCACGTGACCTGCGAAACTTGGAAGCATTTTCATATTCATGGAAGTTGTTTTCGTGTATTTGGGGAATTTGAATAAAGTCAGTCAAACAGTGATTATCGATACAGTAGAGATCTGTAATTCGGATGATGCGTCGTTGCCTAAATTACCGATCTATTCTCGCTCAATTATAAGGCGTAATTTCCAACTTAGATTAGAGAAGCGCAGAGTGAGTTCCTTCATCTCTAATGTCCTCATCAATACAAACGGATGCTAATTATGCCCATTATATCGCATGCCTTTGTTTATGCATACGCAAACCGGTTCCATGAATATCTAATGTTTGCTAGAATTTAAATCAGGACGGGAACGTTCTTATTGTATTATTTAACGAGACGCTTTCGAGGGGCACTGTTTTAAACCCACCCGAATTTAATTTACACTTTTAGATAAAGGACTTGACTTTTTGGACGGGATTGGATTCGGAGGCAAATGGACGGCATTTGCAGAAATGGGACTCGCAACAAAGGTTGCTTGAACCTCGCAAACTTGCTGCCACGCTTTAATCACATTAAAATTGAAGTGAACCGAAACGATTAAAATGTGAATTTAATAAAAATTTAAACCATCATGATAGGACAAAAACTGAATTTCCAAACTCAAACCTCGGGAGCCAAAACTGATATTCGACATTCAAAGTTTCTAGTTTGGAAGATTGATTCCAACTGCATTTTTCTCTTAAAGCATAAAGCTGACAAAAAATCAAAATTATTGCGCCATTGTTTTCGCAAATTGAAGACAAATTAAGTTTTCAAAAATTTATAAAATCATGTCTAAGTAAGCTAAATGTAAGATATTTGATAATTTATAAAAAATAAAAATTTTACCCGGCGCATCCACCATTTTTGTATTTTAACTAATTAGTATTTTTCCAATTACGACAAAACTCTTTAAAAATGTGGAATTATTTTTATGCAATCCAATGTAAAATGATTCGAGAAATTGATTGGCGTTGAAAAAATCGCAAAGTTCTCAGTAGTTTTTATGTTATAATTTTTTTTATTTTACCTATTTTTACTTTTGGTTGCAATTGGCTCAACAATTAATCGAAAAACTATAATTTTCTAAAAAATTCATAATTAAAATAGCTTATTAACGTTAATATACAGTTCCGGAGTTATTAGAAATATCAAACTTTAAAAAATCGAACCTATTAACTTTATTTAGACTTTATTTAGACTTAGACTTAGACTTTCATTTAGACTCGAGTGGGTTGTAAAAGCATAGCAAAGGGAGTTAAACTTTGTCACTGTAAGTTTTAAACTTTTTTTTTTATTTTTACAAAGGTAAGTCATTAAAATTTCAAGCAAAAAATTCTAAAATTTAAAATCTTTTAAAAAACTAGTATAATACGTAAAAAAGCAGCATAATTCACTAAAACAAACCGTTTTACTCTACTACTCCTAGACTTTCAATCACAATTTCAATTTAATTATAATATCCCGGCGCATCCACCATTTTTCATAATACAATAATTTTTAAATAAATTTTTGAATAACCTAGTGTTGTAAAAAAGTTGATGTAGTACACAAAATGAGCCGCAAAATTCACTGAAACAAACCGCTTTGCTCTACGACTTTTAGTTTTTCAGTTATAATTGTTTTAATAGATTGCCCGGCGCATCCACCATTTTTTAAGTTGACCTAATTTTTGGTGCAAGTTTTCCACTTAACTTGCGTTGTAAAAAAAATATATAAAACGTAGAATAAGCAGCAGAATTCAATAGAACACACCGTTTTGCTCTACAACATTTAGTTTTTGAGTTAAAAATTTATTGTTGAAGAATTAAGTATTCCTCTATAATATTCAAGACTTTCAAAGTTATACCTTTGAACGATTTCTTGCACTTTTGAGAAATCTAGAGAGTTCAAAAAACATAGAAAAGCTCATAAACCTTTGTTTCAAGTTAAAAAAAAATGATTAAGGTAGATAAGTGACCATCAAAATATTTGGGAAAAAAAATTCCAGAATTGAAAAACTAATATGATACGTAAAATAAATCCAAGAAAGGCAATTTAAACAAAATTTCTGCTTCAAATTGAAACCTTAAAAATGAAATATTCGTGCTATTCTTTACAGCAAGTCCTAACCTGTTTTCTAACACGGTATTGATTCCAGCGGAGTTTCAAAACAACATCTCAATATTTGAATCCTAGGTTGTGAAATTCTAACAGAAATGCGAATTCTCAATTAACGAAAGCAGTGACGAATTTGAAAAAGTTGCAAAAGCTTAAAAATTGTAATATCCTGCAACAAAAAGGCGAAATTCATTTATCCGGCAGCCACGTCAGAAATGAAAAAGTTGAAACTTAATTAAAATTATTAATTAATTTCGAATTTTCAGTCCATTTCCCACTTTCTCTCTTGACTTTGCACTGACCACCGCTTTGCGATTTTTCTCTCAAACGCGCCTAAATTACCAATTAAAACTTCAAAGATCGAAACTTTCCCAAGTTGGAATAAAATTTGCCCGGAAAAACGTGATGTTTGATTCGGATTTTTTGTCGCCTTAAATCAAACGAAACCGTTGGCAATTGCGACGAGTTTGCAACACATAAACCAGCCAAATGAAACCGGGCAATGGTCTGCGGTTAGAGAAAAACGTAAAGACAACGAGAGCGGTGTTGAAATTGTCCGCAAAAAACCTGATCGCGATAGAAATAAAGCTCACGCCGAGAGGGTTTTATTTGTAAATGGGTCTTTAATGCTCGCACCAATTGGAAAATTATTGCTTGCCATTTATACGAATAGAGTCGGGGCGATAAATCCGACTTGAACGCGATTTTATTAAAGTAATGACGTGTTGTGTACGAAATTAACCCGACAACACATGTTTCCATAAGCAAATTATTGCACCTGATTACGCCGCGAGAAATTGAATCGCAAATAAAGCCACTCCGATATTAAATTTATTAAAAGCTCTCGAATCGATTGCCCCTTTTCCAGCGGAATTACAACTCGGACGAGCTTGCTCTTTTCTGTCAAGACTTACCTTGAGATTATTTCCGAAGCGGGTCATCAGTAAAATGGAACAATTTTAGGGTTGGCGCAAAAATTGAGTTGCGGGTTTAGAGGATTAAACTCGGGAAGCGGGAAACAAGACAAGACGATTATGTGGAATAATAAAAAAGGAATTGCCAATTACGCCAAATCATCGACTCGAAACTATGTATTTATTTATTAGATCGGTTGTATTTCAGTGTTGCATAAATCCGGAGTTACATTTAATAAATCTCGTTAGATTAAGTAAATGGGAATGAAGGAGCGGCACTTAAGTCGGTCGGTGTCCGTTTATTAAAGTTGAAGGCAATCGTTAGCGACATCTTTCAGCGAAATACAAGACAATCTTAATTCTCCCGGATTTATAACGTCGGTTCATAAGAACAGTGCAAAGCTGTAAAAGTTGGGAAGATGCATGTATTTTACGATTAATCGTAAAGAAGTTTTACGGCTTGAAATTTAAGAATTTAATGCGACTGAATGAATCGTAAAATAGTGTTCGATTTAGTGTCAACAGGATGTGTTTATTTAGCAAAGTAAAAAAAGTTGTCTAATTACGTAAACCGCACCCTTGTTGCTGCTTATTCAAAATTATCATTTTAATTAGAGCTTCCACCTTCCAATTATAGCCAATTTTTGTCCGTATCGAATGACACAAAGACTCCCCTCAAGTGTTTTTATCCCTTTGTTGATTCAAACTCGGCTTGTTTAAAATAATAGAGGCTTCGGAATTCGCAGTCACGTCTCTGGAAAAATCCAAGCCCGGGTTCAAATCATGATAAAAAGGTGAATTTCAAAAAATTGAGTCAAAAAAATCCAAATGCGAATTAAAATGACGTCAGAATAAAGATTCCGAGTTTTGACATCAGTATTTAAACTTTAATGCTTGAAATACTAGACATTTTCAGGTACAAAGTGAATTTGAATCTTCTTACAATTTTCAAGTCATTTTTGACTAAGAAATGGAAGTGGAGTTTCCTTTGCGATCGAAAACGTTTTTATTGATTTGTAAAATAAAACGACTTGTATTGAAATTGCCTTAAAAAAAATTGTCCGGCGCATCCACCATTTTTCTCTTAAAGCATAAAGCTGACAAAAAATTATTAAAATTGAAGCCAAATTAATGAAATTGTCTAAACAAGTTAAATGTAAGATTTAATAATTAATTTTAAAAAAAATTTTGCCCGGCGCATCCACCATTTTTGAATTTTTACTAATTAGTATTTTTCTAATTACGACAAAACTTTTCAAAAAAGTGAAATTATTTTTATGTAATCCAATGTAAAATTATCCGAGAAATCGATTGGCGTTGAAAAAATCACAAAATTCTCAGTAGTTTTTATGTTATATATTTTTTTTATTTTACCTATTTTTACTTTTGTTTGCAATTGGCTCGACAATTAATCGAAAAACTGTAATTTTCTAAAAAATTAATAATTAAAAAAGCTTTTCAACATTAATATACAGTTCCGGAGTTATTAGAAATATAAGAGTTTGAAAAATCAAACCAATTAACTTTATTTAGACTTTTAACAACTCGAGTGGGTTGTAAAAGCATAGCAAAGGCGGTTAAACTTTGTCAGTGTAAGTATTAAACTTTTTTTTTATTTTTATGAAGGTCAGTTACTAAAATTTTAAGCAAAAAATTCTAAAATTTAAAATCTTGTAAAAAGCTAGTATAACACGTAATCAGTATTTAAACTTTAATGCTTGAAAAACTAGACATTTTCAGGTACAAAGTGAATTTAAATCTTCTGTTACAATTTTCAAGTCAGTTTTGACTAAGATATGGAAGTGGAGTTTCCTTTGCGATCGAAAACGTTTCTATTGATTTGTAAAATAAAACGACTTGTATTAAAATTGCCGTAAAAAAAAATTGACCGGCGCATCCACCATTTTTGTATTAATGTTTTAAGTATTTTCTCACGTACGGCAAAACCATTAGAAAAAAGGCAGCTGTTTTAATGCAGACCTATGTAAAACAATCAGGGAAATCGACTGGTGTCAAAAAAAACGCCACATTTCTAATAATTTTCAAGTTATAATTTTTTATAAGTTTGCTATTATTACAAATTTTTCTTAGTAGACGGAAAACAATTATTTTTTTCTATATTAATATTTAAAAAAGGTTCCCAACTATGTAAACTTAAAGTAATTATGTTTAATAGTTCGGGAGTTATGCTCCTTAAATATTTGAGAAGTAAAAAATCTACCAAATTTTCGACAAAAGTTCCAAAAATCAAAGATCAAAAAAATCAAAGCACGTTTAATAATGCGAGAGAGTTCTAAAGGCATAGAAAACTTTGCTAGAGCGACGAGTTTGACAAACAATTTTTTTTGATTTTTTAAAAGTAACAAATGACCATTAAACTCGTAATTTAAGGAAAAAATTTCAAAACTCAAAATGTTGTAACAAAACTGGTATAATACTCAAGATAAACCGTAAAATTCGTTGGAACTCTTTTCCAGATCCAAATTCAAATCATGTTAAAAACTAGCTCCAAAAGTTGAATTTCTAAAAATTTAATTTAAAAATTAAATATAACTTACAATTTCAACTGCACAAAAATATTCACATAAAGTTAAATCAATAAATTAATGTGGGAATAAAGATTTTTAATATAATTTGAAAACAGTATTTAAAATATAGTTTTGCCCGGCGCATCCACCACTTTTGCTTTTGTATAAATTAACGAAAAAAAAAGTAAAAAAATTCTAGTAAACACAATCTTTAACCTTAAATTCTATGTTCACATTTATAAAATTAAGGATTTATAGTTTCAAGAGTCTGAAAGTGAAAAATGTACGCACAGTTTGCTTAAAGTCTGAGTTCTTTTGTTTGGAGTCTTCGGATCGCAGTCACGTCTCTGGAAAAATCCAGGCCCGGCTCGGGTCATTGGGGAAATTCCCAGACATCGCATTGATCATGCTTAAGACAATTAAAGGTCAGTGTCGAACTTAGGGCACAAGAAAACTTCCTAAGCCCTCCCTCTTCGATCCGACAGATTGATATCGGTCCAAAGCCGGCTTTCAATTAAAGTCGAGATAAATAATCACCTGTCCTTGGGACAAAATCTGGTATTTTTAATACCAAATAGAGTAATTAAGCGAGCTGGGGTTTTTTCGAGATAGATCCGCTTTATCGCTGATTTATGCAGCAACTTCACCTAAGCCACTAGTTCTTGCATTTATATCTGACATTAAACTAGTTATTAATTAGTAATTTAAAGTTTTAATGAAGCCGAACGCATTCGTGACTTTATCTGTTTTCAAAGTTTTCAGACGGTTTTAATTCGAATTGAAAAATTCACTATGCAAATAGCGCACACCTGCAAGCTACACAAAAAAAAATCGCCAAATTTTCTCCACTTTGGCTCATCGATTATGTAGCGAAACTTCTCATCCTTGAAACCTCCTCCTAGTTATAAATATTAATGCACGCGAGGAGTTTAACTAGGTCTCCCGAATCCGTGTAAAATCATGTTTACAATATCAGTAATGCATAACGTCACAAAGGTGGGGGCGTCTTTGAGACTTCGCCCCAAAGTCAACGCTCACTTGTTTAGTTAACGTATTTCGCCGTTACTAAGAACAACAATGTACAGTCTGGCGTCATAGTGACAAGTACCTCGGGCTAAAGAAATCTTCTTTGTTACGTGGCAGAGCTTGAAACTATAATTAATGAAGTCGAGACACGCGACTCTAATTCTACGACTGGTCTTTTTCGAATTTAATTCGATTTTAAAAGTTTCAGCTAATTAAAGAAATGAACCGACTTTTCAAGACTCTTATCTAAATATGAAGGCAGGCCATTGTTATTCGTAACAATCGAGACGAGGGAAACAAATGCTAACTAATATTTAAATAAAGGTTGCTTAAAGCAAGCTTTGCATTTATTTCGCGTTTATTTGCAAAGCTTCGTGATAATTTTTTGCAGCCAAGTTGGCAACACTGAGTTCACGGCTCGGAAAATTTTAATACAAGTCGTCTCATTTTACAAATAATAGAGACGTTTTCGAACGTAAACAATCTTTACTTCAGTAACTGCAATTTTAAAACGAGAGCTTGGAAATTGTAGCTAGTTTAAAAAACATAAACTGAAAATTTCTAAATTTAAATCTGGAATTGAAAGTAAAAAAATATTCAAATTGTAATCTTAATTTTCTTTCACAACTGAATAGATCGAGATAGAACAAATGAATGAAAGGCAAAAAGCTCTTGCTGGAAAGAGACAGGCTATAGTAGGCTGTAATAAACAAATGACTCAGTATTTATCCCCAGCCCTCCACCTCTGGCAAAAACTCCTTCCTTTTAATTATTAAAGAAAGCCAACACCGCCGGAAGTCTCTAAATAATGCCAAAACGGCTTTCGAGCAAACTTGCGGCTGCTAGCTTCCGCCGTAACTCGTCTTGAATTTTAAAAAAGTCGAGATTCGTCTCAAACCAACATCACGTAAAGCACTACTCTTAATTTCCCCTCTCTCTCGCCCTGCAATTCAGCCCCATTAAGGGAGAAATTTCGGCATATTTATCGAGTCGGCAATTTGCGTTTAAGACGGCAAGGAACGAAATTAACCGCGTGTTGCAACTCGTGGCCTTGTTACAGGAAGAATCGGGTTATTAATTGGAGTCGTCGCAAGTTTGCCAAACTCCCAGCTAATATATAAACGTCTCGTTGCTTTATAGCGGCCTTGCGAAGGGATTTAGACCAGGATTGTGGGCCAGGAGTGATAATCAATCTCGACGAAGGAGATAACACACCAAAGAAGCAAAAATGCCAACAACTTCACTCAATATGCGACCGAATTGATCACCACTGTTGCACGCGATTTTAAATATTTTCCGAGACAAAATGCAAACGAACTACTAATAACTCGTCATTTTGGGTCAATAAATTAAAAATTCAAACGAGCTTTTCTTAATTTATTTAGAACGTAAGGTTCAATAGTTTTTTCTCAAGCAATTTTTCAGGGTTTTTTTGCACAAAAGGTAATAAGGTAAACGTCATTTATTTTAAAATCACACTAGAAATCATAATATTTTGATTAATTTTTTTTCTATAGCAGATGTTAAAACTACAGTGAAACCTCTTTAAGTCGAAAAAAATCGAGGTATAAAAGTTATGAGATATAAAATATTGTTTTTTTAAAACTAATTTATAATTTATATAATTATAATTTTGTAATCGCTTCATAAGTCACCAAATAAAGTCGAAAATCACAAAACAAAATACAGTAAATAGGTCGAAAAACATTTTCTTCTGGCGTTTTAGCACTTTAATATTTTGTAACTTGATGCTCTGATTTCTATCAAAATACACCAAATTAAGGTAAAATAACATTGTTTTGGAATTTTTCAGACGTATAAGGTGAGTTTTCAGTGCAAAATTCACGTATTTCGAGAAATTCTGAAAAAATTAAGTAAAAAACTCCAATTTTAAAATGATATGTTTATACCTTTTCTAATAATTTTCAGCACGTATTTGACATAAAAACTCAAATTTTTTGATAAATTTTGAAAAATTACCAAAATTGTCAAAAATAATAAACTATCGTTAAATTCGCTCCGTTTTTCAACCATTTTGCAACAAAACTACTAAATTAAGTTTACCATTGTGCTATTTTGTAACTTTTTCAAAGTTCCATTGCATTTTTCGGTCAGAATCTCACCTGTTTCGCAAAATTCAAAATCTAAATACTAAATTATGTAACGAAAAAAATGTTTTCTCCCTTTTTCCGTCTGAAAAATTTTGTAAATAGTAGTTCACTTTTAATCGAGAAACTTATTTATTTCCCTAATTTTGTCACAAAACGTCCGAAAATCTCAAACTTAATGCAAACTTTACAGTCCTGAAGCAGCAAATTTTTGATTGTTTTTATATTTTATATTGAATAATTAAGTTAAAAAATTTTTTTTGGAAATTTTAGAACCCATTTCTACCAGATAAGATAAAAATTTGTTAATGTTTTGTATTCCTACTTTCTAAAAATAAGTTTTCCTTCTTCAATTTTTGTTCAGAATAAAATAGTCATTTGGATCAAAAAATGTGTTTAATTCAAGAAAATTGTTACATCACGTCCTTTAGACGCCAAATTAAGGTAAAAAAGACATTGTTTCAGAATTTTCTAAGCGTGTAAGGTGATTTTTCAGTTCGAAAAGTTCGGAAAAACTAAGTCCAAACTTCAATTTTAAAACATTTTTTATTGTTTTAGTCATTCTCAACACGATTATGACTCAAACGCTCGAAGTTTGTGCCGAATTTCACCACGGATTTAAAAAAAATCATCAAATTTGTGCATTTTTTGTTAATAATAATAAAAAAATAGCATTTTTGCACAAAAACTACTAAATTAAGTTCACCATAACACTATTTTCTAACTTTTTCAAAATTCCATTGCATTTTCGATCAAAAACTCATCTATTTGTCAAAACTCAAAATCAAGAATACTAAACTAAACCGAATTTTTTTTTCAAACTTTTTGAAACACAATTTTCTAGTGGGATAATGTAAGGGCAAAGTTTTTTCCAGTGACTTATAAAAATCGCTTAATATCTCGTCATTTTCGGTCAATTTGGGTAAAATTGCGATCCACCGTGTGGTAAATAACACAAATGTGGCGCATGGCGTGATATAATTCACGTGCGAGTTACGTTCAGGTGTGTGAAATACGAGTTTTGTTAACTTTGTGGAGTGAGGTTTAGCAGAAAGGAGGAAATATCGATGTTATTACAAAGTGGATCGACTGCTCTTACTCACCGGTGAATCCCACAACATAAATATTTATCTGGCGATGCGATTCTAGCGACTGAATTTTTTAATTAGACAGCCAGCTATAGGGAGGGGGTTCCATGGCGTTGGAAAATAAGCGTTTGTTCAACTTTTTCCCGTTTCGTTAGCCGGTAGGTACGCGGAATAATTAATCCCGACCGGAAAAAAGTCTGAAAAATTCCCTTTGTAGGGGCGGAATTTGTCGAGGGAATACAATACGTTTCGGCGTGTAATTCGTTATGGGTTTATTTTATTAAAATAATGCAGTTGTGTTTGCGTTAAGTCGGGTTTGCGTGTGCAACAGGTTTGCAAGGATTT
The DNA here is from genome assembly GCF_031307605.1 of Tribolium castaneum. NCBI lineage: Eukaryota > Metazoa > Arthropoda > Insecta > Coleoptera > Tenebrionidae > Tribolium > Tribolium castaneum. Next base: position 3,148,302 of record NC_087399.1, read on the forward strand.
TATTAAAGAGGATCAAATTAAACAAGGGAGTGGACAGTTGGAAATTCCCGTTTGAAAAATAAGCGAGAGACAGGTTGTGTCATCAATTTTCGTTGCCTGCTTGTATACATCAATCGGTGTGATTGACGGCTCGAATTTCCGGGAACGATTACTGTGACGGTTGGCGGCGCGGGTGGGGGAGAACTGCCCCATTTATTAAAATATGTAGTTGTGGCTGAGGTCACCTTAACCACTTCCGAGCCCGAAATTTAATTTAGATCAGGAAGTTTTCAATAATTTATCGCCCTGTACACGAGCGTCTGTTCATCGTATTCTAGTCTGAAGGTTTCCTATTTCCTTTCTAATATTACATCGGCACTCGATATAACACGTAAGACTATAGCCTCCTCTGGGACGTCTTGTTAGGAAATTGCAAACTGTTACATTCATCGAATCGGAGCGTCTTTGCCCCAACAATAAAATTATTATTAGATAGAAGAGTCGCCGTAAAACATCCGGATTTGAAATTAAGAGCAGAACTTTAATAACCCCTCGGATTCGTTCAAAACAAACCACGACCGCTCGCCGTAAACGTAATCCTTACAAGGTAACTCTCATCCTCTTCCCTCGAAGAATAAAAGATTCAATCCTCACAATAAACTCATCAATTTCCGTCCTTATCTTCCTCCTGATCCCCTTTTATGACAAATCGCATAAAAACCGCTTCATTTCCTTAAAAGCTCAACTTTTCGGCCAAAGCTCGCCTCAAAATTCGATTCGCAACCGCTCAATTTATTATAGTTGGCTTCGGCCACTAATTAAATTCCCCGATTTTTGGATTTTTTCCCCATCGGAACGTGCCGGACATTACCGAACAGAGCAGGCCGTGTCTCCGAACAAATGAACATCAACACAGAGAGACAATTACGAGAGCGTCTCTCTTTCTCTCCAAAGCCGCCTGTATTTGTCCAACGAAACGACCTATTTCAACATCGAAAACAACAATTGACAGAGCAAACAAAGCGAGCGACGCGAAATATTAAAAGTTTGAGGAAAATGGGACAGGTGCCGGGAGTTTAATTAGATGGGGACAATCTTTTGACGCGAGATAAGCATCGATGGGGATCGATATTTTCGCGTTTATTCTCTTTCGACACATCGCGTGTTGCAATTATCTTTTGATGAATTATTATCCACCTGAGTTTCGCGTAATTAAAAAGGCGACCTGATTGCAAAATATCGAGTTGCCAGCGCTAAAAAGCGCCATTTTTAAGCGGGAACAGGGTCTTGAAGCCTCAAATTTCAACGCTTTTGAGACAGCAATTATAAGACTAAATTAAATCCTTAATACGTTATTGTACCAACAACTTAAAAAAAAAACAGAAACTCACTCTCTGCTACAATTTTTCTCAATAATTTTACGTAAAATCTAAACATAATCTACCTAACCAGTGGCTCAAGTCAGGTCAGGTCAGGTCTAGAAAGCAACAAATGAGCATAATACAAAAGCTAAAAAATAATACAACAATACAAAATAAAACAAAAGGAACAAAAGTAAACAAAATTATATAAAAGTAATACAACTGTGTGGTAACAGGAATAAAAAATTAAAAAAGAAATATTTCAGAAACAATTAATTAACTAAATCAACAAAACTCGAAAAATTAAAAAAAAATAAAACCTGAAACAAGACTTAAGAATAAGATTTCAGTCTAAAATTAATAAACAAAAATATTTCAAAAAACCCTCTGCAAATGACAATATTAACAATAAAATTGACGTAAGTCAAAAACTTTGACAGATAAATTTTAACAACTAAAACACCATGCGATTTTTAAAAATCTTGATCTAGTCATCCATGACAGTTACATTAACCCGATGTCCATTACGGAAATAAAACTTCAACATAATTTTTTTATGATCTTCGGTGAACTTTTTGGACATATTAACAGATAAAGCGATGCTGAAGTTATTTACGTAATACATTTCACTGCTGAGGATAACTGTCATGGATAACTAGATCAAAAATTTAAAAAATCGTTGGTACATTTTACTCAGTTTTAAAAGACAAATTCCAGAATGTAATAAAGATAAATGATTACTATTTAAAATTATAAAGTAATTTCTCGTAATTCCGGAAGCTAAGCCATTTTAAAAATATAATTTGGTTGAACTCAGAATGGTCGATTTAGATCGTATACAAAATTTTTAAAGTTCCGTAGCTATGTTAGAAGTCAAAAAGCTTCTATTGTAAGCCCGAATGAATCGCTCGGTATAGTTTAATTTAAATATTAACTAATAAATTTGCTAAAAACCTGTAACAAAAAAACAAAATACAAACATTTCAGCAAAAAAAAGTAAGAAAAAATAAAAAATAAACTTTAGACTGTTAAAATATTGAATTAATTGAGATAAATGAGACAATAACATAAATAAAATGGGCAAACTCTAATATTCCTAAAACGTGGCATTTTGGGCCAACTTTCGTTTTCATCAAGCTGGCGCGAGCGTGTCACAAAAGACAATTGTTTAACTCGTTCCCGCGTCCTTTTTGTTCATAATTCATCATCATGTCAGTCGAAAGTCTCCGTTTCTTTAATGGATGGGCATGGAAATGCGCACGTGTTTACAGCCTCCATAAACTTAAAACGTAAACGTATGAAGGTAGGTTCTAAATTATTAACCTCCGTGAGACGTGTTAAGCAAGGGAATGTTGCGGATAAGCAATGCGTATGATATTTACAAGCGGCGTTCTTCCCTTTTAATATTAATGTTCTTGGAAGGAACGAACGGTCGAATCCGGCGATTTCCTTCCTGCTGTTTAAGCCAGCACAAACACCAATTAAAGCCGCTCGTTATAATTAATACGAATTTCGCCAAGGAGCTTTACTTCCTATCTATCAACGTCAATTAGAGTCGACGTATTGAAACTTCTTTGTCATCGATTAGATAGAGACTGTATCAATTGAATCCTAATGGATTTTCTCGTACGTATTGTGAATTTCAATTAAACGAGAGGGACGGATTTTTACTCAGCGCAGGCAAGATCTAACGCAAATTCAAATAGGCCAAATGAATTTGACAAATTGGATGTAATTCGGGAGAAAATTATTTACTTTTTCTATCTCGAACCCGGATTTCTAAGCGCGCAGTTCAGGTGTTGCCAAAAATACCTACATCAAATTTTTCCATTCTACATCTAAATTTTTTATTCCAATATTTCAGCTTTAAAGTTAAATAATTTATTACATGCTAAATCTAAAAAGTGTGTTTTTGTAAAAAAATCAAAAATGTGAGAACGACCGGCTCTTAAACCGGTTGACTGTTCATTATGATTTTATTTTTTCTGTATAGTAAAAACAATAAAATATTGTTAAAAAAAATTCTTGGTTGGAAAGTTATTTAATAGTTTAATTATTATAATTTGTTGCGCGCAGTTCAGGTGTTGCCAAAAATACTTACATCAAATTTTTCCTTTCTACATCTAAATTTTTTATTCCAGTATTTCGGCTTTAAAGTTAAATAATTTATTGCATGCTACATCTAAAAAGTGTGTTTTTGTAAAAAAAAATCAAAAATGTGAGAACGACCGGCTCTTAAACCGGTTCACTGTTCATTATGATTTTATTTTTTCTGTATAGTAAGAACAATAAAAAATTGTTAAAAAAAATCCTTGGTTGTAAAGTTATTTAATAGTAATAATTTGTTGCCTAGGAGGTGCGGCGTCTCGTTGCGGTTGCTAGGTATTAGAGCGAAGATTTTCCGTAGCTTGGCAACCGAACGAAATAATTTTTCTCCGGTCCAGATCCTTTAAAATTTTAAGGAGTTGTAGCATTTGAGACAATCCACTTTTATGTCATGTAATAGAAAAGAATTTCTTTAGTTACGTCTGAAAATGAGACTCGAGAGACGTTCCATTAAAGTTTTTCCCGGGAAATTTCAGATGCAGGCTTGGCCTTCTGGTTGTAATAATTAGGCTTTGATCGGCGATAAACTTTGAAAATGTGTCGGTTTTAGCTCCTAATCCTTTATTTAGTGCTTTCGGCGGAAATCCGGCAAAACAACCCTTCTAAAAGTGTCACTAGCACACGTTAAGTACGCATCAACCCTTGTTGCGACTTGTGTACGGCTTAACTCTTATCCCCGACAGCAATCTTAAACTTTAATTAACATTAACTAATTCACTACTCGGCTTAAGCCTCGTTCACTATAAATCAAACGTTGGATTTTTGCTAAACGCGAACGGAATGCCAAGTCTTCGCAAACTTTGACATGTCTCGAATATGCGCAAAGTCGCGATAAACAACTCGGGGAATTTAAGTGAATTAAATTAACTCCGTGTGTTTGAGTTTCAAAAACAATTTATCCAATTTCTGTAATTATTTGATTCGTGAGTAACAAGTTGCGAATTTTTTCCCCTCTCTGTTTATAATTTCAATTTAATTTCCTTGAAAATTTTCTCGGGCATCTTTCAGACTTAATTAAATCGCAGTGACGTCAGTGTATTTACAGTTGAGAAAGCTTGCATTTTTTCGCAAATGAGTTAGAACTCGCTTAATATGGCAGAGAGCTCGAGTAAATTATGGAATGGAACTGAAAGTGCGCTCACATAATCCCGACTTGAAAAATTCAAACCGGAAACGTGAGGCTTCAAAATTTCGTGTGTGAACACGAAAAATCCACTGAAAACACGTCTCGATGGGACTCTCCACTTTAATTAACTTGTAAATGCAAGCGCACTTGACCTTCCCTCGCAGCTGGAAATACACTGGTTAGACAAAATGCGCGAAAATCACAACAATTCATTGGACATCTCCAATCAGCCCATGTGAGCTAATTTTTAAAAAATTCCAAGTAACACACAATTAATTTTCTTCTTATCTCTATTGTCAAAAATCAGCCAAAAAATACACATACTGAGTGATTTCAAAAAATTTATTTGTCTTCTTTTAGAAAACTAAAAATTTGAACAAAAAAATATTTTTTACTTATTGGACGTTTCACATTTTCCAACCAAATACTTAATTATCTCGGGAGATCTTGTCAAAATAAGTCAAAAAGTGACTGAATTAGGTCAAAAATGATGTAAATTAGTAATAGTTTTTCCCTTTTTTCAGTCATTTTTCATCCTAAAGTCAATGATTTCGTCAAAAAAATACGTCTAAAACTTGGCAAACTTTTGTCAAAGATGTGTTTTACTCTTTAAATGTTTAAGCAGTTTTTTGAGCTGAGGGCAAAATTTTTTGCCAGAGAAAAACTCAAAACCTCCAAACTTTAGTTTAAAAATTACATTATTATCGTTTTTTTCAAAAGTCTCACGTTTCTCAACCAAAAAATTAGTTATTTCGTTTTGCTATTACTTTAAGCTATTAAACAGTTTTTCGCACCTAATTTCTCGAAACTCACAAAGTTGGTTTAAAAATTAGACATTCGTAAATTTTTTTGAACGTTATAGCTCATTTTTCGTTCAAAATGTTCTATATTTTTACGATATTTCGTCAAAAATAAGTTGAGAAATCAAAAAAACGAGACTTTTTAACTAAGAACTTTATACTAAACCAAAAAAAATCACAGAATTAGTTTAAAAATTACATTATTTTCGTTGTTTTCGAGCGTTTCAGCACATTTTTTAACCAAAAACCCAATAAAATCGTGAAATTTTACATTAAAACCCAAAAAATCTTTATCTTCAATAGAAAATAGTGTATTTTTTCTATTTTGGACGTTTATTTAACACCACACACATCGTTGTAAGTTTTCTAACGCATGTTAAGAAAGAATACCAACATTTCTTCAAAAATAAGTCAAAAAAGCGGCAAAATGAGACTCAGTTTTTGTCAGAAAAAAATTTAATTTTTGTCTTCTGTTGTTTTTAAGCAGATACACAGTTACTAATTCGCGAAATTTTGTGAGAAAAAGCCGAAAAGTTGCTGCGTTAGGTCGCAGATTATGTTATTTTAGCTTTTTCAGGCGTTTCAAAATTCTGTTTATTTTGCGTGATTTCACTAAAAATGGTTGGAAGATGACATTGTTTTAAAATTTTTGAGCATTTTTTTTAATAGTTTATTCTAGTAACAAACTGTAATTTTCTGTTTTTCGATACATAATTTTTTCAAATATTTATTCAAAAAAATTCAAAGCTCAACATGACTGCATATTTTTTCAAGTAATTAGCTAATTGGTTGGATTTACATTAATTTAAAACGATTTGGCACCGAAACGGTGTAACGCTTAAAGCGCCCTCATTTTTTCTCAACCGTACTATTTTTTGGGTACAGAAAATCTTGCGATTTTGAATCTCGTTTCGTTTCCTAACTTATAGTCCTCCGTAGTTTCAGCTCATTTTCAAACCACATAAAATACTCAATTTCATCGCTGTTCAGAAAATGCTGTTATTTTGTTCGAAATGTAATTTTTGTGCCACTTTAATGATTTTCAGGCAAAGCTGCATTTCTCGGAATAAATACTTCCGAATGAGCCCCAATTGTGCGAATCCCGGGCTTATTCATCATAATGTTGGTATAACTGGATTATCTTGTAGGGCGATTATTCTAAATTTGGGCAAATTGTTAAATATGAGTGAAATTCTAGGCATACACCGCCCGAAATGAGTACAATACTTTCGTACAAAAATTCCTAATTGCTGATTAGAGTTGAAAAAGCAAAGCCCCGGCCATCACTCCTAATTAACCTTCCGCGAAAAAAAATTACGAGTTGCCGGGTCGCGCGAAATGAATTTTTCCTCTCAAATCGAAACGCGTGTTCCACTGATAAAAATAAAAATATTTACAGTCGGAGCTCTCGCAAAAAAGCGTCCATCTTTGAAGTTGTAATTCGGAATTCATTTTGATTCAATTGAGGCTTTGAAACGTAATAAATGCAAATCGCCTCAAGATATTTTTAATTAATATCGAGATTAAAAGGAGCGGTAGCGTCATTTTTAACTCGCACTCGAATTTCTAAATTTATGATCGATCCGGGACAGGTAGGACGTTCATTTTTAAAAAGTTTGCGGTTAAATATATCGCCTCGGAAAAGTTCGCTCGTAAATTGAATTAATCGAGCCACGAGTAGAAAAATTATTTTCTAATCTGAAGCGGATTTATTCGAGTTTAGTTAAGAGCAGGTGTGCGATTAAATGTAAATTCGAAACTCACACAGAGATTAGAGCGGAATAGTCGGGCGCATCCACCAATTTTTAGCCATAAATTAGCCGAACTAATTACCCCAGGACCCTGCGACTAGACTTAGATTCATGTGACGAGCCCAAAGCCGGCTTGTTTAGCGATAAAAATTCCTAAATTTTAATTAAACAAAAAATCCGTTTTTGCACAGAGGGTCGCATCCGCCATATTTAACAGGAAACAATAAGCCGGCCATATTGGAAACCGGTTTTTGTTCCGTGTTTCATTTGTTATTTGCCTAAATGGAATTTGATGGCTTTGGGTTAATCGCCCTTGAAATAAAAAACACACTTTTAAATATTAATTTCATTGAGCATATTTGTGCCAGGCCCTTGTCTCGCTCGCGGCGACATATTTCACATCGGGTTTCTTCACCAACTTTATTAAAAATTAATTAAATAGAGCAAATTAGTGGCGACATTAACCACTCCACTTAACCCCGGCGTCGGTAAAAATAGGCCAACAGGAGTGCGAACTTTGGAACCGAGCGAATTTTTCCACCGATTGACATTAATTATTCAGACACAAAAATCGTTCTCTTATTCTAAGACCGCATTTTACGCACGTTTTGCCAAAAAAATATGTCCATTTTCGGTCAAAAACGTGCAAAACAATTTTAAAATTGTAGAATCAATTTATACGCCCGGTATCCTTTGATGAAATCTGGTGAAAAATTAGAGAATTAAATTGAAAAAAAGTCAAAGAAATTGTTTTCTCGAGCTAATTCGCCGACTTTTGAACTGAATATATTTGCGTTTTAGGTAAATTATTGCAATTATATAGTTTGTAATGTTGATTTATTTAAAAAGTTTGTGTTAAAATATTTGCAAAAGATGGTCAGTACCTAGGGCCCTGGTGGCCCAGTGGTATAAGCGCCACTTACGACGGGGGAGGTCGGGTGTTCGAACCCGGATCACGGCAACAATTTTTCTATAAAAAAAAGTAAAGAAAAGGTAAGTGAAACAACAAGTAAGCAAAAATAAGAGATTGAGAGAACACATAGACGTATAAACGTAAAGCGGATAAAACTGACAGAAATAAGAAAATAATGCGGCAAAAGGTAAAAGTATATAAAGGCGCTAAATTGTAAACGTAAGAGCACATCCTAATAAAGAGAAAATACCTTTTGTTGTGAGAAAAAAAAATGAACGTAAAGGTAAAACATAACTTCAAACTTTAGCGTTGAATCCTTAGATGACTAACTTCTTAAATTATAGAAAAAAATTAACGAAAATATTTAATTTATGCCAAAAAATTTTTAGTTAACTGAGTTTGTTTAGTAAAGTGCCGAAAAACATTGTTAATAAAAATTATGGCCATGCAAATCCGGTAGGATTTGCGCACGTCCACTATTTTAACTAGAAAATACACAAATTTGGTGATTTTTGAAAAATTTATGTCCATTTTCGGTCAAAAACGTGCTGAAAGTCACAAAAAAGGTAAAAACAATTTTAAAATTGTAGAATTAACTTATACGCCGGGTATCTTTTGATGAAATCTGGTGAAAAATTAGAGAATTAAATTGAAAAAAAGTGGAAGAAAATGTTTTCTCGAGCTAATTCGCCGACTTTTGAACTGAAAGTATTTGCGTTTTAGGTGAATTATTGCAGTTATATTGTTTGTAATGTTGATTTATTTAAAAAGTTTGTGTTAAAATATCTGCAAAACACGGTCAGTTCCTGGGGCCTGGTGGCTCAGTGGTATAAGCGCCACTTACGACCAGGGGGGTCGGGTGTTCAAACCCGGATCACGGCAACAATTTTTCTATGAAAAAAAGTGTATAAAAGGTAAGTGAATCAACGAGTAAACAAAAATAAGAGATTGAGAGAACACATAGACGTATAAACGTAAAGCGGAGCATAAAACTGACCGCAATAAGAAAATAATGCGACAAAAGGTAAAAGTACGAGTAGTATAAGCGAACAATTAGTGCTAATGAGGTCATTATCTAATGACCGCTGCAACTTTCTCTTAATGACCGCTACACTTTGGCCGCTACAATTTTGCTATATGTCATACAATATATAAGACCAAAGAAAATTTAGGAAAATATTCAGTGTTGTTCTCGTGTTTGTTCTTGAAGAAGACGTCTTGGTGTATTGTGAAATTAAGGTAAGTTTTTTAAGAAATTATTTTAAATATTTATTAACTGTTGTGAATTTGTGTTAGATGCCTGGAAAACGTGTATCTTCTATGCCATTGAAAAAATCATCTCCGAAGCGTTTTAAAGCCCCAGGTGATGGTGGATGTGTAGAAGAAGAGGAAATTAGTGCTTCGCAAGTTCCATCGGTTCCGAAGTCGTCTTTGTCAGCATTTCCAGCTGCTTCACCACCACCACCACCACCATCGCAATCCATAGAATTAGCGAGAGTATCTGAAATAGGTCTTAGCCAAGCTGCATCCCCCAAGTCGCCTCAGCCTATCCACGCTGAAGAAGACATCATAACACCAGCTGAATGGTCGGATCCTGTGTTGGAGCGATCGTTGATGGAAATGGCCGACAACATCGAGAAAAATGAAGCTGAGAGAAGTGAGAAAGATGAAGCTGAGAGAACGGCTCGGATGGTGATCAATGAGAAGTTTCGTTTAATTCATGAAGTGGTGTATCCTATAACTAAGTCTGGTAGCAAACTTTTATCGATTGGAGTAAAACCACTCCATGATTTTGTGCCGTTGTTGAAGATACATAATCCAGAATTAACATCGGCGATAAGTTTTTCTATTGAAACCTTTGAAGAGTTTTTAAAAGAAATGAGCAAGATCTTTGAATCAAGAGAGGAGGACGAAGAAGTAGAAGAAATTAGTGTTCCAGAAGGTCAGATGTTGTGTATGCTAAGTGGCTACGTCGTGGTGGTTTGTAGATATAATACTCTTCAATTTATACCTAGTCAACCCAGCGTGTACAAGGGCATTTATTTATCATTGAACACAATTAAAACTGTCGTAAATATGGGCGAGCATTTATTGAATCTGCTTCATGCAAGAAGAATTCAATATAAATTCTATCCATGTTACGATAGTTTTATAAATAATGTTGCGCTTGATGTTATGGAGAATGGATGTAAAAATTTATCTCAAAAATTGTATGATATTATTAAGAATCGGTATGAACAAAATGCAACCTTGTATGAGATAGTTTTGAAACTGCCTGTGAATGTAAAAACTGCTGTCGAAAATAGAATACAATATTATAGGGAAAATAATGATTATAACTGTCTGTGATAATAAATAATTAAATAAAATGTATACTCTGTTTTCTTTAAATATTCCGCCGCGTAGCAAAAGTTATCATTATTGGTTTGGTGTTGAATAATGAAAGTTATTTGAAATAGAATGGACTTACGATTCAAATCTCCGTTTACAGCAATTATAGCTGGTCCAACTGCTTGCGGAAAAACGCACTTTATTATACGATTTTTGAACCACATAAATTCGGTCTGTGATAAAAAATTTGAACGAGTGCTTTGGTTTTATGACGAGTGGCAACCGTTGTATCAAACTAATGTAATCAATAATAGTAATCTTGAATTTCGTCAAGGCGTTCCTGATATGAATGATTTTGATGGTACAGAAGCGACATTGATAATTTTGGATGATCTGATGAGAGAGACTAATGGCAGTGTGGTCGATATTTTCACTAAGGGAAGTCATCATCGAAACCTTAGTGTCTTCTACATTACGCAAAATTTGTTTCATCAAGGAAAAGGACAGAGAGATATTTCTTTGAATGCGAACTATATCGTTTATTTTAAAAATCCTCGTGATAAAGCTCAAATTAATTTCTTAGCTAGACAGATTTTTCCTGAAAATATAAAATTTATCCAGGAAGCTTATAAGGATGCCACAATGAGACCGCATGGTTATTTGTTGATTGATTTAAAACAAGATACTCCAGATGAATTCCGTATTCGAACAAATATTCTACCTGATGAAGAACCTTCTTATGCATACATACCTAAGAGAGATTATAAATATAAAAGTAAGTAGTTTATGCGTCAGTCGTCGTTGAGATGTCGCGAGCGTTAGAAAGAAACGCCGAGTTATTAAAATTTTTGCATAGAACAACACCTGTTTATCGTAAATCAATTCTTAATTCTGCCGATAAAAACTTGGTGCATTGTATATGCGAGTGCGCTCACAATACGTTATTAGGGAAAGTTCCTTTAAATGGTTCTCAAAAGAGCAAATTAAAGAAACATAAAAAATTACTGAGAAATTTAGTAAATCGTAAATTATCTCTCCAGAGAAAAAAGAAACTAATTGTGCAAAAAGGAGGTGCTTTCTTACCATTGTTGTTGGCTCCAATAATTTCGGGTGTGTTGGGTCATTTATTTAATAAATAATGGAACATACGAAAAAAATGGTACTCATTGATTCATCCGAACTTGAACGTTTGCATAATAACAAAAGCACTCAGCCAAACACCCTAAATGATTTAGATCATGAAATGAAAAGAATCATAGATACGAAAAACATTGATGATAATGAAAAATGGATTTTGTATAATCAAGTGCTTCAAAGATATCTAAAAATGATAAGTCGTTCTCGTGAACCTGTTACCATACCTGTGATTTATTCTAAAGAAAATCAATTAGAACAATCTGAACGAATTACTCGAAACATTTTGAGTTCCCTACCAAGACCCTTACAAGTTAAAGCGAATGCTTTGTTAAACAATTTAACACACAATGGAGTTGCATGGAATGAAACCGGAAACGTTATCTACGATGGAAACACAATTCCTGGTTCCAATATATTTGATCTAATCACTGATGTTATGAAGAGTAGTAATAAGTTAAATGCCGAGCCTGTCGGATGGAAAAATTTTGCGGAAATTTTGTATAAAATAAACGTTCCACGTACTCTTATAATTAATCCAAAACGTTTGAAATATATAAATGAACAAGGTGCTGAAAAGCAAGAAGTAAAAAACGAAGTGAAAGTAAAACCAATATCGTCGTCAAAGTTTGACACAGAAGAAGAAGAAGAAGAAGAGGATAGTCAAATAACGAAGAAATCAATGCGATCGTCATCAAGAAAACAAAAACGCTTGAGAGTTCCTTGGTCGCCGTATGAAAGCAAGTAGACAAAAATGGATGAAATAAAGGAAAGATATTTTATACCTCGTGACCCTCTTGGTTTTTCGAGTCCTAACAACTTAGCTAAGTTTACAAATATACATAAGAAAAAAATTAATAAATGGCTAGAAGGTGTGGAATCTTATACATTACATAAGCAAGTTCGTCGTCGATTTCCTAGAAATAGTTATCATGTAACCAACATAGACGATTTATTTCAAGCTGATTTAATAGATATGAGAAACATCGCAAAACATAATCGAGGTGTAAATTACCTATTAACTGTCATCGATGTATTTTCCAAGTTTGCATGGGTTAAACCTTTATACACAAAGACGGGAAATGAAGTGGCTGCAGCTTTTAAAGAAATATTTGATGAGCGTGTTCCGGTTAATCTTCAGACTGACAAGGGAAAAGAATTTCTAGCGAAAAATGTCCAAAAATTGTTTAAACAATATGATATAAATTATTATGTAACAAATAATCCTGATGTAAAAGCTGCTGTGGTAGAAAGGTTCAATAAAACTTTAAAAACAAAAATGCATAAATATTTTACGTTTGCAAATAATATGCAATACATTGATGTATTACCCGAATTCATGCACTCTTACAATAATTCTTATCATCGTACTATTAAAATGGCTCCTAACGAGGTAAATCCTGACAACGTTGCGCAAGTATACGATAACATTATGAGTACGAGAAAGAAGAATATTAAAACGATCAAACTCGAAAATGTGTACAAAGTTGGAGATTACGTCAGAATCACCAAGTACAAGCACGTATTTGAAAAAGGCTACATGAGTAATTGGAGCGGTGAAATATTCAAAATAACTGATGTTATAATGAGACAACCCGTTGTGTACAAAATTTCCGATTTAATGGATGAACCAATAGAGGGCGTCTTCTATCACCCCGAATTACAGCGCGTAACGTACGACCCCCAGAGTACATTTCACATTGAAAAAGTATTGAAGAAGCGATATAAAAGAGGTAAATGTGAAATTTTTGTGCAGTGGAAAAATTATCCTTCAAAGTTTAACTCGTGGATTCCGTGCAGTTCCCTTACATCGATATGAATAACGAATTTTATTTAACTTTGGTATCAAACAGCTCAACCAATTACTTTCCCGAAAATACAACAACGCACTTTTGCACACAACTTCCAAAAACTGTTCATTTGGATGGTGAATGGTGTGTGGGACTTTCGGAAATACAGTATCCGTGTTCCTTCTTAACCATCAACAGTGGTGAAAATATTATTTACAGCTCTTTTGAATTTAGTTTATCGGCGATTATGCAAAAAGGTGAAAAAGCCATTGACATATTGTTTAAAGATCCCCGTTTTGCGACATGGATCGATGATCAGGTTCGAAGAAGGAAATACAAGTCTTCGAAAGAATTCATGCGCGATCTTAAAATGAAAACGATCACATTTGAACACGATGTAATTATGACGAAATATAAGACTAAGCTTGAAGCTGGTAACTACGAAACGATCGAATCTATTGTGGATGCTCTAAACTCGGTAAGAGTTTTAGTAAAAGATAATGTTGAGTTCAGATTAAATGATGGTTCAAAAAGAGTAACTGTAACAAGCAGTAGCAAATATCTGACAAGTCTATCATTTTCACCGACATTAAGTCTACAATTAGGTTTTCAACCGGATACAAATGTACTGAGTAAAACTTCAACACATCCAGCAAACATTATGTTGGGTTTGCCTTCACAACTTTTCGTATACAGTGATATAATTGAACCACAATTGGTGGGCGATATAATGGCAAAAGTAATTCGAATCGTTGTTATCGATAATAAACACTACATTTACGGTACACATCATACGCAATTATTTTCGCATCCGCATTACGTGCCTCTGTTGAAAAGGGAATTTGAAAACATTGAAATTGATATAAGAAGTGCAACTGGTGAGAAAGTGCCATTTCAGTTTGGAACAGTGTGCGTTAAACTTCATTTTAAAAAAATTTCGTAATGCCTTCATGTCATTATCACGATTACTACATCAATCAAGCTGGTTCAGGTGTAGGTGCTATTTACAAAGGAATTAGTTACCAAAAGGGTTATGGTATTGGTAGTTTTTTACGGGGACTTTTTCGTACGGTAATGCCGTTAATAAAGAGTGGTGTTAAAACAATTGGTAAGGAAACACTACGCACTGGTTCAAATTTTCTTGGCGACATTGTTAATGAGGTGCCTGTAAAGGATGCATTCAAGACACGTGTAAATGAGTCAGTTGAAAATTTGAAACGAAAAGCTCAAGATAAATTAGACAACTTGGTAGGATCTGGATCTATAAAAAGAAGGCTAGTACAAAATAAAAGTCAGAATAGTTCTTCACGTCGTTCTGCAAAGAAGTGTAAAACGAGTTCAGTTATTAAACATCAAGATATCTTTAGCTAGAATGTCGTTTTTACATCCTCATAGTTGTGAGTGCGCGAAAAGTGAATTGGATCTTTTTGCTTTACCGCCAACTCAAACAAGCATCGAAAGCGGTCAATGGGTTCATTACAAAACTGTATCTAGTATATCTGAAAATAGTCCTTTAGAATTTGTAATACCAGGTGGTGAAGACTATATAGATTTATCGCAAACTTTACTTTCACTTTGTATTAAAATATGCAAAGATGACGGTAGTAATTATACCGCTGAAGATACAATTGGTCCAGTTAATAATATTCTCCACTCAATGTTTAGTCAAGTTGATGTATACCTAAATCAAAAACTGATTTCACCACCAAATAATACATACGCTTATAAATGTTATTTGGAGACACTTTTAAATTATGACTCAGGGGCGAAGAATTCCCATTTAACTTGTGGATTATGGTACGCCGATACGGCAGGCAAAATGAATGTAGTAACCAATGAGAACAGTGGATTCGCCAATAGACTCAAACTAACGTCGACGAGTAAAGAAGTCGATCTTATTGGTCACTTAAATTGTGATATATTTAATCAAGAAAAATTTTTAATCAACGGTGTAGAAATGAGATTAAAATTTGTACGTTCTCGTGATAGTTTTGCATTGATGTCATCAAATAATCTTAATGGAAAAATTCAAATTACTGATGCAACTCTAATGATTAGAAGAAATCGGATAAATCCAAGCGTATTACTTGCGCATGCAAAGGCTTTAGAGCTTTCAACTGCAAAATATCCAATTACGCGAACAGAATTAAAGGTTTTGACTATACCGCAAGGAGTACAAGGAAAATCATTGGATAATGTTTATTTGGGCCAACTTCCAAAAAGATGTGCATTGTGCTTTGTGACAAATAAAGCATTTAACGGTGATTATTCCTTAAATCCATTTAATTTCGAAAACTTTGGTTTAAACTATCTATCCTTGTACGTGGATGGTAACCAAATTCCTAGTAAACCCTTACAACCTACATTTATCGGTCCAAATAAGAAATTTGTTTCAATGTACCACACATTATTTTCTGGTACTGGTATACATTTTCTAAACACTGGAAATGGGATTTCACGTGATAATTATGCTGATGGATATTCAATAGCTGTTTTTGATTTGACACCTGACTTATCATCGCATAATGCTCTTTCATGGAATTTGATAAAGAACGGAAGTTTACGAATAGAAGTTGGTTTTAACACTGCTCTTACAGAAACTGTCAATTGTTTAGTGTATGGTGAATTTGATAGTGTAATAGAAATTGATAAAAAACGTAATGTAATTGTAGATTATAGTAGTTGATAAATTTATATAAGTGATAAATAAATTGCTATTACAAATGAAAAATTTGCTACTTTCATTTTACCCGTCATCCGAAATGGTTGTGTTTGTGGATTTTCAAGGGTTCAATTACGGTAATTGTACCGAAACTTTAACCATAAAAGAATTAGCTGTATTTAATACGAACAAAAGCGCACCAGACATCTTTTTGTTTAAACCACCCGATGATCTTTCAACCTTACCGCATCGTTATCAGAAGCAAGCCGATTGGTTGACGAATAACTTTCACGGGCTTTCTTGGAACTGCGGTAATTACGACTACGAAAAGTTGTCTGAAATATTGAATGAAACTACGAAAAATTCAAAGTGTATATACGTGAAAGGAATAGATAAGAAGCGTCTACTTTTGAAACGTTTACCAAAAAGTCAAATTGTAAACATTGAAGATTTAGAGTGTCCATCGCTTCGTTACTTGAGAGAACATTTTGATACGAATTGTTGTGTGAATCATATAATCAGCGATTCGGTGTGCGCTGTTCAAAACGTACAAAACTTGGCTAGTTGGTACAATGAATACTTTACAACTCAAAACGTGTCTGGAGATGATCTCTCGGAAGAAAAGACACCACGTTCTTGTTTCTGCGTATAACACTCTACCTGTCCTAATCACCAGACCCTCTATGGTTATTATCAACAGAGACCCTGATTACCTCCCGGGTAGTCATTGGATGGCTGTTTACATTGATAAATTTGGTTTCGCATACTTCTTTGATAGTTTTGGAAATCAGCCGCCTCCGAATATTTTAAAATTTCTTAGAAAAAATGCTATGATGTGGTCTTACAATATTTCTCAAATTCAAGATTTTTCTTCAACCGTCTGTGGCAAATACTGTACTTTATTTCTTTTAAACTACGCATTAGGCAATTCTGTTGATGATTTTCTAAAGTTATTTAACAAAGATTTTCACAATAATGACAAACTATGCAACAAAATGTTTAACAAATATTTCATGAATAAATAAAGACTTTGCAAGATCCATGTTTTTTCTTTCTTTCCTTATATCTCGTTACTCACCAGCATGACGCGGACGGGGCGCGGCGCGGACGACGGGGCGGCGGCGCGGAAACGGGCGCGGGACGGGGTGGCGGCGGCGCGGGAACGGGCGCGGGACGGGGTGGCGGCGGCGCGGGGACGGGCGCGACACACACACACACACATTCTGGGTTAAATCAAAATAAAATCACAGAAATCATATTTATTAGATTTATTTATTTATTTATTAATTTTTACTAAGACAATGTTCATTATAACTTACGGCTAATCCATCGGTGGCGGTACGAAATCCTTTTCCCACAGGTAAAGCCACCCTGTCCACCCGTATCGATAAACGATCATTAACAAAGAACGCACGATTGCTCTGAAGAACATTTCCTACAGTTTCCATCACCATTGCGACATTATATTGGGATAATTTGCGGAAGGAAATGTAAACAGGTCGCTCGGGGAATTCTTCATTTTCGAGAACTAAGCCGACATAGTCATCACTTGAAAATCCTCTAAAAATGTGCGCCAACAGTTCTTCAATTGCATTCTATTAAACGAAAATATCATTAATTAATTAACTAATTTACAAACATAACGTGACACTTACTTGCATCCATTCAATTGGATTCTCCGGCGCATTATCTTTAAAGGAAAACCTCATACGTCTCGCTAATGTATTAAACTTTTTTATGAATGATTCATTTTCTCCATTTTTATTAATAAAGTTAAATTCTGTAAGAAAATATTGAAGTATTCACATATTCAATAAGTTGTTGCTATTACTTACCATCAGCAAAATTTTCAAAGACTTCATTATCGTCAATTTGACCAGCACCGATTTGATTTACAAGTGTATCTACAAACACGTACATTTATAATATAGAAATGAGTATGTAATTAATTACCTAAAGGACCATCTTCGAAGTTAGGGAGGCGTCTTTTTAAAGCATTCACTGTAAATATTATTATAATTAATGATTAATCTATTATTATATAAATTATAAAGTATTTACCTGATTCTGTTGCCTTAGATGTTGAGGGTTGCAGGTTGGTAAATTCACTAATTTCCTCTTCTTCTACACATCCACCATCACCTGGGGCTTTAAAACGCTTCGGAGATGATTTTTTCAATGGCATAGAAGATACACGTTTTCCAGGCATCTAACACAAATTCACAACAGTTAATAAATATTTAAAATAATTTCTTAAAAAACTTACCTTAATTTCACAATACACCAAGACGTCTTCTTCAAGAACAAACACGAGAACAACACTGAATATTTTCCTAAATTTTCTTTGGTCTTATATATTGTATGACATATAGCAAAATTGTAGCGGCCAAAGTGTAGCGGTCATTAAGAGAAAGTTGCAGCGGTCATTAGATAATGACCTCATTAGCACTAATTGTTCGCTTATACTACTAGTACGTAAAGGCGCCAAATTGTAAACGTAAGAGCACATCCTAATAAAAGGAAAATACATTTTGTTTTGAGAGAAAAAGAGATGAACGTAAGTGTGAAACATAGCTTCAAACTTTAGCGTTGAATTCTTAGATGACTTATTTCTTAAATTATAAAAAAATAAACGAAAATATTTAATTTATATCTAAAAATTCTTAGTTAACTGAGTTTGTTTAGTAAAGTCCCGAAAAACATTGTTAATAAAAATTGTGGCAACTGCGAATCAAGTAGGATTTGCGCACGTTCACTATTTTTGAATAGAAAGTACACAAGTTTGGTGATTTTTGGAGAAATTATGTCCATTTTCGGTCAAAAACGTGCTGAAAGTCACAAAAAAGTAAAAATAATTTTAAAATTGTAGAATCAACTTATACGCCCGGTATCTCATTATAAAATCTGGTGAAAAATTAGAGAATTAAATTGAAAAAAAGTCGAAGAAAATGTTTTCTGGAGCTAATTCGCCGACTTTTAACCTGAATGTGTTTGTGTTTTAGGTGAATTATTGCAATTATATTGTTTGTAATGTTGATTTCTTTAAAAAGTTTGTGTTAAAATATCTGCAAAACACGGTCAGTTCCTGGGGCCTGGTGGCTCAGTGGTATAAGCGCCACTTACGACCAGAGGGTCGGGTGTTCGAACCCGGATCAGGGCAACAATTTTTCTATAAAAAAAGTAAAGAAAAGGTAAGTGAAACAACAAGTAAGCAAAAATAAGAGATTGAGAGAACACATAGACGTATAAACGTAAAGCGGAGCATAAAACTGAGAGAAATAAGAAAAAAAAAATGAACGTAAATGTAAAACATAACTTCAAACTTTAGCGTTGAATCCTTAGATGACTAACTTCTTAAATTATAGAAAAAAATTAACGAAAATATTTAATTTATGCCAAAAAATTTTTAATTAACTGAGTTTGTTTAGTAAAGTCCCGAAAAACATTGTTAATAAAAATTATGGTCATGCAAATCCGGTAGGATTTGAGCACGTCCACTATTTTTACTAAAAAATACACAAATTTGATGATTTTTGGAGAATTTATGTCCATTTTCGGTCAAAAACGTGCTGAAAGTCACAAAAAAGGTAAAAACAATTTTAAAATTGTAGAATCAACTTATACGCCGAATATCTTTTGATGAAATCTGGTAAAAAATTAGAGAATTAAATTAAAAAAAAGTGGAAGAAAATGTTTTCTCAAACTAATTCGCCGACTTTTGAACTAAAAGTATTTGCGTTTTAGGTGAATTATTGCAGTTATATTGTTTGTAATGTTGATTTATTTAAAAAGTTTGTGTTAAAATATCTGCAAAAGACGGTCAGTATCTGGGGCCTGGTGGCTCAGTGGTATAAGCGCCACTTACGACCAGGGGGGTCGGGTGTTCAAACCCGGATCACGGCAACAATTTTTCTATGAAAAAAAGTGTAGAAAAGGTAAGTGAAACAACAAATAAGCAAAAATAAGAGACTAAGAGAACACATAGACGTATAAATGTAAAGCGGAGCATAAAACTGACAGAAATAAGAAAATAATGCAGCAAAAGATAAAAGTACGTAAAGGCGTCAAATTGTAAACGTACTTTTTGTTTTGAGAGAAAAAGAAATGAACGTAAAGGTGAAATATAACTTCAAACTTTAGTTAACTCATACGTCCGGTATCTTTTGATGGAATTTGGTAAAAAATTAGAGAATTAAATTGAAAAAAGTGGAAAAAAATGCTTTATATTTCATAGATTACGTGAATAATAAAATATTTTTATTTAGCCTCTCGTTACAAAACGCTGTATAGCTAAGATGGAGTGGCCTGTTGGTGCCTCCCCTGAAAATCCTCCCGATTTATTGGAGTTTTTCAGTGGGTTGGCAAGAGTGCGTCATGTCTTAAGTTAATAACTCGCTTCCAGGCGTGCCAACTCGCGCCCCTCTCTCGAATTAAATTCAAATTAGCGCCATCTTCGTTTTTTCCCAATATTTCTTCCCGTAGCGTTCGAAATTCAAATATGCGTTTGAAAGGGTCTCATCTGCGGTCGTCATGTGTCTGTAATGTGTTTGCGAAGTCATAATCGAACTGGCGCTTCGGCTAATGAGGATAAGGTAGACAGCGCTTTAACGTTATCCTAATATTCCGAAAGTTTCCAAGTTCAATTTTCAATTAGGCCCAAATTAACGTTCCATACTAGTGTTGACTTAAGCACTCGACGGTTGTTAAAGTAAACTTTTAATTAAAATATTTGTACAGGGCGCATAAACACGCCCTTACCAGGGGTCGTCCATTTTTCCGGCGCGGAATCGCCCAACTATAAAATAATAAAATTCGGATTTTTGAAAGATTATTCCGGGGTCCAGACAGACGGTAATGGAATACTGATGGAATCGTCATTACGGGAAAGGCGACATGGAATCCGGGTAATAATGGCATTTCGGATATTTTACACTACATTTAAGTCGGAAATTCCGACTCCAGCGAACATTTTTCGAAATTTTTCGTTGTAATTATTTTAACGAAGTGTGCGCGCCAATTGGGAGTAAACAGCGCGTAAAACAGCTCTTTTGGTCCGAAACCAAAGCCGCCGTTATCGGCAATCCCCCCGGTGATAAATAATCCCATCTGTCCCATCATCTCGCTCCATAAAGACGTGAATGCCCTCGACAAAAAATCACAATACACATCGTATCAAATGTCTCGCAGGAAAAATGAGCCCAACACTCGTCGAAATTAATCAAAAAAGCGCTCCACATGCACGCCAGCCAGCAGTCGCTCGATGTGCTGGTGCCTGAAAGTGTCGGTCTCGGTCGTCGCCAACCTCAGCCACCGCCTCCTGCAGCACGTCTGCGACGTCTCCGCCATGTGCCGGTGCGCGGCGGCCGCCGCCGCCGACGCCTCGGCCGACGCCGACGACGCCTTCTACAAGGAGGTAGGACGCCAAGCGGCGGAACGTCTCCTCGCGCACAAACAGAACGGGACTTTCATCATCCGCCCCTCGAAAAATCGAAATCTGGGGACGCTGTCGGTCGTTCAAGACCGTAAAATTTTTCATTTGAATATCAGGAGGAGGGCGGACGGGAGGGTGGCGCTGGGGGAGGAGAAGGAGGACGAGAGGGCCTTCAGGGATGTTGACGCGATGATCAACTACTATATTAGTAACTACTTGGTGGTGTTTTCGAGAGGGGAGAGGACGAGGACTCTGCTGTTGCCGTACAGAGACTGAGCACAATGTTATAGACTGAAATAAATATAAATCAAACGGAAAATTGTTTTATTTCAAGCAGCTCTTGACATAAATACCGGTTTGCCAACCCCTAGCTCCCCAGTTTTTTTATGATGTAGAGTGGTTGTTGTAAAACGTGTAAGATGTTGCTTTGTATTACTCGACAAAGCGTTCTTTTCTATAAAAGAATTTATGATAAGTTGTCTGCAAACGGCTCTCCATCCACCGGATGTGGAGCTCAATGCGGAACGCGAAATTATGTGAAACGGCATTACATTCATTGTCTTGAAAACATCAATTATTCAAAATGCCCAAAAAACTTCACAAGTCGCTAAATAATGCCTTTTCAAATCTTAAAAATTTGATCAGAATAGAAACAACATTGAAAAATCTCTAATCAAGATCACTTTATTCTAAAATTCATCTCAACATCTACACGTACAAAGAGGCATTCTTTTAAATAACTGTTAAATACTTTATACTATTCTCTATTTTTTTTCAAAATTTTTCCAGTCCCTCAGCAAAACTCATTAAAAGTAAATAATAAAGTGAAAATAAAAAATCGAATAACGCAATTTTAGTGCTAGCAGCATTTTTATTAAGAATTTTTTGCTCATGAGATAATCGTTGTTTTAGAATAACACTAGAAATCCCAAAATTTTGATTAATTAATTACTTTTTTTTTAATAGAGTTCCGATTCCTAGTAGGTGTTTTGCAAATTTGCTTTTTTAATAAGCAGTGTACCTACATTTTTTAATGCTAAAAATCTACTATTTTTATGCTAATTTTAATAATTTTCAACTTTTTTTATTTTATGTAATATACCTAGCTAATTTTTTTATTTTCGAATTAATAAACTTTCCTTATTTTGAGACGTCGTGGCGAAAATTTTGACGAATGAAAACCGGCCGTTTTCGGAAAATCTTAGTAATGAGCTCGGAACGCAACAGTAATAATTTAATTAAAAAAAAACAAGTTTAAAAACAATAATATAAAATAAAAAGTCATTTTTAAAACATAATGTTTAACCAAAACAAATTGACACCGTATGCCATTAAACAATGCTTTAATAACTAACTGGAAAAGTAAATAAAATATCCACAATTTTTATTCTTGAACTTTTTTATAGTACTTAATGATGTACTAATTAATTTTTTCCATAGAGTTGTGTTTTTATTAAACTTTTGATAAATAAATTTTGTTTTATACAACACTGAAATTTTTTTGAATAAGTTTTGATTATATTTTTAAGAATATTTTCAATTTTGAGTGCCTTTTATGCATATTTTGCTTAAATTTTAAGCTTTTTTTTAGCGCGCCTATTTCCGTCGTTTTTGTGCTAAACAGTGCAAACTCTACTTCAAACAGAGTAAAAAATATTTGAAAAAATCATATCCAGAGAGAAAAAAATACTAGAGTACTTAATACCCAATATTGATTTCTGTGCCTCTATTAGTTTGTAAGATATTGTAAAAAATACTTTTAGCAGGCCCATCCTAGATATTTAGTAACAAAAGCATTAAAGTTATCATTTATATTTTGCTACAGTCAAGAGTGTTCCAAATTTTTTAAATCATGCTCAGTTCTTGCAAAAAAACTGCAACAAAATTCTAATCAAAATAGTTAAAATAGTTTAAAAAAAAAAAATAATAAGCCACTGAAAAACCACGCAAGTATTTTAGTAGATCAAGATCCAAAATAGCTATTTTTTCCAAAAACAAAATCATTTGCTTTAAAAATCGTCGTTTTTGGAAAAAATACAGCTATTTTAGATGTAATTTTTAAATAAATTCAAGATTTTTCGAGAAAAAAATCTTAAAAAAATATTGGATTTAAACAAATCAGGTACGAAAATTTTCGGCCAAAATACAAAGATTTTGTAAGTTTTCTTCAAATAGAATCTATTAAAACACAACGTATGTTTTCAACAGCTGCAAAGTTGTCGTTTTGTCCAAAAACGGCGATCTGAGTAATTCCCAAGCGATTTTGCTCGTTTCTAAAAGGAAACTGTTAAAAGGTAACTTATTTTAGCTAAGCTTGGGCAAAATTTGTTGTTTTCAGCTCTGAGCTATTCCCAAATGATTTCGTTCGTTCCTGAGAAAAAACTGCGTCCTCAGTGACTTTCCTGCAAAACCGTTGTCTTGTGTTTATTTTTCGCCTTTTAATAATATCTGGGATTGAAACAGCAATTGTGTTTGTGCTCGTTTTTTCGATAAAACTTGATCGTCCCTGGCCTGCCCCAATTAATAACTTAGCAGGCTCGTAAATTGCAGAAAATTAGTGGCGGGAATGCTGAAGCGCGTTCATCAGCAGTAATGGTATTAAGACAGTTAAGAGTAAATGGGAGAGGCCTGAAAGTTGTAATGTCAGTGATTCATCGGTCAAGTTCTAAAAGTCGCCCCTAAAAACGAGATAGGGGTTGGCAAATATCGGCACATTTTCGTGCTTTGTAATTCATCGGAGGGATTTTTATGGCTTTTCTGCGGACTTGAATTAGGGAATTATGTAGCAATTTGCTATTTTTGTAGTCACTAAAGAGAGTTCTCAATTGTTTTAGCAAGTATCGCGTGCGTAAAACCCCATTCCCCCGAGAGTGGTTATTTTCATTTGATTATATCTGCGATCCGAGGATTGGAAATAAAAAATCCAGTTTAATTCTAATTGGTTTAGTTGTTCGCAATTTCGATACAGACAGTTGTACAACTAATAAAACTTAATTAAAAGCAGTACAACTCGGCAACGGCAGCTTCTTGGTAAAGTTATTTGTTCACTAACATTAATTAATTAAGACGCCAACAAAAGAAACGGCATAGTTAAGCAAACGTTCGGTTTATTAACTTGCTAATGGACCTACACCTACATAAACTTTAATTAAGCTTCCAAACTTATCACTTATTCAATTCCCGGCAAAAATCCCCTCCCGGAGCACTTAAAATAATTGCAAAGTTTTCACTTTTCCGGGAAAAATCACCGGTCAAGATGTCACTCCGCTGAATAATCGCCTCAAATTTTTCGCCGTGATTAAAGCAGGAAAATCGTAAAGTTGGAGCGTTACGTGTGCCATTTAATCAACTCGCTAACTGTACTTTTTATAAATTTTTAAAGGCCGAGGGTTGAATTAACGCCGGACAGAGTACGCCCGACATTACATGAATAATTATAACAATAATTAACATGGGTGCCACCTGGAAATGTTTGCAGCTGGATTTCCTGACGCTTCCATTTGGAAATCGGATTATTTGCGAAAAAATTACGTCTGACGACGGATAAGCCAATCAATAAAAACTTTCAAGTGAAAAAGTTTTTTTCACAATCGGTGCTTGTTTCGTGCTCCACGAAAAGTGTACTAGAATGAAAATTTAAGGAGTTTATCGATTGATCCACCGAACTGTGGCCCACAACAATCAAAATCACCAATATTAATTAAATAATTACTCATTATTTTTACCCAAATGCGAAATAACAAATTCTCCTAAATAAATAAACAATGGGAGCGCTTTTGTTGCCAACTATTTTATTTTGAAACTCAAACAAACAGTTTAGTTGTTTTATTTTATTTCAAAGGACTTAAATAAATACATTAAAACAGAGAGTTCAAAAAACGCCAACACGCAAACACAATAATCGTGTTTTAGACAAGTCAAGCTGTGAGTAAATGGCGAGATTTTTTTTAAATTGTTTAAACCAAAACCCTTTATTTAAAAAATCGTATGCTTCGAATCAGCTAGTTTCGCTCAATCTGGCGCTTTTTTAGGTAATTGTATAGATTTTGTTAAATTAATGGTAAAAATTGCAAAATCAGCTTACTTTATTTTACAGTTCAAACAAACATTTACATAGTTGAATTATTTACCACAAAATAAACACCACATTTTTATTTTAGAACAGGTCAAGCTTTTTGCAAATGTTGGTAGCAATGTTTTAAACGAGACTGAGGTTAAACACGACTACCAACCGCATTTAAAAGAGTGTTTTAATAACCCGTTCCGCACTAAATCAATTAATCACAAAACCAATTATAAACAACAAATCTAACACGTAATATAATCAACCACTTCAGGCTCATTTGCCCTACAAACAGCCGATCTCGCTTCCCAAAAATAATTTTTCTTAATTTCGGAGCGACCGAGATTGTCTTTTGTCCAAAGTCAATATTAAACGAGTCCCAAAGTCAAATATTAAACATCTCGGCGTGAATTTTTTCATTAAATTGGGGGAAAAAGTAAATTGTGTAATTATTTTTGTGTGTGATTCCCCCGCCAGCTGTGACGTGACTCACCTCGGGCAAGAATGGTCGTTTGGCAGCAATGTCAGTGTTACCACACAACCGAAATCACTGCACTCAAGGTCATGATCACGTGCCCGTCACGTGTACACCAATTAAGCGCTAAAAGCTCGTTCCGGTTCGATCAGTGGCGATCGTGTGCATGCCCGACACAAATCCGGGTCCAAGCCGACGTTCCCGGAGCGAATTCCGGACTTGACTGCGGCTCCGGGTTGTCGAAAGGCTGCCAGGAACCGCCCGCTTGCGCAACGTCATCGATTTTGCTGGACCAACCTGGCCTACTAGATGTATTATACATGACCCACTCGATGCGAACTGAAGACTTATCTGACGAACTTCCGAAAATTACCAGCGGAAATTATGGACCGAGAGGGTTTTTAAAGCGACAAGACGGCAGCGGAAAACAAATGAACAACAAAGAAAAAATGTAACGTCTCATTAATCTCGGAATAATTAACCCGAAATCATTGCTAACCCGGCGCATCCACCATTTTTGAGCAAAGTAAAAGTGGTGTAAAAAGTCAAAGTCGCTCTCTGGTGGCCAATTCTGATGTCAGTCTTTTGCAAAATAGCGTAAAATTTAATGTGACATCAAATGTGATAATTAAACGACAAGCAAAACGTGAAAAAATTAGCGCTAGCCCGGCGCATCCACCATTTTTGAACATTGAAAACCTCGCTAAAAATACTTAATAAGTAAATTCTTCGTTAAAGTTAAAACTTTTGCGCTTTTTGGTGATCAGTTCTAAGATCAGTCGTTTGCAAAATAGCGGGAAATTTAAATTTGTGTCACAAATTTTGTGACAAAGTTGAGATTTTACCCGAAATTATTGCCAACCCGGCGCATCCACCATCTTTAAGCAACGTAAAAGTGGTGTAAAAAGTCAAAGTCGCTCTCTGGTGGCCAATTCTGATGTCAGTCTTTTGCAAAATAGCGTAAAATTTAATGTGACATCAAATGTGATAATTAAACGACAAGCAAAACGTGAAAAATTGACACTAGCCCGGCGCATCCACCATTTTTGAACATTGAAAACCTCGCTAAAAATACTTAATAAGTAAATTCTTCGTTAAAGTTAAAACTTTTGCGCTTTTTGGTGATCAGTTCTAAGATCAGTCGTTTGCAAAATAGCGGTAAATTTAAATTTGTGTCACAAATTTTGTGACAAAGTTGAGATTTTACCCAAAATTATTGTTAACCCGGCGCATCCACCATTTTTAAGCAACGTAAAAGTGGTGTAAAAAGTCAAAGTCGCTCTCTGGTGGCCAATTCTGATGTCAGTCTTTTGCAAAATAACGTAAAATTTAATGTGACATCAAATGCGATAATTAAACGACAAGCAAAACGTGAAAAATTGACACTAGCCCGGCGCATCCACCATTTTTGAATATTGAAAACCTCGCTAAAAATACTTAATAAGTAAATTCTTCGTTAAAGTTAAAACTTTTGCGCTTTTTGGTGATCAGTTCTAAGATCAGTCGTTTGCAAAATAGCGGTAAATTTAAATTTGTGTCACAAATTTTGTGACAAAGTTGAGATTTTACCCGAAATTATTGCCAACCCGGCGCATCCACCATTTTTAAACAACGTAAAAGTGGTGTAAAAAGTCAAAGTCGCTCTCTGGTGGCCAATTCTGATGTCAGTCTTTTGCAAAATAGCGTAAAATTTAATGTGACATCAAATGTGATAATTAAACGACAAGCAAAACGTGAAAAATTAGCGCTAGCCCGGCGCATCCACCATTTTTGAACATTGAAAACCTCGCTAAAAATACTTAATAAGTAAATTCTTCGTTAAAGTTAAAACTTTTGCGCTTTTTGGTGATCAGTTCTAAGATCAGTCGTTTGCAAAATAGCGGTAAATTTAAATTTGTGTCACAAATTCTGTGACAAAGTTGAGATTTTACCCGAAATTATTGCTAACCCGGCGCATCCACCATTTTTAAACAATATAAAAATGGTACAAAAAGTCAAAAGTCGGCTCTCTGGTGGTCAATTCTAATGTCAGTCGTTTACAAGATAGCGTAAAATTTAATGTGACATCAAATGTGATAATCAGATAACAAGAAAAATGTAAAAAAATAAATGTTATCCCGGCGCATCCACCATTTTTAAACATTTTTTTATGCCAGAAAAAAATTAGTAATGTTAAACTTAAGGTTGTTGCGCTCTTTGGTAGTCAATTCTGAAATCAACGTTTGCAAAAAAGCGTGAAATTTGAGTTTTGACATAAAGTTGAGGTTTAAAATATGATTTGAATTTAATTTTTAGCTTACCAATTTTTTCAACTTATTTTTCAATAAAAATCGTTTTTTTTTTTAAAATATCCCTTGGTTTTCCACTGTAAAAAAACAGGATTCAGTGACGAATTATATAGTAAATTTTCGCATTTAATCATTTTTAAAATCCTCTTGAAAATATCAGTTTATAATCGAATATAGTGCGGTAAAACTTTTATTAAAATAGTGGAGTGTTAAGAGCGTAACGAGTTTGGCAACAAAACTGTTTACCTAAATGAAATTCAAAGCAAAACACAAAAACACTTCATTTATGTTTGCGCAGTTTTAATAACGTTTAGCGGTGTTTTATGCCTCGAAACAATTACGAAATAATTAATCTAATTTTTTTATTTTTAATAACAAAGCTTGCAAATTTATATTTTTTGGGGGAAATACATCAAAGCTAGATGGAGCCACTTCTGGCGGCGCATTCAAATGGCGAATAAATCCCCATGCCGTATTTTACTTTGTCCCAATTGTCTCAGAACGTTTTAAAGTCGGCGTTTTCTTTTTGCGGCATAAACCGTCTGTCTAGAAAATTAAGAAATACCTCGGTGAACTAATTCGCGTAAAGTCGTGCGGAAAGCTTTTCGTTCTCTTGTATAATGTGTTTTCGGACAGGCGATAAAATTTTATCGTCGTCCAGCAATATTTCCTACGTGTGATCCTATGTAGTAGTTCTGACGCGACACCTTTTTTATCATCTTGAGAACCCGTCCACATCCTCGATAACCAATACAAGAGAAACGTGCCACTGCAAACCTGGTCCTTAGCAAAATGGATGAGTAGTCAAGAACATCCAAGTCCTATCTTAACACTGCTCGATTTTATACCTGGAGAATTTTACGAGCGCTCGCGTGTAAACAACACTTGGAAGGAGATTGAAAAATACTACAAAAAACTATTAAATTACGAAGTTTACACGATTAGAATAGCTCCTGTTTATTGGGCCAAGTAATTATTCGGGGACCGATAATTGCTTTAATTCGGGCGGAAAGCGGCAAGAAGTGCGCGATGTTTAATTAAAGCAGGTAAAAACGCGTTCAAATTTCGCGCCATTCACAATTCACCCATATTTAGTGAAATAATCACGAAAATCGCCCTTAATACAATAGTGATTACCATTTACAGTCTTGATATTAAAAAGTGCGATTTTATTTTTTTTAATGTTTTTACACGAACGACAAGTCCGGTACTCTGAATGATTATATAACGACCCAAATGTTACATAATCCGATTACGTAACAACTAATAATTGAAATTATCCAAATTATTTATAATATAAGTCGCAATGTTTGGATTTTGATTTAAAAACACAGAAATTAATTCGTTTAAACCAAGATGTGGTGTCCTGAAACAAAATGGCGTCTGTTGTCTGTCAGTTTGCGCATTTCTAACCTCAAATTTTTTGTCGGCTTGTTTACATAATCTTTTTTGCTTAAAAAAATGGTTAAAGAGTCAAGTAGTTTGAAAAAAAAGCGCAAAAGTGGGACTAGTGCCGACAATGAGGCCGAAATCGACATTTATAAAGTAATTACGCCTCCCTAATTTTGGTTATCACATTTATTGATTTTTTTGCAGAAATCGGTCGAATTTGAGGAGAAAGAGGCCCTCAATCGACCGAACGATA
Source organism: Tribolium castaneum (assembly GCF_031307605.1). Taxonomy (NCBI): domain Eukaryota; kingdom Metazoa; phylum Arthropoda; class Insecta; order Coleoptera; family Tenebrionidae; genus Tribolium; species Tribolium castaneum. Next base: position 3,178,157 of record NC_087399.1, read on the forward strand.
CCGACGCTCAGATTTACTTCAACACGTGCAAAGAAATTCGGCATTTATTCGCCGAAATAAGTGAACTGAAAATGAAGAGTGGGTCTGATGTAAATTGGAATTTTGTCGCTTTTTTGTATATTTTTTGGGTGTGCTTTGTAGGTCAGGGCTAAAATTACGGAAAAAACCACCGAAGTGTGTCTATTATTGGTGCTTTTGAAAAAACTGAACCGCATGGAGAAGGTGCGTTTGGTTTTTCCAAAAGAACAATTGGCTGCGGAAAAACAAAAAGTGGACAGTATTAATTTACAATATCAGAACTTGTTGTACGAGGCTAACCATCTGATGTCGGAATATCGCAAATGTTTCCAGTTCAAGTAACGAAAACCCCCTTTTTGTGTAAACCCCCCAAAAATTTCTTTCAGGTCTAAAGACGAGCACATCGAGCTGGTCCCCGTTGAGGAGTTCCTCGCCGAAGCGCCGAAAAATTTAACGACAAAATTCAAAAAAGTTGGTTTAATTTTTTTAATTTCAAAAACTTTAAAAAAAATTTTAGTTTGATGAAACCGACGAAATGGCGAAGCACGAGCTGCGGCTCGCGCGCCTCGAGTGGGAGCTCCAGCAGCGTATTCATTTGGCCGACATGTGCAAAAAACTTGAAGAGGAGAAGAAAAAACTAGAGGGGGATATTGCCGAACGTCGCAATAAATTGGATAAATTGGGGCCCCTCTTGTCTTCGGTCATGGAGGCCACGAAACCGGTGCAGGAGCACCTGGGGCTCCACATTGACAAGATCCAGGCTGAACACAAGCTTGCCTCGCTTCTACCCAACCCCCTTTACTTGTTTTATGCCAATATTGACGCCTACAGACAGGTGAACGACTCGGGGATGAGTGTGGAGATTATGGGGGACCAGGAGGAGGCTAGTCAATGGAAGGAGTTGGAGTTGGCAGAGGATGAAGAAGAGGAGGAGGAGGACATGGAACCGGAAGCTGAGATACAGGAGGTGGAGGAAATTGTCGAAACGAAGAAACGGCGTCACCGGAAGTCGGTACATGTTGATCCACTTGAGGAGAAAAAACGCAAGTTGTTACAAGTTCACCCGCTTTCTGTACAAGTTACTGTCACTACTAAAGACGGTCCTTCAATTAAAATTCGACTAAGTTATTACGCAAAATTGGAAATCGTCACTGTATCTTCAAGCGTCAATATTCCGAGCAATATTACAGGTACTTGACCCACTATCTACAAAAATCCTCTTTTAGACAAAAAAAAACGGATAGTTACAGGTATTTTGTGAATGATAAGGAAAAACAACATAAACTACACCTTTTTTACTTGGTTTGTTTTCCGTCTCTATTTACAATTGAGTCATGTCCTGTTATTATCGGAATATGCTGAAATTTTGCATACTCACGTAATATCCGTGAGCGTGAGCAGCAAAAAATTCTTCTCGCTTTTAAAGGGAAAATCATACTTTCTTACTTTTTTACTATAATGGAGGAAAAAATGCAAATTTTTTTTAGTGACCCCCGAGTGTCTTTCTTACAGGAAACGCAGCTCGTGAGGTCTTATCAAACGAAAGCGTCCTCGTGGAGCTGGTGGAGGGCGACTTCGGGCTGGACAGCCCCAACCCGTGCACCCCTTACCAACTGAAAAAAGTCGGCTTGGGGTCCTTCCAAAGCCTCGTCCCAGAGCTTGGCTACGTCTACACGTGGGCGCAAAAAATGTGCGGCATTGATTTTTTGAATAAAATGTCCGGTTCGGATCAACTGAGCCAAACTAACGTCGAGTCGGTCATGAAAACAATAAAAAAGCGCCTAAAGTCGCGGTATGCCTTGGCGAAACAATTGGAGGAGTTGGAGCGGAATGTGATTCCTGTTTTGCCGGCTAGTGTCGATTTGCCGCGAACCACGATTTCGAGTCTTACGAAATGGTCATCAGGGACGTATCAAAGCTTTTGCGAGGCTAAATTTACGGAGGGTTTGCTAGAAGCTGAGTTAATTTCGCCGAATGATATTTTCTATAAAGCGACAATCACGCGTGATAAAGGTAAGTTTGGTGAGTCACGTGATTAATTAGTGTTTTTTTTGTATTTTAGCAAATTTGCAAGCTTTTGTTGTTATCAAGAACGATTATCCGTCAATTCCACCAATTTTTGCGCTTTGTTTGAACTATAACGGGACTAGACATTCGCAGAATGATGATAATATTCGGGTTTGTTGGTAATTTTGGGTTTTTGGGTTGGTCTCACTCGTTTTACAGGACATGGAACGGTCGATTAATGTCGATTGGAACCACGAATTTTCAAATGCAAATTGGCTTTTGTCGGCCCAGATTATGTCATTGTGTGTCGGACTGGACATTTATCTGGAAACGGAGGACCCTGGGACGTTTCAACAGAACACCATGTATATTAAATCGACTTGGTAGGGATTTTGAGTTTGTTTTTTGGGGGTAATTTTGGTTTTTCAGCGCCAGAAATAGGAGAAAGCCGTTCAAATTCAGGAATATTGGGGTTGGGGTCTACACCCAATGAGTTTTTTTTTTTGACAAATAAATGAGTTTTTTGAATCGTGTTGTGTTTTTACTTTTGCCGCACTTTTTACACTTACCCTTTTCCTACACGTCTGAAGCGGGAGCATTTAACAATAAATAAAAACATTTTTCACTACACAAAGTTTTACACAGGCGTCGCGACGTCACAATTTTTTAACTAATTGTTGTACGCATGCGCTGTGGCGGGCTACTAGCTTTTTAAAGTTGGCAACACTTGCAAAAACGCGCGTGGCTTTCCCAAAACCGAGTGCTTTTGTTAAATTTGTGTGAATTTAAACGTGTCTGAGAGTTCCCCTCGTCAGAAAATAGCCCCACAGTGGTAACTGGTAAGTGGTTTCTTTGTTTCCCTCTAAAAAATTGAGAATCAATTGTCAATTCACACTTTTTGTTGGCAATCTTTTTTCTCGCGCTATGACGGCGACGCCCTAATTTTTATTTCATAATGAAATAAAATTTAATCGGTAGAATTATTAAATTACTTCAATTTCTCCGATTTTGATCATTTTTCCACCAAAGTTGGTATTTAGTGCGTAGTGTTGGCGACCCTTTTTCAAAAAAAGCGCGAGTTACATAACCTCAATCGGTGACGTAACCTCAAAGTTTTTGTTTGTGTTTTTTGCGAAAATGCCTGAAAGACTGTCGTTAGAGTACGAAAACTTGTCTCGGAAATGGTCAGAGGTGGCCCCCGACTACCATAAGCAATACTTTAATATCTATTTGGCGCGGCTTAAAGAAATGACTGCGTTACTCGAAGTCAATATTGCGAAAAAATGGGGTACGCAGTACCCCATTTGTAAATTACACAAACTATCCGAAGAGAACCACCCGAAATGTGTTGTCATTGGGACATTGTTTAAAAATCAGAAATTAAAACCGTCGATTTTGAAACAATTGGCTGAGGAGGACCAGTTGGTGCCCCAGCCCATTGTGACCCATTTTACGGACAAGTCCGACGAGCTTTTCATCGAGGACGAGTTGCAGAGATATCTGATCATAAGTAAGAACCTAATCAAGAGTGCTCTGATAATATTAATAGACGTCTTTAGGGCACTTTTGATTACGTTTTTTCTTAAATTGTAGGTTGCATTCCTTGCGATTATCTCGTCACGGGCATTTCATGCGCTCTCTTGGGGACCGCCGACGACAAGGGCCGTTTTATAGTCGAAGACTACACTTTCGCCGACTTCCGGCCCCAAATCCCGCGCCCCCTTTTGGACGACTCGGCCTTTGTTATTTTCCTAAGCGGTCTAGATTTAGTAAACAGCCCCCAGTGCGATTTAAACCTCCAACTTTTCACATTCTGGCTGTCGGGTCTTTGTGACGTGGCCCCTTTTCGAGCCTCCAAAATCACCCGTGTTATTATCGCCGGTAATTCCATTCGTAACACCCCTGAACAAGTCAAACCTTCAATTTCGATGTTATCACGTCGGCCTGAATCTTCCGATTCTATTGATGCAGTTAAACTTCTCGACAAATTTTTACTCCAATTGGGGCAAGTCATTGACGTCGATGTGATGCCGGGGGAGAACGACCCCTCCAATCGCATCCTCCCCCAAAAACCCATGCATCGCTGCATGTTCCCCCAATCGGGGGTTTACAAGTCGGTAAATCAGGTCTCTAATCCGTATTTTTACTCGCTTGGGGGTGTGCGTATTTTGGGGACGTCGGGACAGCCAGTGAGGGATGTGATGAGGTATTGCGAGATTACGGACCCTTTGGAGGTTTTGGAGAATTGTCTGAAGTGGGGGCATTTGGCCCCCACGGCCCCCGATACTTTGGGGTGTTTTCCGTTTTATGATAGTGATCCGTTTATTATTGAAGAGTGTCCACATGTGTTTTTCGCGGGGAATCAGGAAAAGTTTAGCGCGAGGGAGTGCACAGGTGACTGTTTGGCCAGTTTGGGGAAGGTTATTTGATTGGGTTTATTTTAGGGCCTGATGGACAGAAAGTTACACTGATTAGTGTGCCAGAGTTTAGTAGGACTTTGCAAGGCTGTATTTTGAATTTGAAGACGATGGAGTGTAATTCTATAAGTTTTCAGACGGTGTAATTTTTTTTGTATTTATAATTCAAAATAAAGTATTATTTTTTAAAGTGTTTTTTTATTGTGTCCTTACAAGCTACAAACGTAAAAAACAAGCGCCTACGTACAATTCGTAAAAACACAAATTAATTTAAGCAAAATAATAAATTTCCTTTTGTAGAGGTACAGATTCGTTAAAAATTTGAAGCGCCGGAGAATTTCCAACGTTGTCGTTATTCCCATCTTCATAAACATAATCTTCATCTTCGTAAATATTTTTTTGTTTTTTGTCTTTATTTCTTCTATCGGTTTCTTCATTTCCGCCGTCATTATCATTACTACTGTTCCTCTCATCCTTATCCTTGTCTATAATATTTTTATTTTGAAGTTCATCTTTCTCATAACTGTTGATCTCTTTTTTGTTTCTGTTATCTTTCGTATTTTCATCTTTATTTTTGTTGTCGAAATATAATTCTTCACTGTCTTGATCAATATTGTTATTACCACTATTTTCTTTATCATCGTCATTACCACTGCCCTCTTCCTCATTATTTTTGTCATCATCGTCGTTATTACCGCTACTTTCTTTACCATCAGTTTCTTTGTTGCCTTCGTCATCTTTATTTTGATCATTACCGCTGCCCTCTTCTTTATTATTATCTTCATCATCTTTGTTATTACCGCTGCTCTCTTTATCGTAATCTTGGTAATCGCTTTTTTCTTTATCCCCTTTTTTACTATCATTGTCATTACGGTTGTTTTCATTGACTTCGTTATTTTCTTCATCTTTTCTTTTGTCGTCAGTTTCGAAATACAATTCATTATCGTTATTACCGCTACTCTCTTTATCATTATCGTTGTTATTACCACTGCGTTCTTCACCGTCATTTTCTTTATTATTTAGGTGATCATTATCGTTATTTCCACTACCTTCTTTATTGTTTTCATCTTCATCATCGATGTTACCGCTGCTCTCTTTATCATTATCTTTATTGTCATTACCGCTACTCTCATCATCGCTATCTTTATCACCGCTATTCTCTTTATTGTCTGCGTCGTTTTTACTCTGGTCATCATTATCGTCTTTACCGCTACCTTCTTCATTATTATTTTCATTATCATCGTTATTATCGCTGCTTTCTTTATCGTTTTCTTCATTATCGTCATTACCGCTACCCTCATTATCGCTATCTTTATCACCGCTATTCTCTTTATTGTCTGTGTCGTTTTTACTCAGGTCATCATTATCGTTATTATCACTACCCTCTTTTTCATTATTTTCATCATCATCGTTATTACCGCTGCTTTCTTTATCGTTTTCTTCATTATCGTCATTACCGCTACCCTCATTATCGTTATCTTTATCACTGCTGTTGTTTTTATTATCTTCGTGATTTTCATCTTGGTCATTAATATCGTTATCATCATTGCCTCCGGTATTTTCATTGTTTCCACCTTTATCTTCAGAATCGACATGTTCTTCCTCGTTATCTTTATCTTCATTGTCGTTGTAACCGCTACCTTCTTTATCACCCGCGTCATCTTGATGTTCTTTGTTATTGTTATTGCCGCTGCTCTCTTTATCGTTATTTTCTGTGTCTTCTTCATTTCTCTCCTCATTATCATTTCCACTGCCTTCAGTTTTGTCAGTGTTATCTTTGTTATTTTTATCTTTATCTTGCTCATTTTTATCGTCGTTTTTTTCGTCAATATAGATCAGATCGGCTTCACATGTCTCTTGGCACAGTTTATGCTCAAAACAACTATCTTCGCAACAAGCGTAACCTGAAGGACATTCCCTGTCATCATTACACAACAGATTTTTACTTGTTTCATAATCAACAGGGTTGGTACACCGGTACTGTACACTTGTAGAATTAGGTTTAGATTTTTCTGAAAAACGTCGATTATTTTCGTAAATACTTAAATTAAAGTACTACCTGTTGGTTTACATATTTTGTGCTGGAAACATGAATCACTACAGCAGGTGTATCCTTCAGGACAGTCATTATTACACAAGAAAATTTGAGTATCTTCGTATTTCAATGGCTGGGGACATGAGTATGCTTCAGGGGGGCAAGAAGCCTCACGTTTCACAACTAAAATCGGACTTTTATTATCATTTTTTAATAATTATTTTTTAACAAAAACTCACTTCTGTTTAATGCATCATTAATTTTTGGCAAAACTCGAGAGTCCACAGACAGGATAAGAAGGAAAAGAAGCGAAAACATTTTCTCAGTTTTATTCACATCAACAACTTACAATTTGCACTTAAAAATGACTCAAATCGTGATAGAATCAGATTTAACACCACTTATCAAACACATCAAATATTTGAAGGTAATTTTAAGCGGAACTTGAATGCAATATAAATGTTTATTTAGCTTGACGCATTTGCCACGTCATTTAGTCTTATATTTTATCATAATATTCTTCCAAGTAATCGTCTTCTGTTGTTGTGGAAATCGGAGATTCTGCGTTTTCTGTTGTTCCAGAAGTTGTTTCTTCTGCCACGCCTGTTGTAGGAACTGAAGACATTTCCTCATCTTCCCTTTCTGTTGGTACAAAAGTTGTTTCTTCTTCTGCTTCAGTTGTTGCAAAAGTTGTCTCTTCTTCTGCTTCGGTTGTTGCAGGAACTGGAGTTGTTTCTTCATCTTCTGTTGTTACAAGAGTTGTTTCTTCTTCTGCTTCAGTTGTTGCAGGAACTGGAGTTGTTTCTTCATCTTCTGTTGTTACAAGAGTTGTTTTTTCTTCTGTTTCCGTTGTTGTAGGAAGTGGAGTTGTTTCCTCGTCTTCTTTTTCTGTAGTTGTTTCTTCTTGTTCCGTTACCGAAAGTGGAGTTGTTACAATTGAAACCTTCTCCTTACAAATTTTGTGTACGAAACAACTGTCCTTGCAGCAGACGTAACCCGAGGGACACTCATTGTCATCAAAACACGAAAATTCTTTAGTTTTTCCGCAAGGCAGTGGCGTCGAACAGAGATTTTTGTCTCGGGGGCAAAACTCTAAACTATTTGAACTTTTTTTGCAAATTTTGTGTTGAAAGCAAGTGTCTGGACAACAATTGTAGCCAAAAGGGCACGCGTCGTCACATTTGAAACGTTCCGTATCTGAATACTTCATCGGTGTCACACAGGGGGTGCGTTCTCGGGGACAAAATTCAGTCTCTGGATTAGTTAAATCGTAATTATTTTCAATCAATTAAATACTCACCTCGTTTTGTTCGCGTGATTTTATTTGAATTTGAATCGAGAAAATAACAATTAGTTAAAGGAAATAATAAAACCAAAAATAGCGACATTGTGCCTAATTGATCTTTGGGCAAATATTAATTCTGGTAATCTAAATAAATAGGAAAGTGCAATCGTATCAATAATTTTTTTGTGATAAAGGAAGTGGGTGAAGGTCTCTTGTTCCCAGAATAGACTAAAATAACCATGTAGCAAATATTTAATATTTACTAAGTACTTGACTACATTTTAGGGCCCTGACCAACGACCGTACAATCTCCGATTACAAATAATCCTAACACTACAAAAATAAATAATTTCAGCCAATGAAACTAACGAGAAGCCGGTAAAAAGGCCCAAAAGGCCGCCAAAACTGGCAATCAAATCTGTGATTCCATATAATTCGTTCCGCTCCAAAGTTATAAATTGCTCGTCTTTGAAATAGATTTGTAGAACGGACCAGTGTGTCCTAAAACATTATTTTAACCAAAAGTGGGACTAGAAATGTCCCCAAACCCGTCATCATCAATTTTCATGTTCAAATGTGCTTCAAAATACTCCTTGTAGTAGAAATCGCTGTGAGATGTTTCCATATTGAACCTCAAATTGGTACACGAAGGTTTGCAATCACAGAAAGTCTGTCCCAAAATTTTAAATTCCAAGTCTTTCAATTTGAGTTTTTCTTCGGCTCTTATCAAACAACTCCCACTGCCGCTGCCACAAATGGCAGTCAAGTTGTCTCCTAATAATTTGTGATTAATTAACTAATACAGTGATACTTACTGGGCATAAAAAATTGCACACAGCCACACTCATGTAGCGTGTAATTGGTCAAACATTCGAGGTAGCAATTGGGTTGGGTGTAATTTTTGAAGTGTTTCAAGGGCCGTTCGTTGTTCATGTAGCACTTGCGTTTTTCCGGGGGAAATTTCCGGACCTCAATCGAGGTTTTGACAATTTCCGGTTCAATCGCAGCCACTACGACTTTGCTCACCGGAATTCGGAAATAGTGTTTGGTGAGACGTGGCACATCCCAGGGATTATGAATCAAAACCTTGAACAATTTTATTGGAACAAAAATTTTGAATTTTTCGTTTTACTCGAAATCCTTGCAAAAAACTGTTGCAAATGAAGTCGGTGTCGGCAGTGTCGTAGTTGAAGAAAACGGTCAGGGAGTTGTCGGCTCCGGACATTAGGGCCCGTTTAGGGTGCGTGTCCACCCCGGAGTTGGTCTCGTAGCCCTTTTCCGTGTCGTAGGCGTTGTGCGAGTTGTTAGGCACGTGGTAATAGTCTGAGTAGTGGAAACTGAAATCGGGTTAAAATTTCTGAAAAAAGGGCTTACACGTGCTTTTTGAACAACTCGTCGCGCCCTAGATTATTAAACGAGTAGCAAACTCCCTGATCGATCAAAATCGGGGTGAAAAGTTTGTCGCAACTGTAGAATTTCCCCATAAAGTTGCAAAAATGCAAAATTGACTCCACGTTTAGTTTGACTTGGTCCAGGACTTGGAAGAATTGATCATCGACTGTTTTGTTTGCTCGTTTGCTTATGTCGAGGTCAGGGTCGCACAGGAGGGTCAAATAGTAGAAGTTTTTCAATCTGGAAGTGGCATTTTTTGGGGGAAAAACCGGGTTAAGTGCTTACTCCGTTTCGTTGATTTCCTTGTCTTGCATTATCTCGAAGTAAACCTTGCTGTAGTTAAACTCTTTTCGCGAATATTTCGATTCGGGGCAAATCGTGACGGCAGGAAACGGGATTTGGTACAGGGGTGTATCTTTCGTTGAAAAACTTACAACAACGGGGCAACTTTCGTACTTATGGTACACTTTGTAAATCATAAACATGCAGCCACTTAGTAAAATTAAGAGCATCAGGGACCAGATTGTTCTAAAATTTGACGGTTTTAAAGTTCGCAGTGCGAATTTTTGACTCACTTTTCGATTTTCGACCGTTTTTCGGTGAGATATTTAAAACCGTGGATGCTAGTGGAGGAGGAATATTGCACGAGGTGGTTTCGCAATTTCTGGTTAAACTTTGTGTTTTCTTCCATTTTCATCTTGATTAAGGGAGGCTTTTTCTCGCACTGAGGAAAATCCAGGTTGGGGCGGAATAAGGAACAAATGTTTGTGTTTGTTAAGGAGAAACAACGGTTTAATTAAGTGACCTGTTGTCACAAAGTCGGATTTTTGTCAACTCGAATATTTATAATTGAAGAGTTATAAAAATTGAGTCAGCAAAGTGTATTTTTCTGAATCTCAAAACATAATAATCACAGAAATCAGCGTTTGCCACTGAATAATTTTTTCTGTAGATCTGATTTTTTTTCAGAATTTTTCTACAATTTATTATTGAATCAGTATTAAAAATTCTTTAACAAACGATGTTTAAATGTTATTTTCCATAAAAAGTTACCTGAAAAATGGCGCAAATAAAAAAAATAATAAATTATACAAGAACTAAGGGTCGGTTTACAGTCAGCGAAATTAAACTTTAATCCTGCTTTAAACTAATTCGATATTAAATTAAAGTGTTCTATAAACCCGTTTTAACATTTTGGTTAATATTAATTATTATTAAAAGAAATTTTATAAAAATTGTAAAAAAAATTACGTACATAGAAAGAAATTATTATTTATAAAAAAATTATACTTATTTGAAAATCGACCAAAATTAAAAAGAGATCGTTTTCCTTGTAGTGAGACCTCTAGTTTCTTGGTAAATGTTCGAAATATTTTTTTTAATTTTTAAGTGATATCTATTAAAGCGTAATTGCTTGCCTGAATCGGTAATTCAGTAATTTAGGAAGTACTTTCAAAACCCTATCAGAGTGTGGTACTAGCGACAAGAACGAACAATTTAGAAGAAAACTGTTATTACAGAAACCTGTAAAATGGCACAACTGTGTTTTAAGATGGCGCCAGCTACATGATTATCAGCCATTTGCTTAAGATTTTTGTGTGTCTTCAGATTTTCAAACATTGACTTAAATTAATACAATTCAATGTTTTTCAAGTAACTGAACGAGTTATTTGTCTTGAATATTTATTACATTTTATGGCGATTTGTAACACTTGTTTCGGCTTCTCGTACGTAGATGTCGCCCTCCGATTTAAAACACTACAAGCTTCAAGCCCTCATTTGTCTCTTCCAATCTCCAATTGCCAAACCAGTTTGAATGATTAATCCCATTAGAATCAAATTGGACTTGCAATTGATTTAAACCACTTGTTGCGGCCGTCATAATAAGCCTATTAGCCCCCTTGTCAAGATAAAGCCAACCCACGTGACTAGTCACGTGTGAAATTGGCGCGAAGCAATAAAACTCAAAAATCAATTAACAGTCGTATTTATTCAAATTCCTCTCGTATCAAAAATACAAACATGCTTATCACAGTAGTGATTGATTAATTAATAAACAAGGCGCAAACATTTTGATTATCAAGCCTTAATCACAGGTACCAACAATAAATATCACAAATATCAACAATTTAAAGCTTTCATCCTCGAGATCATCTCTAACCTATCCTAAAGCTAAACATATTGAGCAAACGGTAGTGAAAGACGTCGTGAGATATCCACCAACAATGTACAAAATTCACCACGGCCTCCACACATCGTCGGTCTTGTGGGCGACTTTGAGAAGGCCAGCGGTGGAGCAGTCCATGGGCTGGTTGGGCGACGGCGCCTGGGAGGAGGCCGGCGTCAGAGGCATGGAGTAGACAGTTGGGGCGGGCGAGCCCGGGGGCGTGTACGCCACTTGGATGACGAGCGGCGCCACCTTGTCCATCTCGTTGAGGCGGTGCCCCAGGTGCGTCATGAGCTTGGTGCCCAGCTGCACGTCCACGTGGGGGATGGAGGCCAGGCACCGGGACACCTCGTTGGCGCAGTGGGTGTAGCCGGCGCGGAAGCGGTCGGCGTCCACGACGGGGTTCGCCGAGAGGCGCTGCTGGCGGCGCAGCTTGTGGAGGTGGCGCACTGTCAGCTCCAAAATATCGGCCTTCTCCAGCTTGGACACGTTCTCGCCCTCGCTCTGGAGCGCCGTCACCATCAGCTCCTTCAGCTCGTCGAGGCAGCGGTTGATGCGGGCGCGCCGTTTGCGCTCCAACATCGGCTTCATCACCTTCCGGTACTGGTAGGTCCGGGAGATCGGCTGGGGCTCTTCGACGGAAAGCATCTCGATAGCACGCACTGGAGAGTTAGACACACGAACTGTGAATGAAGAGGCGAATGGAAGGGCGAGGCTTTTATAGCTGCCCCAGGTGTGAGTCGCTCCGATCGTGGGAAACTCAGAAGCTAGCTCGTTCCCACACTTAGGCCACCTGTGGCAAGCCAAGCGCGTGCAGCTGCCCTCGCTCTGTCCCACTCGGGGGGCTCTCGCTCGCGCTCGTGGGCTCGTGCTGGGTGCGTGGATGGACGACGACGATCTCCCGTCCTTTGCTCCGCTAGCCTGACACCCATCTCGCGTCCTGCTCGTGCTTCGATTGTTATTAACTGGAGCACCAATTAGCTTTTATTTCGGGGATCATATCGGGGTTTGATTCGGGCAAGGCCGCAGGCGAGGGACTAGTATGCAAAACGGGACACCACTCATTTTTTTTCGACAGTTTAGATAAAAAATACATAAAAATTAGGAAAAAACGTGTTTTCGAGCCGTATGGAAATTTTACAAATTCATTCGCGTGATATCGTATTTACTAATTAAGCCAGGAATCTCTAACAAGGATAGCGGAATACTTCACATTTTTTATTTTCGAATATTTAAACGGCACACTTCATCTAATCCGGGACTCTTTTTAACCCTTTAACCCAACTTGAACCATTTTTTTGCGAAGCTGCGACTTTCTACAAAATGTTTCAGTGGAAAAATGTGGCTATTAAACTAATCCTCAAAAGTATAAATTCTCTCACTCTTGGAACATGATAAAACGATTGAAGATAAAAACACTTACATATTTACTGATTTGTTTTTATCAAGTTCCACAGCTTGCCAGGGGAAATAATTTGTTTGATGTAAACTTTCCTTAAACTTTGCTGGAGCAGTACATTCTATTTAAGGCCCATTATTCAACTCCACGCAAGTTCTGCTCTTTTTTATTCAAATTGTTTTAGTCAGAAGGTGATTTCTTATCTACGTTGTATACAAGGTGAAGCTGCCAAATTTATAATAATTTTTTATCGCTGTTTACCTATAAAATTTTCGTTACTGCTTCACCACTTTGAACTCTTTTATTCAAGAAAAAGTTACCAACAAGTTTTTGTGCGTAATATTGAATATTTAACTAAATATTTAAAACAGTAATATTTGAAAGATCACTCTCTAACTATGATACGAAAAGTTATGCAATACCTGTCATTTGCTTAAAGAAAAACTCTCGGTGAAAAATTTTCGCAATAAATAAAATAAATATTTTTCCAACCTCCAAGTTATTTTTCCAGAAATTCCTTTCACTTTTTGTTATTTTTCTTCTTGCTTTATTTTCTATTATTCTTCTCAATTTTTGTAAATTTTATTTCATTTATTTATTTCTTAATTTATTTATTTTTGTGTATTTATTATTATTACTATTATTATTGAATAAATAACATACAAATCTTTAGTATCATTTGTTTGAAACGAAAAAGCACTTAAAACGAAACTCAGAAATAAAAAAAAGTAAGTCACGTCGAATAAAAATTCGTAACCAAATCTCTGGCCTCTTATTACCTGGCGTGAAATTGCTGTTGGTTATTTACCTATTAAACGTCTGACAAAGTGAGTTGTTAGAAATCTGAGATTTAATTAACTTTTTTGTTTAATTTTGAGTGGCTGTGCGGATTAATTAGTGTTAAAAGAATTCTGCAATGAATTGTGCTCAATTAAAAAATCAGATTTTCTCTCCCGGCATTATTGAAATAAAACACCGATTTTTTTATTTGTAATGACTTTCGTATGCAAAACAGGTGAAACAAATGTTAAAATGTGAATTAATTTAATCTTAATTTATTTTGTTGGCCATGGCAAAAATGTATCAATTAATAGCCTAAAACAGATTTTTTCGATCAAGAAAAAAGTATCGAAGGCTATAAACCAAAATAAGTGCCTCATTTTGTAATAATTGACAAATTGGAAATTCCTGAGCGAATTAGCATAATCTTTGTTCTTTGAAATCGTGTGTCCATAACCGCCTCTAATTGCGCTAATTTTCACCTCATTATCGCGTAAGCACCAGCTGACATCTTTGGCCAAAATGTGGTCAGAAGCAATTTGCGCTTAAAATGCAAATCGTGCAAAAATCGTAGACGCTTTCAATTAACTGTTACGAGGCCCCATTTCCATCAAAATTGAAATCATTTATCATAATTGCGGCCGTAAATCCGACCCCCGGTCATCCACTTTTTCCACCTCGTGCGGAATCGCGACATTTGCATAATCGGCGGAATCGTTGACACGGTTCAAGATACTTTAATCATATGTGGGAAAATACGCAGATGCGCGCGACATTATGCAGTCCGAGACATAATTATAATAATGGAAAAAGAGAAAAAAGCGGAATTAATGCTCCCGGTTCTGCTTTTTTAGCAGCATTAGTAAAAATGGTTCCATTGCACTTTCGCGGACGCCACATTTCCAGCTAATTGGACAAATCAATCAGGGATTTTCTGGAAGTGTGTTGGGAGCGTGTCCGCCATTCCCAGGCTTATCTCGTGCCGTATCGGCATTCGGCCCCCTGGCCCCCCGGCCGCTCAATAATAGTGATTTGTTATTATGTGCAGCACGAACTGGTCGGCAGTAGTAGGCCGTATAATCATCATTGAGTTGCTCACGCTTGTTTTGATGTCGAGGGGCCCCCGGGGCAAGGAACTACCGTGGGAACGGTCGCCTAGCACGTGCTCGAAAAGGGTGCAAAGACGGACGTCCGGTCCTGGCTGAGCTTCATCCCAATTGTTCTGAAGAAATTTCTGCTCAAAAGTCAAGGATAAAAAATTCCTATGCAAGTTAACACCTGCCTCCTTTTCCCACACAAGACAGGAAGTGTGCGAGAGAGCCGTCCAAACGTCACCCAAGCGGCCCGAGAAGGACAGACCATTACAAGACCATCACCATGGCCCGAGATTAATGCACCCAATAAATACGATGAAACAATCGCCAATCAGAAGTTTTCGCATTTTTGGTTTTTTTATTTTTTTAAATTTACAAACTCCAACAAGTCCTGCTATAGAAAAAACGTTGTATTATATACTTGGATAAATAAGTATTGATATGCCGAGTGAAAAATTGTGCTTGTGCGGTCCACGCTCCTTCCACACGTCTTCCTTTTGCGGAATGTTCCCACGCCAGAGAACACCTTTCCTCAATTATCACTTACCCCAAGTTCGCCCCATTATGTGCGGCATACGAACGACATATGGCCAACGCGTTCTCTACCGTGGGAATGGAGGGCAGAAGAAATCTCGAATGCCGTCAGATTCACCCTTAGCGGAACGCAGCTGGACTTATTAGGGATGAGCGTTGACCTTTCACGTGTTTTTTTTTTAAAGCACGCGTTTAAAAATCCACATTTTGGGCGTTTATGGCGTCGTACATGCAATAAAAACAATGTCAATATGTAACAGGAAGTTTCACGAAACCAAATTTATTTTTTCAATTAGACGAGTTCCTGAATACCAGTAATTTATTCCGTGTTTACACAGATATTAGGCTTTGTGCACCTGAGGTGTTAGCGCCCTTAATTGTTTGCTTTGTTCAGATTTTCACGCTTCGATATACAGGGAGGCCTTAAAAGTAGCTGTTTGGTGGCGATAGTTTTGTTTAAGATTTTTCTTGATTATTTTTTAGCATTGCCCTGATTTTTTTCTAAAGCCATTTCCAAGTCTAAAATTTTTACTCTTTATATTATTTTATGAACCCACCGTTAGATTCTTTTACCTATAATTTTTTTCCAGACGGTTCTTAAGAACTGTAGACTGCTTAAAATTGTTTTGTAAACACTTTTAAATTTTTTTGCATTCTACAATTTTTTTTAATTCCACTCCGCATCTTCTCAAAATTCTTTAATAATTTCGTTTATTATAATTATATAATTTTTCCAAATTTTCTGTACTCCTTAGATTTTTCTTAACGTTTCTAAGGTTTTTATAAAGTGGTTTGTAGATCTGAAACTTGGATTCTTTGTTTCTTTACCTTTACATTCTTTTATAAATTCTTCTCCAAATGCTTCTTTATAATTATAATTAATTTCTTTTATCAACCGTTCTTCTCTATATTCTCTTTTATATTTTATTCTGCACCCTTTTACAAAACTAATAACAGTGTTTTTTACAGTTTCTCCTGATTCTTATTAGCATTGTTTTAGTATTTTTCTCAAGATTCTGTTCTAGTTCTTTTATAAAGAATATACAAAGATCTGAAATCTAAACTTTTCTTTTTTCTCTATATTTTGTAAATAACATTATTTTATACATTTTTCTGTATCTATTCCATCCTTCTTCAGAATTCTATTAGCTATTTTTTAGAATTTTTCAAGATTATTTTTTCACATTGTTTTTGAATCTGCTCTTTTCTAGATTTTTAAAGATTCTTCTCTGATTTTTTTCTAAAATAGATCTGAAATTTCGACTCTTCTTTAGATTATTTTATAAACCTACTGTTTGATTTTTTTACGAATTCTTTTTTTTTTCTACACTCTGCATATTCCATTCAATCCATCTTGGGTCCATATAAAATCCTACTATAGTTTCGTTTAGGATTTTTCCAGTTTTTTCTTTAACATTGTTTCTGTACTTATTTTCTGTAAATTTCTCTTAAAATTCTTCTCTTATAAAGCCGTTTGTTGATCTGAAATCTTTTTTTTTTTCTTTAGATTATTATTGTATAAGCCTATCTTTGGATTCTTTTATAAATTATTATGCAAATACTTCTTTGCAACTATATTCTAGACAGTTCTTCTACATTCTCCGAATTCTCTTTCTCTTGGAACTCTATTATAGTGTCCTTTCGATTTTTTCTAGATTTTTTAGCATTGTTTCTGTGCATTGTAAACGCAAAATTGACTGTTAAAAGTGAATATAAAATTCCAGTATCTAGTTATTAACAAAATATTTGGAATAAAACTCTATAGAAATTCTTTGCATGATATAAGGTTTCACTATCATGTTTTCGTATAAATCTCAAACGGGTCAAAAAAATTCGCCAAGTTGTTGGTTTTGTCCAAGTCTAAAATTTTTACTCTTTATATTATTTTATGAACCCACCGCTAGATTCTTTTACCTATAATTTTTTTCCAGACGGTTCTTAAGAACTTTAGACTGCTTAAAATTGTTTTGTAAACACTTTTAAAATTTTGCATTCTACAATTTTTAATTCCACTCCGCATCTTCTCAAAATTCTTTGATAATTTCGTTTATTATAATTATATAATTTTTTCAAATTTTCTGTACTCCTTAGATTTTTCTTAACGTTTCTAAGGTTTTCATAAAGTGGTTTGTAGATCTGAAACTTGGATTCTTTTTTTCTTTACCTTTACATTCTTTTATAAATTCTTCTCCAGATGCTTCTTTATAATTATAATTAATTTCTTTTATCAACCGTTCTTCTCTATATTCTCTTTTATACTTTATTCTGCACCCTTTTACAAAACTAATAACAGTGTTTTTTACAGTTTCTCCTGATTCTTATTAGCATTGTTTTAGTATTTTTTTCAAGATTCTGTTCTAGTTCTTTTATAAAGAATATACAAAGATCTGAAATCTAAACTTTTCTCTTTTCTTTATATTTTGTAAATAACATTATTTTATACATTTTTCTGTATCTATTCCATCCTTCTTCAGAATTCTATTAGCTATTTTTTAGAATTTTTCAAGATTATTTTTTCACATTGTTTTTGAATCTGCTCTTTTCTAGGTTTTTAAAGATTTTTTTCTGATTTTTTTCTAAAATAGATCTGAAATTTCGACTCTTCTTTGGATTATTTTATAAACCTACTGTTTGATTTTTTTACGAATTCTTTTTTTTCTACACTCTGCATATTCCATTCAATCCATCTTGGGTCCTTATAAAATCCTACTATAGTTTCGTTTAGGATTTTTCCAGTTTTTTCTCTAACATTGTTTCTGTACTTATTTTCTCTAGATTTCTCTTAAAATTCTTCTCTTATAAAGCCGTTTGTTGATCTGAAATCTTTTTTTTTCTTTAGATTATTATTGTATAAGCCTATCTTTGGATTCTTTTATAAATTATTATCCAAATACTTCTTTGCAACTATATTCTAGACAGTTCTTCTACATTCTCCGAATTCTCTTTTTCTCGGGACTCTATTATAGTGTCCTTTCGATTTTTTCTAGATTTTTTAGCATTGTTTCTGTGCATTGTAAACGCAAAATTGACTGTTAAAAGTGAATATAAAATTCCAGTATCTAGTTATTAACAAAATATTTGGAATAAAACTCTATAGAAATTCTTTGCATGATATAAGGTTTCACTATCATGTTTTCGAATAAATCTCAAACGGGTCAAAAAAATTCGCCAAGTTGTTGGTTTTGTCTAGATAAATAAGATGTTAGAAGCCGGCGAGATTCAATTAATTTTCCAATTTGGTTACGAAACCAGGTGGAATTAATTCTCGTAATTTATCGTCCCCAGAAATTTAAATTGTGAAAATTGAAAAATTCTGCTTATTAGCGAATTTGCATAGGCATAAAGCCGGAGATAAAAATTGGCATTTTACGAGGCCTTGTCCATTAAAAATTGATTTTATTGTCCGTGGCGGCGCAATTCCGCGTCTAATGTTTCAGTTTCGGGTTTCAAAAATCACGTAACGGTTCATAATTCATCCGAAAGGTTTCCGATACCTTAAGATTTTCGGTGTGTAATTTCATCCAAATTTGCGCGATTTTTCGTCATTTTCCGGAAGCTGGGCAAATCCGTGAGAACCGCGTGACCACAACGTCACCGGAAGCCCGTAATAGATATAATAACAGTGAAAGTCGTGTAATTCGTGTAATTATATATACAAGGATGACCCGTGATCTTTCCATCAGCGCCCGATGGCCGACTCTCCATTCTTTATAATTATTTAATTGGTTCGTGCCTTGAAGCCAAGGAAGTTTACTGATTTTTAACGGCAGGATTGTTTCCTGCAACGCGCGGATCCTGCAAGGATTTCTCCCAAAACGGCGATGACCCGGATAGCAGGCCGGAGAATGCGGCGGCAAAAAAGTGTGCAACATATGCTTGATTCTGCATCCGAATAGAAAACTGCTATCCTTGACATTAGGATTAAATTAGATTTGACATTTTTCTCGTGCGATTTCAATCGATCAAAGGAGCAAATGCAACGGTAGAAAGGCTGCCTTCGGCTCCCAAATTTTTCCAGGTGTTGTTGCTGGCTCGTTATGTCACTGATAATGATACATTTTCCCCCTAATTAATTGCTCTCGTTACGCATTACGTGCCTTTTTAATCTCCACTAAAGATAACGCCTTGTCTAAATTAATGTGCTGTTAAATACATTAAAAATGCTGCGACAAGACCTCGTAATCGAATGACATATTTTATTTCATCCACTATTTATTTAGCGGTAAAATGAAATTTTATCGTCTGATTATTCATTGTTGAATTTTTTGAAAGTTACTTAGTAATTCATCGAAATAATAAAGGATTGAATAAAATTTTATATTGTACACGACGATAAAATTTACTATTATCTTCTCAAGCGTTACACCACCTTCCTCAACTGCTCTAGAAGACAAAATAAAATTTTATCTTCCTGTATATTTTTATTTTTATTTTTCGATTTAATTACTTAGTTGTTTTGACTTTTAACTTTACCAAATATTTCGATATCAAAAGTGACATCAATTTTTTACTTAGATTTTGAGGCAGGCTTTTACGACATCCTTCCCACAGGCTAAAGCAACGTCAGTTTCGATCTAATTTAGTCATTTTTGACGAAATATCGCGAAATAATTACGTAATTTTCTCGCAAAAAACCGAAAAAAGGCAAAATCTGTCGATTTTGACAAAAAAACCAATGATTTTGGGACCAATAGACTTCGGAGTTTTTCACTTTTTTAGGAAAATATTTCATAAAATATTAGTTCCTCGTTCATAAAACTAACTAAATTGTCAAATCACCATCATTTTCGACTTTAATTGAATTTTTTTATAACAAATAAAACGACAAACTTCGGTACATAGATCAAAATAGCATCATTAGGTACTTGAATTTATTTATAAAAATCTTGCGAAAACAAGACATATGAACCAAATAAAGGCAAAATCTATGTAATTTTTGACAAAAAAAAACAATGATTTTGGACCAACAGACTTTGGGGTTTTTCGACTTTTTTGGGAAAATATTTCATAAAATATTAGTTCCTCGTTCATAAAACTAACTAAATTGTCAAAACACCATCATTTTCGACTTTAATTGAATTTTTTTATAACAAATAAAACGACAAACTTCGGTACATAGGTCAAAATAGCATCATTAGGTATTTGAATTTATTTATAAAAATCTCGCAAAAACAAGACATATGAACCAAATATAGGCAAAATCTATGTAATTTTTGACAAAAAAAAACAATGATTTTGGACCAACAGACTTTGGGGTTTTTCGACTTTTTTGGGAAAATATTTCATAAGATATTAGTTCCTCGTTCATAAAACTAACTAAATTGTCAAAACACCATCATTTTGGACTTTAATTGATTTTTTTTATAACAAATAAAACGACAAACTTCGGTACATAGATCAAAACAGCATCATTAGGTACTTGAATTTATTTATAAAAATCTCGCAAAAACAAGACATCTGAACCGAAAAAAGGCAAAATCTATGTAATTTTTGACAAAAAAAAACAGTGATTTTGGACCAATAGACTTTGGGGTTTTTCGAATTTTTTGGGAAAATATTTCATAAAATATTAGTTCCTCGTTCATAAAACTAACTAAATTGTCAAAACACCATCATTTTCGACTTTAATTGAATTTTTTTATAACAAATAAAACGACAAACTTCGGTACATAGGTCAAAATAGCATCATTAGGTATTTGAATTTATTTATAAAAATCTCGCAAAAACAAGACATATGAACCGAAAAAAGGCAAAATCTATGTAATTTTTGACAAAAAAAACAATGATTTTGGACCAACTGACTTTGGGGTTTTTCGACTTTTTTGGGAAAATATTTCATAAAATATTAGTTCCTTGTTCATAAAACTAACTAAATTGTCAAAACACCATCATTTTGGACTTTAATTGATTTTTTTTATAACAAATAAAACGACAAACTTCGGTACATAGATCAAAACAGCATCATTAGGTACTTGAATTTATTTATAAAAATCTCGCAAAAACAAGACATCTGAACCGAAAAAAGGCAAAATCTATGTAATTTTTGACAAAAAAAAACAATGTTTTTGACCAACATACTTTGGGGTTTTTCGACTTTTTTGGGAAAATATTTCATAAAATATTAGTTCCTCGTTCATAAAACTAACTAAATTGTCAAAACACCATTATTTTCGACTTTAATTGCATTTTTATAAAACAAATAAAATAACAAATTTCAGTACATGGATCAAAATAGCATCATTAGCTACTTGATTTTTTTTTATAAAAAATTAGTGAAAATAAGGTTTTAACCAAATTTTGAAGTTCATGTTCATGTTTATGTCTGGATTTTTCCGGAAAATGCGGATTTTTTGGTTCATTTACTCATTTCCATGACAAAAAATTGGGTAATATTTGCAACTCCGGACTTTTCCGGAAGAAATCTGGTCTTGACACGACTGATCTGATGTCGAGCCCTCGCGTGCCTGCAATCGCCTTTTAATAATGGCCTCTCAAAGTAGCAAAGTGTGATTGTGTATCCATGGAAGAGTCAAGGGAGATCGTGGTAGAGACCGTGGGAAAGAGCCAACGACACGCTCCAAGAGACCGGTATGTGGCCACGGCCTGTTTGCTCGTAATCAGTGAGCGGTTACACGCGTGCTGGGCACGGGATATAACAGATCCTTCGATTAGAAACGTATTTTGCACGCGAATTCCAGCCGCCGGTCGGCAATCGACGCCTTACCGCACCGCAACGAAAACGCTACTTTTCCGCACGCATAACAAAAAACGCAAAAGTGGCTTTGGCCACCCTTGATCAAACGATTAATTAGTTCCTGATAGAGACAAAGAAATCCGGGCCACACCTCTGCCATTGTCATCGCATGTCTTTCAGCGCCTTGAACTCCCATGCTCGATATTTCCCTCGCGATTTCCGTTCGATTTGCATAAAAACTAAAACAAAGTTGTGTTGGAGTCCGTGTTCGCGAATAAATTAGCTTCGCAGACAAAGACTCGCGACTTGATTAAATTTATTATTCGTGCACTTGCGGATTTTACAAACAATTGTTTCAAAACGCCATAATTGCGCAGTAACAATTTTTCCATTTTCTTATTTTCTCAATTACTGCAAAACTATTCGAGAAAGTGGAACTATGTGGGTTCTGACTTGTGTAAAATGACCCGGGGAATCGACTGGCGTCGAGAAAATTGCCAAATTCCCAACAGTTTTTTAATTATGAATTTTTTAAAATTTTACCTGTTTTTCCTTCATCTGCAATTTTCTCGAAAACTGTCAGTCGGAAAACAATAGTCTTTTTTGAAAAAGATAGATAATTTAAAGAGCTTTCCAACGATAATAAACTTCATAGGGTTATCTCCTATAGCTCCGGAGTTATTGCTCGATAAATATTCCGGGTACCGGAAATCGACCAAAATCGCGACAAAAATTGGAAAATTCAAACTTTAAAAATCGAACTTTAAATTAACTTTAAATTGCAATGTTTGTGCTAAAGCTTTGAGCAGTGACACTTCTCTTTCATCTTTAATAAGCCGAAAAACTAGGGGTGGCTTAGTAAAGCCGTCGAGTGATGTGATTTACATTTGCAACATTGCCGAAAAAATTTTTCGAGAATTTGGTCACGTTACAAGAAATGATAATTTTTCAAATAAAATGGTCCTAAAAGGGGTGAGAATGCTTGATAATAACAAAACAGTTTTTAATTCTTTAAATAACCATATATTAGATCAGGATCCCATTCAAAATCATTTTATACAGTTGCTTCACTTAATTTTTTTTACTTATTTTCGCATAAGAATTAACCACGAAAATAAAAATTTAAATGAAGTAAAAGATAGACTGAGACATAAGTGTACCAAGTTAATTATTTTCAGACATGAATGATTTTTTTTTATGTATACATTTGCGTAATAAATAATTTTCAACAAAATAGATGATTTTTACTGTTTTTTTCCGATTTTCCCCATTTAAATTGCCGGGTTCATGCCTACCGTCACGTAACATGTTTCGGACTTCCTTGTTCGAAACATTAACAGTAAAATCTATCGCACTCTTTTCTACTTGTCACCGCCACCAGTAACCACGCGAATACACGAAGCTCCGTCCAGTTCATACTAATACGTCAATGTCTATTCTGAATTATTAGAATGTTTTTATGGTTTTTTCAGCTCAGTTTTGTAGGTAATAAACCCAAAAACGAGTTTAACAGCTTGAAGGAAGTAAAAAAAACTTCTTTCTCAACCAAATTTTGACATTGTCAGCTTATTTTTGCAGAAATTTTGCTCAAAAATAAACTAAGTCGAGTATGGAACTCGCTGAGTAACATCAGGTTCATTTAATTTTTGTAACTTTGAAGCGTATTTTGACTTACTTTGTGGGTTTTAGACGTTTTTTGATTAAATAAATGTACCTGATTAAAAAATTTATGGTAGGCGTTTGTTTATGGACGCGTCAATTTTATTTTGGGTGACTGTACTTGAATTATTATATGAATATGAATCTCTGTGAATATTGGGCTAATTAAAAAATTAAGAGCACACATCGGTTTTTTGTATTTTTCGAATATCAGTCAATATGTGGACAACACATAAAAGAAAAAAAAAACTAAAATGCGGATGGGCGGCCGCAGGACCTTGCCGATCACCTTGCCCCGAATTGGGGCGCGTCCGTGACACAGAGGCCGGCGCAACCCCTGAATTTCGCCGCTGGGGTCAGGGCCGGTGACCTTTTGGCCGGGGATCGATGCGAGGTGTGCCCTCACACAAAGAAATCGCCAAGTGTAAACAATTCCCATCACCCGTGCGGGCCTGAGGCCAGGTCAGAGGTCGTCACGCGCGACGGCCACTTGTTCCCCAGCTCAAATTCGGCCGATTTATGACTCACAATGTCGTTAACTTGTCCATGTCATGTTGCATTTGCATGCCGTTTCCACCAGGAATTTTAATCGAGCGCGGCCAGGATATCGGCTTGATTGAATTATGAATGAAAGCGTCTGATAGATTTGAATTTTTTCACAAGATTTACGACCGTTTAATTTACCAACGGCTGTCGTAAATCATGCGACCGGCAATTACCTGGCCTCCATTTTCCCGCTCAAGGTTTTTAATAAATAAATATAAAACCACCTGAAAACGAAAGGGGAAGAAGACGCGATATCTCGTCAAGAATGCGTGCGTGATTCACAAGCGACTTGATACGCACATCTGCCTTTATTCCCACGATTTGAGAACACGTGTTATTCAAGGACCGAGCGAAGCGAGCGATCCTCGTGGCTGAGCGAATTAATTTGTAAATGAAGTTTTTTCGTTTCATTTGCATCGTAATTGGCTCTGGCCGACAAAGTGTAATTAAAACAATAATTCCAACATGGCGTCGCGATTTTGGCTTCCAAAATGGCGCCGTCACGTGTCCCAACTGTTCCGGTAAAGTTAGGAGCGTGGGACGGCTCACTTTCTTTGGAATTTTCGGCAATATGACACATGTTTACGTGCACACATTTTTTAAAAAGGGACCGTTTCGTGTGAGAATCGAAACATGTGGTCGCAACATATTTATTTACATAAAAGGGCGAGCCATCTGCTGGTGCATCTCGAGATTTGAACAGTTAGACACTTTTGCGCCGTTATTTGCATCTTCCAAATTACACCTTTGCGCGAGGTTTTCGACCACTTGATGGGTTTCTCACGACTCTATCAAGCCGATGAATTAGTTCACTGCACAATGATTTACAAGCGGAAATCGTAATTATCTTATTAATTAATCGCGGATTATGTAAACGAATATTGGGTCATTGATGGAGAAAAATCAGCGCGCTTGACAGCCCGTGATCAAATCTCACTTTAAGCCGCCACTTCCGCCCAAAAAACCCACAGTGAGAGGATTTTTTCTAATTGTTTTGGATGATTTGAGCACGGAGAAAGTGGTGAACGCTTGAGTTCGTCGCGTTTGCAAAAAGAATCACCCTTGGAATAGCCACATAAAATCCGAATTACCGCTCGTAAATTAATTGCCAACTAGTTCGCATTAAGAATTTTTTGATGTCTCTGGACTGGGTAATTTTTCAAGCCTTCCACATTATTACATGTATAAACCAGAGTCATTAAATCCACGTGCAGCGGAAATTATAAATGAATTTATAGCCAGTCTAGTTCGCATTTACGCATCAACCTGTCCTCCAGCCCCTATAAATAATCACCCTGAGGTGGGCCGTTTTGAGTATGGCACCCATTGTTTCGTATAAGAGCGGTCATCATCATTCACTTTGTACCTTTAAAGCCCTTGGTATCTCCCTCCGATCAGGTCATTTCGTGTCGCCCGCGGCGATTCACGTGCACGCTCGTCTTTGGGGTGAAAAAAGGCAACGATGACTCAGGTGGGCGGCCGAAATGGACTCTACAGGATGTGGATGATTAGATACGGTTAGAGATGGACCCAGGTATGAAATATTCATTAGCAGGGGAATTCGGCTCAGCTGGGGCGAAAGGCGCATTTTCTGCATTCATTCCAAACCCACAAAGGGTTCGACACAAACAAGCGCCCCAATGGTCAAGAAAATTACACAATAACCCCATCTTCGAATTTCTTTCAGAATTTTTCAATTCGGTTCTAATTGAGAAAGACGGTCTTTTTTCAAGCTTCTACGGTGTTGTTGAACGTTTGATAATTTGTTACGACAATATTTTTTGTTTTTGTCTTGGTACAAGACAAGAACTGGGTTAAAATAATTTCGGGTCACGACAAGAAACAATCAAGAATCAAGATTTGTTTTAATTTTGGAATCTTGATTTTTTTTAATCATGTTGTTTATCTCTAAAAAAATCATCAAGAGTAAGACAAGAATCGAAAATACAAGAAGTAGTCTTCTTTTCTTATCTTGAATTTCAAGTCAAGACAAGATTTTTGTCCTTTCTCTTTTCGTCCACTTTGTTTGAAAGTTTTTAGAATAAAAAAGTTTTTTGGTGGGTTTGGAGGTGTGGCTAGGTGTTACTCAAAAAATACAATTTTTTGGCAACGTTTCGTCGTTATTCTTAAATCATCTTCAGGTCGTCAATTGGTTTTATGAACGGTCGGGTATTCGGGTTTATGATTTCTTGTTTTGATGAAGTATTTGTACAAAAAGTGCTTAATAATTCTAGCGTTTAATAGCGTTTGCTATTGAATATTTTATATTTTTCTCTATGTATTTGATTTTTTTCTGAATTTTTTTACAACTCTTGCTAATAATAATTGATTAATAAAAAATATTACTACACAGAGTTGGTTCATAGAAGTGTGATCAATTTAACCCAATCCGCAATTGGATGCCTGTTTAACCGCCACGTGATCAAATTAAACCAATCATATCTTTATATAATTAATAGTTATTTATTTAATGAGTTTTTGTATAAATCGGATGTTTTATTTCACGAGTGGATTTTTAAACCACGAGTGAAAACGAGTGGTTTATCATCCACGAGGCGAAATAAATGAACCGATTTACACAAAAACGAGTTGAATACAACATTTTATTCTTCGAAATAGACTCAGCAAGGCTTAAAATTGCTTTAAATTTGTTAAAAATAATCTGACGTTTCGTACTGAGAAATGCCAAACAGTTGTCAAAACTTCCTTACACAGGAGAAAAACCGTAAATTTTGACAGTGTCGAAGAATAAATTTAATTTATAATTCTGAACAGCACATTAAATTTTTAATGACTTCTCGATAAACCTAATAAATTAAAAATTAGGCCTAATTTACATAAAGCGAAATTAAAATTTAATTCCGAATTAAACTAATTCGATTTAGGAAGTTTCCATTTAAATTAACAAACGTTAAGTTAATCCCAAATTAAAAGTTAATTGCGATTAAAGCCGGCCCTCAAAAATATTAATTAATCGAAATTTTATTATTTATTATTCTTTAACTTATCAATACGAAATAAATGGCTACTTAATTACGAATTAATCAGAGTCTTGATTAAATTTCAAACTGAACACTACAGTGTTATTCTAAACGATGTCTAACGTTTTGAGCAAAAAATTAAAAAAAAAATTTTTTACCTTTTGAACAAAGCAACACTTTTTTTGCTTCGGCTTAATTAACTAATTTTAATTACAAAAAATTGTACAGAAATTTAAAAAAATACAGCCATTGAGAAAAATATACAGTATTTGGCAGCAAACGCTGAATTCTGAGAGATTATTAGTTCTGGAGAGACAGTAAAAATATACCTACTTCTAGCAGATTCACCTTGTATATTTTCCTCGTGTCAAGTGTAAGGTGGCCAATTCATTAAGTGTTCTCTAATGTGAAACTTAAGAAAAATTTGTTGCTTATTTATGATTATTGTGGGAATTTAGGATCTTTTTAAGATTTTTTTTGGGGGATTTGCTATTATACCTTTGAAAAAAGTCTAAATCACGGGAAATAGCTTATTAAGTCCTTGAATTTTGCTGAAGATGATCACTTTCAAGGTTCAGTTAATTTTCTCAAGATCGTAAATCACTTTCCTTATCTTTTCTTCTTGTAAAATATATTTTTATTGAGTGGGCAATGAGGAAGTGGTTGTGGAAGGGTTAAAAAACACTTCTGGTCGCTTTATTAAATGTTGCTGTTCCACTTGTTTGGAAGCTCTGGAACCCCTCGTAGGCATTGGCACGAGACAAAACAATCTCGATCCTTCCAAACAGGTAGGTAATAAACCCAGCCAGCTCACTTCTCGATCTATTGTCCCTTCCAACCTGTCGAAATCTCATTTGGTCAACTCTCCAGTTACCTGGCCGCATTTTTGGGCCGAAATAAAACTCAAGAAATACTTATAGAAATATTTATTCAATAGAATCGCCTTAAACCTAATTGGAAGACATATAATATGACAAAAAAATTAAAGCTGCCATCACAATTAAAAAATTGCAAAAGGTACAATTATCACAAATCGCTCAGTCGTGGTAAATCACAGGCCACTGGGATCACTAGGCTTGCGCCCATCGGTATGCAGGAACTTGTAATTCCGGCTGCTGGTAGTAAGTGATGGCGTTTTTGTCCCCTTGCTGGTTCAAATCGCAGTCCGGGCCCGCCATGGACGTCCAGAAGAAGGTCCCGGCGTCGGTCCGGGCAAAGTGCACCGGAACGAACCGCTGCCCCCGGCAGACCGGAAGCACCTCCACGTGGCCCTCGCGGTACACCGGCACCGCGGCGAAGTCCTCGCACGAGTCGATGTCTTCGAAGATCTGGTTCTCGAGCAGCTCGTTGGCGAGGTTGTCCTCGATCTCGTCGAAGTCGGGCGATTTCTTGTAGCTGTTCTTCGGCTTCTTCACCAAGGCCGAGATGAGCTTCTTCAGCTGGTGGAAGGCCGAGCGCGCCTTCTTGGCGTTGAGGAGGTTCTCGTTGGTGGAGTTGTCGTTGCAGTTCATTTTCACAGTGTGATGATGAGTTGTGAGGGTTCGGGCTTATATAGGCGCCCCTTGGGCTAAGTGGGGCACGAACCCCATGGACCTATGAGCGCTGCGGAAAGGGACAGGTGTGCGTATTTTCGGTCGAGCGAGAGCCAGGATGGGCTGGCATGGGCGCCCGAGTGAGACGCGCGACATGTGTGGGGTGTGGAGTCGTGAGAATCGCAACCGAGATGAGGTTCCCACACATACGAAGGCAGATGGTAAACGTGCAGGGGTGTTTTTACAAAGATTTTTGCTCGACACCTTTGTACACCCTCTCTTTGACCCTTTTGCTGCGAGATCAAGGGGGTGGAATTCTACCTGTGTGCGCGACAAACATGTTTTTACTCTAAATCTTGCTGCGATTTGAATTGTTATGAAGGGGACAAAGCGTAATGGATGGCTTATAGGAGTCTAATAGGAACGAGCGGTGATTACAGAGCGAGCACGCAGGAAAATAAAAGACTGGACTTGTATGGCCGACATTTTTAAATGGCTTGCACCTGCTGCCGAGATTTTAAACGCGCGATGAGTAAAAAGGTTAAAGGACCAGGCCTTAGGACACGATTATCAATATGATACCTAACACAATAATAGCATTTAACCCAAAACAGGTCCAAACATTACCATTTATGACCATTTTTTAACACAAACATTAGAAAAATCACAATAATGGTCCTAAAATTTGAACTATAGAATTTGCAGTCTTAAGATTTTTGTAAAGAAAAAAATCGTTGGAGAAGCTACTCGTAAAAAATATGACAGTTTCAAAGCGATTTATTGATTGCTTAAAAATTTTAAATCTCGACATAACTTAAGTAATATCTGTTTTGAAAATTTTAAAATTTAAAATCAAATGCAAGTGGAGATTTTGTTTAAAAGAACCAGAAAGATCTAAAGATGTGAGAACTTGACCTCAGTCTTTAATAAACTCTAACAAATGAACAAAGGAATTACTACTTCGAAGTTTCTATTTTCAGAAACAAAAAATTTAGATGGTTGACGTTTATCAAAAAAAAGTATGTTTTTAAAGCAAAAATTTTTGCTAGCACCAAAACTTTGTTTACCTATTTGAATTTTTTATTTTTAATTAATTACCTATCGCTTGTTCTCAGATGGCACAAGAAATAACAATTTTTTCAGCCAATTAATAAAAATTAAATAATTAATTAAATTATTTAAATTTTAAGGAATTAAACAAAAATTCTAAAAAATCACAGACACAAATTAAAAGCAAACGCTGAATTCTGTGCGATTATGAGTTTTTGAGATATAGTGGACCTACTAGACTCACCCTGTATTAAGACATCTAGTTTTCAAATTACTATCAATTGTCTTCGCAATGATTTCTTCATGAATAATAAACAGTCTGAAGTTTCAAGGAAAAAAAAACAATTTAAAATGTTGGAATGTCTGAAGATTCAAAATTTTAAAAGAAAATGTGGATATTATTTCATTGAAGCCTAGTTTGACTATTTGAAGATAAAAAAAGTGGGGATTTGCCAAAAAAAAATGAGGTGGCGCTGACTTCATTCTCTTAAATTTTAAGAATGTAAAATTTAGTCTTTAGATATTTTTTGCAACAACAAAGTCTTTATTTTATATTGAAATAATATTTGAGATCGAAAAAACATGAGTGCGGATATTGGAGGGAGTTTCACAAAGGAGTTTTTTTTCTTGAATGAAAAATCACAGTTTTAGTTCCAAATTATGTTATTTTGAACTTTTTAGTTCACTTTTCAATTAAAAACAGTATTGCTAAGCAAAATTTCGGCAAAACGAACCGACAAATTACAAAAATTGGTGCAATTTTTGCATTTTTCAAGCGTTTAAGCAGGTTTTTGAGTCAATAAAAATAAACTGTTTTTTGAGCATTTTTCAATTATTTTGAAAAATCTCGCCAAAGATCATTATTCAAGCGTATAACACTTATTGCCTTCAAGAATAGATGTTATCTTGCTGAACTTTAGCGTGAAAAAACACTCTTTTTAGAATGCCAAAACATTTCGCATTTGAGTTGTAAATGTTTTTTTTTTTTCGAAAACTGCAATAAACTTGTGTGAGAACAAAGAAGTTCCCAAAAATGTTAAATTAATTGATGTTTCGAAACTTTAGAACCTAAAAAAGGAGTTACTTGTGCATATTTACAATTTAACGAAAATCTCATTTTGAATTCGAACTCAATTTTCAGCGACTTTTTAAAGTTTTTTTGAGTATCTTTGCACGTCGTTGAAGCAGAAATGTATTTATCTTGAGAAACTTCGTCAGAATTAAACCGAAAAGTTTTGTGTTATTTTTGGTCAAATTTTTGTTTTTTATTTGTTTCATAATACGTGAGACAACATTTTTGTTTCTATAAACTGATGACGTCAAATTTAATTGAGTTTTTGATGTGATTTTAAATCCCCGCCTGACAAAAAGTGAGTTTGTTTGTGCAGCCCCTCCCCCTAATTAATCCTTTGTCCCTCGCTAACGGTTTTTTGCCCCCGAAGGGTTTAGGGTTACCGTAGCAAGTGGCACTTAACGGGAAAGAGTTTAAAATTGGCTCCACTTGCTGCTTCCACATAAAGGCTTACAGGAATTCACCCTTTCATAATGGAGAAAAAGGGGTGAAATTCAATGCGAACAAAAGCCTGTGTGTGCTAATATGCCGTTTGAGTGCCACAACACTGTAATTCGAGCACGTATGTTTTTTGACCATCAGTCGCGAACCAAAAAAATATGAAACTTGAGGAGGATCGGCGGCAAGGCTTTACATTTTTTTTTACGGCCAGGATTAGGGGTTTGATCGAAAAATTACGGAAAAAATCTGGTCGAGACACGTCTCGACTTGCAAGATTGTGCAACCTATACAAATCCTCCCGCACAAAGAAAGCAGGGATAAAAAGCAAAGCACCCGCATGTAGGTAGCCCTTTTTGTCCGACTTGTTTAAATTGAAGAAATGTGTTTCGGCGCATTGTTAACTCGCTAATTGTCGGCGGATTATACCCGCATTCGGCCAAATTGTAACCTGGCAAGGGAAATTAATTCATTTGCGAATCAAAAAAATTGGAATTGAATCAATGCAGGAAGTAACAGACAGGTGTTTGAAAAAAATTGAGTCAGCGAATAATTTTTTCAGTACTATTGGTGTCCAAATATTTGCTCATCTAATCTCGCTGTGGCCGTGTCGAAAGCCCAAGTCGTTCGTTCCCTCTTAGCGTAAATATTTGCACGCTTTCTCGCAGCAAAATTTCAGGCATTATCTGTGGAGATTTCTTCACGACCTATTAACTTATTCGTTGGTGCTTTTTTGGAACGGCAGCTGCACACCACGACGAGATGACTCACCTACAAGTCCCAACTTGTCTCTCCGTGATTTAAAGACCTTGACTCCACTTTAATTATGAAATTTTTATTCCGGTCCTGGACATTAATTACGTGCCCCGAACACGTGTGTTCAACAGGTAAAAGGGATATTTGAAACCCTTATTTGAGGGTTGGGGAGATTGTTAGAGTATTCTTGACAGGTAGATGGAATTCGTTTATGCTTCACTTGTTCGCCGACTTATTATTGGATAATGGATGAGGGGAGACTGACTCGGGGTGAGGGTTGGCCACAGGGGGTGGCTGGTGGAAAAACATGGGCCTGAATTATAACACATCGAAACTTAATGGCTTTGCCACATTTTAAATTCTACAATTTTTACTTTTTTATTTTTTTAACTTTTCGTAACTCAGGATTGAAAGGTTTCCTTTTAAAATCCTGAATTCTGAAAATTAAAGATTAGCAAAAACCTTAAAAAATCATTACTAAGATGATAATGATAAAAATTCAAATTAAATTTTGCAATCTAAGGATATCTCAGAATGACACTGATCATTTTTTAAGCAGACTTGCAAATTATTATCAGTTACCCTAATTTTTTTTTGGCAATATCTTGATTTTATGAAAAACTCAAAATAAAGGCTTAAAGTTTCTGGATTTCGAATCTTCTATTTAAAATCATTGGTTGAAAAGTCAAAATTATTTCTTTTTTTTTAAGTTCCTACTTCTAATAGGTATCTACAGGGTGCTCAAAAACTGGCGCACCAACTCAATGGTACGTTATTGAGAAGCAAGTGCAGATTACGGGAAAAATGTTGAAAAAATTCCTAAAGTCATATTTTAAAAAATCTGGCGCTGCAAACTTATTGTGTTAACTTCTTTAGTTTTCATTATTTTTTTAAGTTTTTATGTTTCATACCAGGTAATCGTTCCGTAACAAAACGATGAATAATTATTTTTAAATCAGATTTTAGCAGTTTTTTTAATTAAAAAAAAATAAAATTCATCAAAAAAATCACAATCTGTAGATGTGCCAACACGGAATTATTTCCTAGGAAACCGTTACAAAAATAATTTATTTTTATTGTTGCTCAAATTCTATTGCGATCATGATTGTTAGACAACGTTGCCACATATCATTTATCTAAAATCCGTTATTTATCAATAACTTTAATACAAAGAATTTTTTTACTATTTTTACCTTAATATGTAACTAGTGCTCTACCACACACCATTGAGTTGGTGCGCCAGTTTTTGAGCACGCTGTATATTAAGATATCTAGTTTTCAAATTTTTATCAATTGTCTTCGCAGTGATTTTTCACAAATAATATAGAAGATCATAGAAAAACCTGAAGTTTCAAAGCAAAAAACACTATATTAAAAAAAAAAAATTTTCAGGAATCGAGTTTTCTGTTTAAAGCCCTTTGATTTGAAATTACAAAATCTTTATTATTTTCGTAGATATTTAAATTAAACTAAGGCTTTTTAATTTACTAACTGTTTTCGCAATGATTTCTTCACAATTTCTTCACAATCGCACAGTTTCTTCAATAATTCTAAATAGTTAATTAATAATTCTAAATAATTCCAAGCAATTTCCATAAGATTCCAAAAAAATAACTTACACTGGTTTCAAAGATAATTTATAATTTTCAAAACTGTCGGATTTAGAAGGCTTACTATTTTTAGATACCTAAGTTGAACGTGTAGGTATTTTTTTAATATCTTTATGATTTTTAAAAATTTGTAATAATTGTTTTTTTTATTAAACTTTTTTTCATACTTTCAACAGCACGTAGATATTTTATACAAGACCTTACTGCCCTCGGCTTCGTGTCAGGCATTAATTACATCTTCGGGAGAGACATGTATTTCTTCCCTTGTTATACAATAAGCTATTTTTATTGTTAATTTGACGATTAAATTTTTTAAAACTAGTTGAAAATAAAAATTGAAAAATTGTCGTTAATTACTTCAAAACTTTGATTTTCCTGGCTAATAATTGAATAATTGGTGCCAATACGGCCGTCGATGGAATCACCAATCTCGCGAGCTAATTCCACACTTCCTCGAATTACATAATTCCCCCAATCCCGAGTTCCCGCTCACGCGTTGTCCATAATCGCCTCAAAACGACTCGAAATTACAGATCTCTGTTTCCTGTTGCGGTTGTAATTGCAGCGGCCCTTTTCGCCAATCTGATAAGTTTTTAATCACCGTGATCACAGTGCAGTGAAAGTCCATGAAAAAAAAAATCATTTCGACAAAAGCCCCAAAGGTTACGCTCGAGTGCCTCCAAGCTTTCTAAAACGCGAAATGGCCACGGATCGAATTACGCCGGAAAAATTCCGGATTTACGCCCTGATCCCGGATTAAACATTTGGAATAACAAACGCAAGGACGAGGTCACAATGATTCTATACGTGCTTAGTATAGCGTAAAGTGATTTGCCTATTTGCCCCATTATATCAGCTTGAGGTTCTTTCGGAGGGTTTTACGACACAATGCACCGCTTTTGTGCGCCTGATCTTAGACCTGAACGCGGTAATCTAGTGGGCGCTTCTGAGACGTTTCCAGGATTAAAAAGCGTGTAATATTGTTTCATGCTTGTTTGTTTTCGGCTTCCGCCATTTTATGCTCAGCCAACAAATCGATTTAATTCTTATGCAACCTCGAATTTAAATACGAAAAAACGACGCCACTGGCTTTGTTGCCGTGGACACCGTGCCCAATCGGACATTTTTTACCCTTTTGGTTTCTTATCGCCATGGACACGACCCCGTTTTCTTGGCAATTTCAGAGGCGGCGAATGAATTTATTGTGGCCAACAGCAATTTTTTTTAATTTCAATACATTTTTTGTTTTTTTCAAACATTTTATTAATCAGGATTGAAACGTTCTTTTTAAAATTAAGAAGTTTTGAGATTTCTCGCAACCCTAAACTTAAATAAGAAAAAACGCCGCCACTGGCTTTGTTACCATGGACACCGTGATAAATCGGCCATTTTTCACCCTTTTGTTTTCTTGTGGCCATGGATACGACTCCGTTTCCATGGCAATGCCATTGGCGTAGGCAATTTAATAAATTTATGGTGGCCAGCAGCAATAATATTTTTTTTTAATTAATTACGAGTTTAAGCATTGTCATCAATTTTGTTTGACAAAAAGCTGGTAATAGCCGTGGTAAGCCTTGAATTAGTTGAGATTAGAGTTTCTTCCTCGCTGATAATTATTCTAAATTCTTATTAATTGCCACGGAAACGTCACAGCTTCCAGGTATCCTTTTTCAGTGCCAGCTCACACGTGTTGACAAAACCTCGTATTTTAAAAGCGGTAATTTATAACCATTGAAGCTAACAGACAAAGATTTTGTCGAAACCACCGCCGTATGTGAATTGATTTCTTTAAGTCTCTGCCCAGTTTAGCCCCGTCCTGCCTTTGTCAAGCCTCGATCATTCTTCCAGCAACGACTTTTGAAGCGGGACAAAAGCGGAAACCGTGACTTACAAGGGTGACCTACAAGGGTGTCATTGATTTTCAGCCTTGTTGGCCCGAAATTGCAACTAGGCGAATTAATGCAAACATTTGCTTATCTGGAAATCTTGCAAATATTTGCCCAGAACCCAAATCGAAATGTTCAATATTTACCTGATTTTGTCAATGCTGAGATCAAGAACGCTAGAGTGCACTCGAAATTCTTTTTTGACGGTTTTCAAGATGACATGTGTTTATCTAGCCGGACAAAGGAATCATAAATGGAGTAACATAATATTTTGGGTAATATTATGGTGGATTTGTGCAATATGAAGGGACGCCAGATTATACGATATGTTTGTGTTTGTGTATTATTTTTGAAAAGTTCATTTGAGCGAGAGAATTCGAGCTGAGGGTTTGTCAGCCGGATAATAGAGTTTTAGTTTGGAAATAAAGTAAACAGATAGGCATCGCCCCCGACAATTTTATTTACTTCCACATAAAAAGCGAATCTTAATAGAATTCCTTTTCACATTTTTATTACTCGAAGGGACGACAGTTTCTTGGACAAGACATTGAAATCCTTGACACTTTTTCGTCTAAAACGTATTAAAATTTTGTTTTAAATTCCCAAAAATTGTTTGGAAAATTTTCATTTTTTTTTAATTACGGGAAAAGTGTTCGGAATCATAGAACTACTTTGATACAAGTTCATCTAAAATGATCTGGGGAATCGACTGCCGTCGAGAAATTTACCAGATTTCCAGTAGTTCTTTAGTTATGATTTTTTTTATTTCTCTTTTCTTTGCAATTTCTCGGAATGTGTAACTTCGAAAATAATGATCTTTTTTTTAAAAACAGACAATTAAAAAAGTTTTCCAACAATGATTAATGGGGTTATGTCTAAGAGTTCCACAGTTAATTGCCCAATAAGTGTTCTAGGTAGTACCGGAAATAGACCAAAATCTCGACAAAAATTGAAAAAATCAAACTTTTAAAATCAAACCTGTTCACAAGTTCCTTGCACTTTTATAAAATCTAGAAGGTTTCAAAGGCACAGAAAACTTCACAAAACTTTTTCGTCTAAACCGTATTAAAATTTTGTCTTAAATTCCCAAAAATTGTTTGGAAAATTTTCATTTTTTTTTAATTACGGGAAAAGTGTTCGGAAACATAGAACTACTTTGATACAAGTTCATCTAAAATGATCTGGGGAATCGACTGCCGTCGAGAAATTTACCAGATTTCCAGTAGTTCTTTAGTTATGATTTTTTTTATTTCTCTTTTCTTTGCAATTTTCTCGGAATGTGTAACTTCGAAAATAATGATCTTTTTCTTAAAAATAGACAATTGAAAAAGTTTTCCAACAATGATTAATGGGGTTATGTCTAAGAGTTCCACAGTTATTGCCCAATAAGTGTTCTAGGTAGTACCGGAAATAGACCAAAATCTCGACAAAAATTGAAAAAATCAAACTTTTAAAATCAAACCTGTTCACAAGTTCCTTGCACTTTTATAAAATCTAGAAGGTTTCAAAGGCACAGAAAACTTCACAAAACTTTTTCGTCTAAACCGTATTAAAATTTTGTCTTAAATTCCCAAAAATTGTTTGGAAAATTTTCATTTTTTTTTAATTACGGGAAAAGTGTTCGGAAACATAGAACTACTTTGATACAAGTTCATCTAAAATGATCTGGGGAATCGACTGCCGTCGAGAAATTTACCAGATTTCCAGTAGTTCTTTAGTTATGATTTTTTTTATTTCTCTTTTCTTTGCAATTTTCTCGGAATGTGTAACTTCGAAAATAATGATCTTTTTTTTAAAAATAGACATTTGAAAAAGTCTTCCAACAATGATTAATGGGGTTATGTCTAAGAGTTCCACAGTTATTGCCCAATAAGTGTTCTAGGTAGTACCGGAAATAGACCAAAATCTCGACAAAAATTGAAAAAATCAAACCTGTTCACAGTTCCTTGCACTTTTATAAAATCTAGAAGGTTCCAAAGGCATAGAAAAGTTCACAAAACTTTGATACAGCGAGTTTAAAAAAATAATAAAAAATAAAAAAATGTTTCATTATTTCGCGCCAATTTTCTAGTCTTATTTTTTAAGGAGGCTTTTGACAAGCTTCAAGATCTCGATAAAGATTAGAGATAAGATAAGGATTTATATTTTCCAGACCAAAGCCAGCCCAGAGCACCTAATTATGCTTAAAAGCTTGGGTCCGCAGCTCGCCCCCATCTAATTACCACATTAATAAATATTTGTCTAAGTCTGAAACCGTAACACGTGTTTGTGCCTTCCTTTCATGAACCACTTCTTCTGTAAAATTTCGTTCATCCGGATCGAATTTTTCGACTCGGCCGGCGGCACTTATGAAAACAGATTTCTGATTTAAAGCACAGAGACGCCTTTGTTCATCGGCACGTACAATATATTCTTCTAAAGTTGGCTTTTTCGGAGCTTTTGTGAATTGTCTGACCACGACTGGGAAATGTGCGTT
Source organism: Tribolium castaneum (assembly GCF_031307605.1). Taxonomy (NCBI): domain Eukaryota; kingdom Metazoa; phylum Arthropoda; class Insecta; order Coleoptera; family Tenebrionidae; genus Tribolium; species Tribolium castaneum. Next base: position 3,215,985 of record NC_087399.1, read on the forward strand.
TAATTCGGCGTGAATTCGCTCAATGGACGTGTAATGAGCAGGCTTGTTGGCCGAAATCGATTCGAAACCAATTACAACACCTCAAACATCCACACAAATACTAATTTTTTTAAACGAAAAAAAAAACAACAAAAATATATTTAAATAATTTAAATGATATTTATTTCTATTCGTACTCATGCTAGTAGTGACGTGTTTAATACGCTTTAAGCAACTTAGCTATTTTCTTTTTATTTTTTGTAGCTGAGCGGTTTAAAAAATCACAATTTTTTTCTGAATTTTTCTCGATTTTTTGTTCATTTTGGCTCGTTTAAGTGCACTTATCCGTCGCATTTCACGCGACGAATCGCGAATTTTCCGGCACGTTTCCACGGTTTATCCTCTCGACAAAAGATTCTTCCTGGTCCTTAGCGCGCAACTTTTCACTTTTGTGCCATCTGCTCGAGAGATTGGATAATAGTGGAGCGATTCGATGCGCAACACTGCGAATCTTCAATAGATTTATTGAAATCGGGTAAAAGGAACTCGCTTTTTTTTTTCTTCGAGGATTACGGAATCCGTGGCGAATTTGACGTTTCTCTTAAAAATTTGCACGTGCGAAATGATTCGTTCGCCGGATTTGATCATTAGCATTTTAATTCTTTTTTTCGCGAGTTATTATTTATTGCACATCAACATTCTTCGACCTGCTCTTGATCTGCAAGTCGGCAGAATTATTAATTATGAGCCGCGTTATCGCAACGATTTCGGACAGCACAATGCTACCAACTTGAAAAAACGGTAATAAATCGGCCCCGTTTAAACACCTGGTTAGCAAGACCAAATGCGATGCTCCCTGATTACTTGACAAAAATTCGCAGAAAAATTATTTTCTACATGCGTTTGCGGAATTTTACTCTTTTATTTGATCTTAAAAGCATTATAACCTAATTAAATTTCAGTTTTTTTGGATAAAAATTGGAAGAATTTAGCTTGATTTTTGAAATCTGTGCTTTTTAGATTTCATGATTGGTTAATAAGAAAAAGTTCAAAAGGTTTGCAGTTAATTGCAACTTAATTCGAATTGATAGAAAACTAAAAATCAAGACACTACCAGATTTTCTAAGCACTAAGAGAAATTTTACAGTCGAATTTTTAAGACTTTATAGTTTTTTTTCATTTTCTACTTTTGTCCGTCTTTTGATAAAAATCCCAAAAGAAATTTAGGAAGATTCGTAAGCAATTAAGTTTTTAATCAAATTCAACAGTTTAAAAATTTTAGTTAAAATATACTCATATTCTGTAAAAAGCTTCCGAGATAGAAAATTTACTTCTAAATTCCAAGTATTAAAGGCTTTTTGAAAAAGTTTCAAAAGATTTTTGGAATCTGTACTTTTGTAAACGTTTTGTCATCAAAAAGCAGAATTTGAATACTTAAAGAAAATTTTATACAGTAAAACCTCTCAACAACGGACACTGATAGGGAATTTTCAATTGTCCGTTGTGGAGAGTTGTTCGCTAAATTTTAGTTAAAATATACTCATATTCTGTAAAAAGCTTCCGAGATAGAAAATTTACTTCTAAATTCCAAGTATTAAAGGCTTTTTGAAAAAGTTTTTAAAAGATTCTTGGAATATGTACTTTTGTAAACGTTTTGTCATCAAAAAGCAGAATTTGAACACCTAAAGAAAATTTAATACAGTAAAACCTCTCAACAACGGACACTGTTAGGGAATTTTTAATTGTCCGTTGTGGAGAGGTGTTCGCTAAATTTTAGTTAAAATATACTCATATTCTGTAAAAAGCTTCCGAGATAGAAAATTTAATTCAAAATTCCAAGTATTAAAGGCTTTTTGAAAAAGTTTTTAAAAGATTTTTGGAATATGTACTTTTGTAAACGTTTTGTCATCAAAAAGCAGAATTTGAACACCTAAAGAAAATTTAATACAGTAAAACCTCTCAACAACGGACACTGTTAGGGAATTTTTAATTGTCCGTTGTGGAGAGGTGTTCGCTAAATTTTAGTTAAAATATACTCATATTCTGTAAAAAGCTTCCGAGATAGAAAATTTAATTCAAAATTCCAAGTATTAAAGGCTTTTTGAAAAAGTTTTTAAAAGATTTTTGGAATCTGTACTTTTGTAAACGTTTTGTCATCAAAAAGCAGAATTTGAACACCTAAAGAAAATTTAATACAGTAAAACCTCTCAACAACGGACACTGGTAGGGAATTTTTAATTGTCCGTTGTGGAGAGGTGTTTGCTAGATTTTAGTTAAAATATACTCATATTCTGTAAAAAGCTTCCGAGATAGAAAATTTACTTCTAAATTCCAAGTATTAAAGGCTTTTTGAAAAAGTTTTTAAAAGATTTTTGGAATCTGTACTTTTGTAAACGTTTTGTCATCAAAAAGCAGAATTTGAACACCTAAAGAAAATTTAATACAGTAAAACCTCTCAACAACGGACACTGGTAGGGAATTTTTAATTGTCCGTTGTGGAGAGGTGTTTGCTAGATTTTAGTTAAAATATACTCATATTCTGTAAAAAGCTTCCGAGATAGAAAATTTACTTCTAAATTCCAAGTATTAAAGGCTTTTTGAAAAAGTTTTTAAAAGATTTTTGGAATCTGTACTTTTGTAAACGTTTTGTCATCAAAAAGCAGAATTTGAACACCTAAAGAAAATTTAATACAGTAAAACCTCTCAACAACGGACACTGGTAGGGAATTTTTAATTGTCCGTTGTGGAGAGGTGTTTGCTAGATTTTAGTTAAAATATACTCATATTCTGTAAAAAGCTTCCGAGATAGAAAATTTACTTCTAAATTCCAAGTATTAAAGGCTTTTTGAAAAAGTTTTTAAAAGATTTTTGGAATCTGTACTTTTGTAAACGTTTTGTCATCAAAAAGCAGAATTTGAACACCTAAAGAAAATTTAATACAGTAAAACCTCTCAACAACGGACACTGATAGGGAATTTTTAATTGTCCGTTGTGGAGAGGTGTTCGCTAGATTTTAGTTAAAATATACTCATATTCTGTAAAAAGCTTCCGAGATAGAAAATTTACTTCTAAATTCCAAGTATTAAAGGCTTTTTGAAAAAGTTTTTAACAGATTCTTGGAATCTGTACTTTTGTAAACGTTTTGTCATCAAAAAGCAGAATTTGAACACCTAAAGAAAATTTAATACAGTAAAACCTCTCAACAACGGACACTGATAGGGAATTTTTAATTATCCGTTGTGGAGAGGTGTTCGCTAATGGGAGATGGAAATTTGAATATAGGTTTTAATAATAATAATTATGATAATAATAATAATAATAATAATAATAATAATAATAATAATAATAATAATAATAATAATAATAATAACAATAATTTTATTGTCAAAATACAAACGTACAAAACACTTAAGATTTAGTACAGAGCGTTCGTTAACAAATAGTAACAACAACAGAAAAAAAAAGTAACATAACATTCTTAATATAGGAAAAACAGATTTAAAGAATAATAAAAAGTTATAAAGAAAGTAAAAATCACTTAAGAATTAAGTCGCTACAACAAAAAAGATCAATCTCATTTGAATTACTGTTGATGCTGCACGACTGTAATTGTTACGTTCCTACAAGTGTCCGTTGTGAAGAGGTGTCCGTTAAGGGATAAAATAACTGATAAAAGAAGTTGAAAATCGAAACACTAGGAGATTTTGGCTGCCCGTGCAATTAATCCTTGTCTGAGTGTCCGTTTGTTAAATTTCGTTCGTCAAACACGTGTTTATCTCCACGTGTTTTCGTTTAGAGTAACTTAATCCAGGCCGTTGTAGACAAAAAGCGCCCTGAAAGCTCATCGGGGCTAGACACCCGATCCACACTTAATTATCTTTCGAGGAATTGTAAATATTTGTTGATGGTTGCCATGTGGTAAATATTAGTAAATACATATGGGCTCTGAGAGGGCCGTCTCAGGGGCCGGTTTGCTAATTACAAGTCTCAGCCTCGTAATAGACTCGTTTGTGATTTAATTAAGATCCGAGATTAGATGGTGGCGCGATCAGACTGTACCGAAAATCATATCTTTGAGATCGGCCTTTATCGAACGACATCTGCTCGTAGATCTTATCTTTATCGGAGAGAAATCTTATCAGTATTCATCCCATCTTGGAGCGTAGTTATAAAAGGCAAGGGCGGTATTGTGCTCGACAGACCGACAGCTAACCAAACATTGGCCCTTGAATAGAAAACATTGAATAGATTTTGGCTCGGGCTTGCCATTGTCCGAATCTTAAGATACAATCTCTTACAATTTTACCTCTGCTCGCTAACCATTTAGCCGTGAAGAAATTATTTCTTTATAATAATATAATATAACACATTTACTCCCTCTTGGTGAGGAGAAAATGGAATTTCGCTCTTTATTGCACGAGGGATAAAAGAGTACGCTTCAACGCATTCCAAACTTACCGCTTGCTCTATTATTTACGAACAAACTGACCGAAAAAATAAAATTAAGGCCCGACGAGTGATGGCAATTAAGATTACCCCTCGAATTACCCGACTAACTGTAATCAGCGATAACGAGGCCAAGAAATCTTTTGTTTATATCGGCCGTGAAAGGCTCATTATCGATTTACCCAATTTCTGTAATTAAAGCTTCCGTGGGACTTCGGCACTGCGGCCAAACCCATAAACCTCTCGAGGAAACGGTTTTAAATTCTTCGACGTTTCGCGTTTATTTATAATCAAGGTTTTTTTAGGTCACGTAAAGATTTTGAAAAAAAAAATTTTAAATAATCTTATTAAAAAAATATACCTATACCTAATTTTTATGTCCCAAAAGTTTTACTGTAAGAGATCCTCTTAATATCGTTAATGTGATCTTATTATTCGAGTCTAAATACGTAATTTTAAAACTATTGTCTTAGATCTGTAAATTAAAGCTTAATTGTTTACTAATTTTGTTAAACTCACAGCTTTGGAGCTTTTCATCAAACGACTAGCAAAAGCATAATTTGCAAAAAATTCTTTTGATTAAGCTTCAGAACGTATTTAACTTTATAGAAGTCTCGTAAAGTGTCTTGATTTCCAACTTTTTCTTAACAATTAAAAATAATTTTTTAGTTTTCTCGGTGTCTTCAAATGATTACAAATTCTGCAAACGATTATGAAATCTAAAAGGTGGTGATTTTAAAATCTTCTAAAACATATGCAGAAAACCTTCAATTTAGAAGTAAATTTTCTATCTCGGAAGTTTTTTTACATATTTTAAAAACAGGCAAAAAAAGTTGAACTGTAAGAAATCCTTGTAATATGTGTTCTCATTTAGCTTCATATGAAGTCAAAATAATTTAAAAATTGTGGATATTGGTCTGTAAAAGCTTAATTGTTTACAAAGCTTGCTAAATTTCTCACAACTTTTTTGGAAAAAAATAACAAACAGGCAAAAAAAGTTGAACTGTAAGAAATCCTTGTAATATGTGTTCTCATTAGCTTCATATGAAGTCAAAATAATTTAAAAATTGTGGATATTGGTCTGTAAAAGCTTAATTGTTTACAAAGCTTGCTAAATTTCTCACAACTTTTTTGGAAAAAAATAACAAACAGGCAAAAAAAGTTGAACTGTAAGAAATCCTTGTAATATGTGTTCTCATTAGCTTCATATGAAGTCAAAATAATTTAAAAATTGTGGATATTGGTCTGTAAAAGCTTAATTGTTTACAAAGCTTGATAAATTTCTCACAACTTTTTTGGAAAAAAATAACAAACAGGCAAAAAAAGTTGAACTGTAAGAAATCCTTGTAATATGTGTTCTCATTAGCTTCATATGAAGTCAAAATAATTTAAAAATTGTGGATATTGGTCTGTAAAAGCTTAATTGTTTACAAAGCTTGCTAAATTTCTCACAACTTTTTTGGAAAAAAATAACAAACAGGCAAAAAAAGTTGAACTGTAAGAAATCCTTGTAATATGTGTTCTCATTAGCTTCATATGAAGTCAAAATAATTTAAAAATTGTGGATATTGGTCTGTAAAAGCTTAATTGTTTACAAAGCTTGCTAAATTTCTCACAACTTTTTTGGAAAAAAATATTAAACATAAATCATTTTTTAAGGCTTAGGACCGGCTTATAGAAAGTTTGTTAAAATTTAATTCGTTGTTAAAACTTAACAACGCGAATGGACCAATCAAATTTGTTCAGTTTGGTCACGTGATCAGTTAATCACGCATTTAATTATTGCAGATTAACTTAATGACGCTATGGTTAAATTATTTGTACTTGCGTATTTGTTACATTCAACAAACTGTTCTTACTGAACTCAAAATGATTATTAGGTCAATCTTTGGGATTTACAAAAAAATCATCCCAAACGGAGCTTTTGACAGATTGTTTAAAGAACAATAAAATCTAAACTTAAATAGGTACTCAGTTTTGCGAAAAACGTGTTTTCACGCCTGGTAACAAATTTTTCGTAACTTTTGACTTGTAGACTGGTTTGAAAAATCCTCTTTTGCACCTTGTGTTGGGTAACAAAGTGGTGTTTTCCGCTGTTTATATTTGTTTTGCATCCTGCGTGACACCATGTCTCTATTTGAGCTTTGCAAAAGCTTCACGGGAGACAAATCACGCCATTTAAAAAAATCCCAGCCACCAACAAAGCTCTTAGTAGTCGCTCGTAATTTCCTCGCGCTTTGTTCAAATTCATCAATTTTCTAAAGCGATATCTCAGTTTCATGCCTGAAAAACCAGCTCAGACTGTCCCTGCGTCCCCCTCAAGTCGGCCGCACTCAGTCACATTCTCAGCTCCAGTCTCCAACACGTGATCCAACAATAGCCGCCCAAAAGTCTTTAAATGGTTAACCAATTGTTAGACTGCTATTATGTCGTTATATTGTATACAAACTCGAGCCCATGGCTATTGTCGTTTATTTATGGCTTCTGCAATTATAACCGAGAGCTTTGTAAAGATCGATTGATTTTGCTAAGTGCTGCCCTCGAGCGGCCAGACAATCGACTCGAATTAAAAATTCTCATTTCAGAATGCTCTCCACTGCTATTATATTATTAATCAAAAGTTGATTTAATTTCGTGGCGAGTGCAGGAATGCCGATAATTATTACCCGGAGCCACTTTGACACTCCCACACGTGGGCCAGCACAAAAAATCACCGTTATCTTAATTGGACTACCCTCGAAACCAAGCCGGGGTGAAACGACTAGAAATGCCTTTTAAGGGTTTCCGGACCGGAAAAATAAAAAATTTGCCTAATTGTACCATTTTCAAGCGAAGAACAGTTTCAGAAAAATCATTTTTTACAGGCCATCTGTTAGGTAGGCGTTGATAGCTCTCGTCTCCAAAAAAGGTAACCGAGAGTTAATTAAGCTAATGCTGTTTGATAATTTCTTCAAACTGTCTTCGGATTTGTCTAATAAATTATCTGTGGGCGTAAGCCATTTGACTAAACGGTTTTTAAGCAAAATTCCTCGAGCAATTAATGACCCTAATTTTCAGATAACTTCTTTTATATACTTTTAATGAAATTGTTATTTTTACGTTTACTTACCCTCTAGCAGTCATAATGTACAGAAAAATGATGACTTTCAGTTAAGGTGTAAACTAGTGTAATTTTTTCAATTTTTTCTTAAACTCACTCTAGCTAAGTTTTATCAAATTTTCTATGCCTCTATAGCACATTCGAGTTGTTGAAATTGCAATAAAAGTCAATAGGTGGGATTTATTAATGATTGATTTTTTCAATTTCTGCAAGATTTTTGTCGATTTTCGATAGCCGGAGCATTTCTCGACTAATAACTATGAAACTAATAGGGATAACCATATGAAGTTTATTATTAAAGTTTTTAATGATTATAGTTTTACACTAAATAATTCATAACTCAAAAACTAACAGTTGCAGAGCAATGCGGTTTGTGCCATTTAATTCAGCGGCTCATTTTCTGTATTATACCGACTTTTAACGAGATCTAACATTTTAAAATTTTTTCCTAAAAATTAAGATAGGCATTTTCTATGGTGAAGAATTTTATTCAACAAAAAAATTCATAACTCGAAAACTAAAAGTCGTAGAGCAATGCGGTTTGTTCGATTGAATTCTACGCCTCATTTTAAATATTATATCGATTTTTCACAAGAATTAAAAATTTAAAATTTTTTGCCTAAATATAGGGTTGCCATTTGTCATAGTGAAAAATTTTATTCATTAAAAAAATTCATAACTCGAAAACTAAAAGTCGTAGAGCAGTGCGGTTTGTTCCATTGGATTCAGCGGCTTTTTTTCTTAATTATACTAATTTTTCACGCAATTTAAAATTTGCAATTTTTTTGCTCAAATTTTCTGAGTAAAACTTACCTTCAAAGAGGTGAAAAAAAAATTTTTTTTTAAACTAACTCCAGCAAATTTTTATGGACTTCTACATGTCTTAACAACCCACAAAAGTTGTTAAAAGTCCACAAAAAGTCCAAATGTTCGATTGTTTAATGTTTGATTTTTTCAATTTTCGTCGCAGTTTTTGTCGGTTTTAGGTACCCGGAAGATTTCTCGAGCAATAGCTCCGGAACTATTAGAGATAACCCCATGAAGTGTATTATCGTTGGAAACCTCTTTAAATTATCTATTTTTTTCAAAAAAGATTATTGTTCTCCGACTAATAGTTTGCGAGCAAATTGCTGCTAAATGCAAAAATTGGTAAAATTTTAAAAAATTCATAACTTAAAAACTATCGGGAATTTGGCAATTTTCTTGATGCCAATCGATTTCCTGGATCATTTTGCATAGGTATGGATCAAAACAGTTCCACTTTTTAGAATAGTTTAGCCGTAAATGAGAAGATAAAAAAAATTAAAAAAAAGTTGACACCCCCCCCCTTAAAATCGGTCAATTTTTAAAGTGTCTCAAAATCAAATGAAACCTATTCTGTCCTATAGATTTTGATGTGCTCTTTACGATGGAACAAACCGTTTTCTTCTAGCTCTTTTAGTTTGGCCGTAATCGGCGTTTGAAAATTGAAAAATTTTTTGCGAGATATCGCCTTGAGTCCTATGCCATTTTGTAAAGTTTTTTATTCCGGTTATCTTCGATTTTTCCGTTTCTCGATATCTTTAATAGTTTTGCCGCAATTGGCGATTGAAAATTGAAAAAAAGTGAAAATGGAAACTTTTTTTTGCGTTTTTCTAGGAAACTGTAAGACTTAGAACAACGAGCAAAAAACCATCTGATAGCGCTTAATTTTATCTATTTTTTCGACCAAACCCGGAGGCGCTCCGGACAACGGTTCCGGCTACAGAGGCGACCAAAGTTTTGCACTAAAAAAATTCATAAAAAAAAAACTAAAAGTCGTAGAGCATTGCGGTTTGTTCGATTGAATTCTACGGCTCATTTTACATATTATATTGATTTTTCACAAGAATTAAAAATTTAAAATTTTTTGCCTAAATTTAGGGTTGCCATTTGTCATAGTGAAAAATTTTATTCAATAAAAAAATTCATAACTCGAAAACTAAAAGTCGTAGAGCAGTGCGGTTTGTTCCATTGGATTCAGCGGCTCATTTTACATATTATATCGATTTTTCACAAGAATTAAAAATTTAAAATTTTTTGCCTAAATTTAGGGTTGCCATTTGTCATAGTGAAAAATTTTATTCAATAAAAAAATTCATAACTCGAAAACTAAAAGTCGTAGAGCAGTGCGGTTTGTTCCATTGGATTCAGCGGTTTTTTTTCTTAATTATACTAGTTTTTCACGCAATTTAAAATTTGCAATTTTTTTGCTCAAATTTTCTGAGTAATATACACTTACCTTCAAAGAGGTGAAAAAAAAATTTTTTTTTGACTAACTTCAGCAAATTTTTATGGACTTCTACATGTCTTAACAACCCACAAAAGTTGTTAAAAGTCCACAAAAAGTCCAAATGTTCGATTGTTTAATGTTTGATTTTTTCAATTTTCGTCGCAGGTTTTGTCGGTTTTAGGTACCCGGAAGATTTCTCGAGCAATAGCTCCGGAACTATTAGAGATAACTCCATGAAGTGTATTATCGTTGGAAACCTCTTTAAATTATCTATTTTTTTCAAAAAAGATTATTGTTCTCCGACTAATAGTTTGCGAGCAAATTGCTGCTAAATGCAAAAATTGGTAAAATTTTAAAAAATTTATAACTTAAAAACTATTGGGAATTTGGCAATTTTCTTGATGCCAATCGATTCCCCGGATCATTTTGCATAGGTGTGGATCAAAACAGTTCCACTTTTTAGAATAGTTTAGCCGTAAATGAGAAAATAAAAAAAATTAAAAAAAAGTTAACACCCCCCCCTTAAAATCGGTCAATTTTTAAAGTGTCTCAAAATCAAATGAAACCTATTCTGTCCTATAGATTTTGATGTGCTCTTTACGATGGAACAAACCGTTTTCTTCTAGCTCTTTTAGTTTGGCCATAATCGGCGTTTGAAAATTGAAAAATTTTTTGCGAGATATCGCCTTGAGTCCTATGCCATTTTGTAAAGTTTTTTATTCCGGTTATCCTCGATTTTTCCGTTTCTCGATATCTTTAATAGTTTTGCCGCAATTGGCGATTGAAAATTGAAAAAAAGTGAAAATGGAAACTTTGTTTTGCGTTTTTCTAGGAAACTGTAAGACTTAGAACAACGAGCAAAAAACCATCTGATAGCGCTTAATTTTATCTATTTTTTCGACCAAACCCGGAGGCGCTCCGGACAACGGTTCCGGCTACAGAGGCGACCAAAGTTTTGCACTAAAAAAATTCATAAAAAAAAAACTAAAAGTCGTAGAGCATTGCGGTTTGTTCGATTGAATTCTACGGCTCATTTTACATATTATATTGATTTTTCACAAGAATTAAAAATTTAAAATTTTTTGCCTAAATTTAGGGTTGCCATTTGTCATAGTGAAAAATTTTATTCAATAAAAAAATTCATAACTCGAAAACTAAAAGTCGTAGAGCAGTGCGGTTTGTTCCATTGGATTCAGCGGTTCATTTTACATATTATATCGATTTTTCACAAGAATTAAAAATTTAAAATTTTTTGCCTAAATTTAGGGTTGCCATTTGTCATAGTGAAAAATTTTATTCAATAAAAAAATTCATAACTCGAAAACTAAAAGTCGTAGAGCAGTGCGGTTTGTTCCATTGGATTCAGCGGCTCATTTTACATATTATATCGATTTTTCACAAGAATTAAAAATTTAAAATTTTTTGCCTAAATTTAGGGTTGCCATTTGTCATAGTGAAAAATTTTATTCATTAAAAAAATTCATAACTCGAAAACTAAAAGTCGTAGAGCAGTGCGGTTTGTTCCATTAGATTCAGCGGCTCATTTTACATATTATATCGATTTTTCACAAGAATTAAAAATTTAAAATTTTTTGCTTAAATTTAGGGTCGCCATTTGTCATAGTGAAAAATTTTATTCATTAAAATATTCATATCTCGAAAACTAAAAGTCGTAGAGCAATGCGGTTTGTTCCATTGAATTCAGCGGCTCATTTTCTGTGTTATACCAGCTTTTCACAAGATTTAAAATTTTGAATTTTTTTGCTAAAATTTCCTAAGCAGGTAACACTTACCTTCAAAAAGGTGAAAAAATATTTTTTTTAAACTCGTTCTATCATAGTTTTTTGAACTTTTATATGCCTTTACATCTCTCTAGAGTTATTAAGAGTAAAAAAAAGTGCATATGTTTGATTTTTTGACGTAAATTCAAAAAAATGTCAATTTGTAGCTGAGTGGGACACCTGTTTCGAGTAATAAAAGATGAAATAAATTTAAAAATTTTATTAAAAAAAATGATCGAGATACAAAAATTACAACTAATTAAACTAAACTTAACTAAAATTTGCGTAAAAATACATTCGAAATCATATCAAGCTGATATCACAGAACAATGTACAAAATATACAATTAAAGCAGTCGAGACAACACTTATCACACAGCTTTCGAGCTTATCCATTAAACTAACTCAAGCTAATGTGCATAACTGAAAAGTGCAACTAAACTAACTATAACTAAAATTTCGATTAAGTGATTAAACTAGAAGCATGCATTATGTACATAAAATTGACACTATTCGGCCTATTTTCCTGAATCGAAAAACCTAACCTAATAACGTAAATGCTAAAAATTAAAGCTCATTATCACAGCTGATTATAATTATAATTAACTACAACCGAAAGGCACTAAATTAAAGCTTGAGCAAAAGTAAGATGTGTCAAATGATTACTTATGTACACGAACGGGTGAAAGCTATCACAATGCATCGTAAACTCTAATTATCACAAACTAAATTAAAGCCATCACAGATTCAATTAATTAACCTAATGGAAGACACGGAGCGATTAAACAAAGTCCTAATTACCCAATTCCTTCAACTCGTTAGCGAGATTCTCGTTGATTTCGTTATCGAGCCGGCAATTTTTCCGGGCAATCTCCTCGAACTTGGCCCAATACAGGTTGAGGTTGACGCGAGCCCCGGCCACGATTTTTCTGGACAGTCGTGGTTTGAGCGGCTGTAATAATTGCAAAAGTTAGATTGGGTTCGTCGCTTGATTTGCTGTTGGAGTCTCCGTGCAAAAAAGCTCGTCTTACCTCGCGTTGAAGTCTCCGCGATCTGGGCGATCTGAGCTTGATCATCTCGTGGGAAAGACACATTTCGAAGCGCGATTGTTGAGCTTTCGGGCAAGTGTGCTCGACATGTGCTCAGTGGAAGCGTTTTATAGCGGAGCTACTACCTGGCGCATGCATCATACGAGTTTTCAGCGCGCGCTAAACACGCGCGCGGCGTGCGCAACTTTCAGATCTTCCGTCTCTTGCTCTCGCCTGAAACGACACGCGATACGATCGACGTGTAACGGACTTTCCAGCGGGCTTTGATTCACGGAAATTTCGACAAAAGCTTTAGTGCTGCACAGAAAGCTTTTTGAAAAAAAAAACAATTACGGAAAATTGTTTTTTTTATAATTTTTTGGCCTTTATTATACCTAAATGAAATACGACCTTCTACAATTTTAATCTACGATATATTTTAGAGTATCTGTTAAGGCTAAATTAGGTTTTTACGAGCTTTTCATTAGAAAAGCTTCAATTATTTTTTTCTCAATTAAGTTCTTTTTTCAATTTTTGGGGTTTCAACGAACCTAAACTTTAGACGACAGTTTTTTTTATAATTTTTGAGGCAACCTAATTAAAATACGAGCTTTTCCAATTGTTCGATAGATTTACAAAAATCGTATTGAAGCTTTTAGATAAAATAATCCTCCGTTTATTTTTCTTCTATTTTTTACTCTTGTGGAAGCTTTCGGCAAAGAATTGGGCTTGCCGAAAAAATTTTGGTGTTTTGGAGTTTTGTAAATGGCGCTTTGGGCGTCCGTGTCGCAGCTTAAAGCTCGTTGTCCCAAATTTTGTAAATCCGAAGCGGTTAGTTAACAACGCTCTTAAATTACCCACGCAGCCACCACAAATCTCGATAGACGCATAAAAAGCCGTAATTTATCCCATCCATTATAAAAGCCTTGCATAAGAACCTAACGACTTAAAACTCGAAATAAAAATAATCGGTTTGCTTTAATACCATCTTGATGATGCTTTCATAAATTCTTTTCATCTTTGTTCTGCACACTATATGAAAAGAAACGCCAAAGCAACGATTCTTGTTTTCTGTCGGTCATTTAAAATAGCAGCTACTGGTATTACCTCCGGACTCATCTCGTTCGAAAGAGCAAAAAAACCAACTCTCTCGACAAAAAAGTAGACAAGAATTATTGTGATTGAGTTTCATAAGAATGCCGTAATGCCTCCTAATATCGCATGACGAATTTTTGATTTGGTCGACGAGGTAATTTACTAAATTACACTTAGGCTAGTAGAGTTGTTAGTGATGGTTAATTTGGGATTTTTAAAATATAATTATTGTGGACACACCTTACACGACCGCCGGCTGAAATTAAATTTCAGCAGCGTTTACTCGTTTTTATGTTTCAATGACTGGAAATCGCAGCCATTTGTTTGGCTCGGAACGCTCATTACCATAAATGCCTTCATGGGTTTTAGTTTCCTATTTTCAGGCAGGTATCAAGTGTCAGAATGACCAAACGAGTTTCTATTATTAATTCGACTCCCATCTCAAACTATTAACTAAACTAATTCGTTATATCCTGTTTGATCCTATCGCCGTTTCCGCTTTATTAAAGCCTGGGTAAATCAGGCAAAAATTACTACATTTTGTAATAAATATCCCGTCCTTGACGGCTGGAATGGAGCAACACATCACAACATTTCAAGTTTTACAAAAATAATTAATAAAAAACACAACGGAACTTTTGCAAGAAAATATTTACAGATGTTTCGGCAAAAAAATGACAACCATTGCCAAAATATTTTGAAAAAAAATTATTAGAGCCCTAAAAATAAATTAGCAGATCAGTATTTTTTGCAAGCCAAAGACTATTTGGCAAGGTTTGTGCAAAAATCAGAAAAAAATCACGGATGGTTTGCCAAAAAAAATTAAAGCCCTAGAAAGTTATTTTTCAAATCAAGGGCTCTTTTAACAATCTCAGTAAAATTAACAATTTTTGTGCAATTTTAGTTTTTCAAATTCTGGCCAAACGTAATCTTGTAATTTTGATACTTTATTAGGAGCCGCTGAGGCTCGATTTCGGTCAGAGATAAAAATATCAAATTACAAAAAAAGAAACAACCGATAAAATCTCAATCAAGTTCAACGTTAATTTTATTAATTTTGAATACGAGTCCAATTAAAGTCGAGCGCAAAGTTTGACCTCAAAGTCCCATAGGTTAATCGAAATTTTTAAATTAAAGCTTCAGTGCTAGTCATTTGTATCCCAACACCTGATGACCAGATCGAGTTATAGATTTTTGTAAAAAAAAAAAAACAAAGCAGAGCTGACTAATTTTTAATACAGAGAGTGTATAGTTATCAGGCAAGAACGTACGTTTTGATTTGTGTTTCTTAGCAATTAAGCGGTGGTTTTTTTCAAAAACTTGCATCACCTGCGCTTGGATTTTTGCTCGCGTCGCAATTTATGACACATGGATGTGAAAACAACTACTTATATCATCCGAGTCTATGTGCAAGCAGCGTATAATCATGCTTATAATTGGCGTAACCACAAATCACAAAGCACACACCTGTCAGAATGCTAATTAATAAATAATGAACGACTTTATTGTGAGGATTTGTCTCGATGAAATTTTGTGTGTGTGCTGAAATTCGGTTTATCTGTCGTTATCTGTCCCCTCCGCCACCCTCTCTGCACGTGTGTGTGTGTTGGCAGAGCACGAAGAAGGCATACGCCAGGTGCTCTGTTGGTGTGGGAACTGCGATCGCAGCGAGTTTCCCAGGCTCTGAAAGCACCTGCCATCCACCCTAAACAAGAAGGATTCGTGTGGCGCGAACACGAAGGATGCTGAATGTCAAAGTGTGCGTCGGGGGGCGGGCGTGTGCACGGCGTGTGCACCGCCAAAATGTCCCAAAAATCAAAAATAACAATAACAATACATAATAATAAAACATTCCTCAAAAGGCTTAAGTAAATTTTTTACTAAAAAAAATTGATATATTTTTTAATTAATTTACAAAGTAAAGTAGAGGTCCTAATACGGATCCTTGAGGGACACCAAATTTCATATTGATCAAATTGTTTGCGATTTGAATTAGAGCAAAAGTATTAGGCTAAAATAAATTTTTTACTAAAAAAAATTGACATTTTTTAATTAATTTACAAGGTAAAGTAAAGGTCCTAATACGGATCCTTGAGGGACACCTAATTTATTGCACTGGCAGTTGGGAACGTTGTCTTCATATTGAACAAATTGTTTGCGATTTGAAAAGTGATATTAGATCAATAGTATTAGAAGAAAAATCATAGTAGGTAAGGCAATCAGAAGCCATAGCAGGCAGCAAAAGCCGCAAATTGACTGTTAGTGAACAACTGATTGTTTGCAAAGTGCAATTAATTCGATTCTTTCGTAATATCTCGGACATTTTTAAAGATAATTGCAAAAACGGCTTTAATTGGATCACATCCTTTCACACAGCAGCCTCAAGTTCAATCACATCGCGCTCTACGAATAAATAAAGTCATTCCTTGGCGGATTGAATTAAAACTTTGTATCGCACCGGATGTGGGAGTAATTTGAATAAAATTACTTTGGTGCGATTATTTGCAATGATGGAAGACAGGTGTCGACTTGATTTACGTAAGAAACTAAATATCGGAACTCCGAAAATGGCGCAAAAGCTGGACCTGACATAAAAGGATGCAATTTCGGAGCGAAATGCCAAGTTGTGTAACGCAATTTTAACACAATTTTAAAACAATTTACAAGGTTTGCATACAATCAAGTGGACAATTTAACACATCGGGTCATTTAAAATTCAGAGACTCCAAAATCGAGGTAATTTCGGTCTAATTACTTTATTACTTGCTCAATTACGGCAAAACTGTTTGGAAAAATTTAACTATTTTGATGCAAACCGATGTAAAATAAGACGGGGAAGCGACTGGCGTTGAGAAAATTCCTAAATTTTTAGTAGTTTGTAAGTTATGACTTTTTTTCCATTTTACCTATTTTTACTAATGTTTGCTTTTTTTTTTAAACTATTATCGGAGAACGATTTTTTTTTGAAGAAGATAGATAATTAAAAGAGCGTTCCAACGATAATAAACTTAAAGGGGTTATGTCTAATAATTCCGGAGTTATTGCCCGATGAATGTTCCAAGTACCGAAAATCGACAAAAATTGGAAAAATTAAACATCAAAAAATCGAAGCATTTGACTTTTTGCACTTTTGAGGACTCGAGAGGGCTCTAAAAGCAAAAAAAAGTCCATAAAACTTTGCTAGAGTGAGTTTTTTTTTCATTTTTATAAAGGTATTTGCCTTGACCATTAAAATTTTATTTTTATTTTTTTATTTTCTTAATTACGTCTAAACTATTCGAAAAAGTGGAATTATTTTTATCCTCACCAATGCAAAATGATCCGGGGAATCGATTGGCATCGAGAAAATTGCCAAATTCCCAATAGTTTTTTAGTTATGAATTTTTTAAATTTTGACCAGTTTTTGCTTTTATTTGCAATTTTCTCGAAAACTGTTAGTCGGAGAACGATGATCTTTTTTGCAAAAGATAGATAATTAAAAGAGCTTTCCAACGATAATGAACTTCATGTGTTATCTTTAATAGTTCCGGAGTTATTGCTCGATAAATGTTCCGTTTACCCAAAATCGACCAAAATCGCGACAAAAATTGAAAAAATCAAACATCAAAAAATCAAACAAATGGACTTTTTTGAACTTTTAACAACACTCTAATAGGTTGTTAAGACATATAAAAGTCCATAAAACTTCGCTAGAGTGAGTTTAAATTTTTTTTCATTTTTATGAAGATACTTACCTTGACCATTGAAATTTTATTTTAATTTCATCCTCACCAATGCAAAATGATCTGGGGTATCGATTGGCGTTGAGAAAATTGCCAAATTCCCAATAGTTTTTTAGTTATGAATTTTTTAAAATTTGACCAATTTTTGCTTTTATTTGCAATTTTCTCCAAAACTATTAGTCGGAGAACAATAATCTTTTTTGAAAAAAATAGATAATTCAAAGAGCTTTCCAACGATAATGCACTTCATGGAGTTATCTCTAACAGTTCCGGAGTTATTGCTCGATAAATGTTCCGGGTACCCGAAATCGACCAAAATCGCGACAAAAATTGAAAAAATCAAACATCAAAAAATCAAACAAATGGACTTATTTTGGAGTTTTAACAACTCTAATGGGTTGTTAAGACATATAAAAGTCCATAAAACTTCGCTAGAGTGAGTTTAATTTTTTTTTCATTTTTATGAAGGCATTTGCTTTGAACATTAAAATTTTATTTTTATTTTCTTAATTACGGCTAAATTGTTCGAAGAAGTGGAATTATTTTGATCCTCACTTATGCAGAATGATCCAGGGAATTGATTGGTGTTGAAAAATTTGCCAAATTCCCAATAGTTTTTTATTATGAATTTTTTAAAGTTTGACCAATTTTTGCTTTCATTTGCAATTTTCTCGAAAACTATTAGTCGTAGAACAATGATGTTTTTAGATTAGTATTTTTGTTTGTTTTTGTTTTTCTCTCCCCCCGCTTGATCTCGGTCAAATTCCGGTGAATTTTTTGCGCGTTCCGTTCGATGATTAATTACCGAAATTAGCTCCGAGTCAAAAATTTGGATTAGCTTGCTCGATGACAGTTAAAACAGTAAAGTAGTCGCAAAGTTGTACACCTGCTCGATTTTCCCACGTCCAGATCGTGGCTGGTCGTTGGCAGTCGGCGCCTCGTGCAAAACAACTGACGATCCTACTGAATATTAATAAGCCAACTGCGATTAAATGTGGTAATTTGTTAATTAATTCAAATTTTAAATTATGGAGCAGATTTATTTATGACATAGTTGTTGCAATTCGAAAAATTCAGGGTGCATATCACGCTTTCAATTGCGTTTAACAGGTGTCTGACGCGACAAAAAACCCGGACAGGTTAATTCCTATTATCCCTATGTGGGAACCACCCTCTTTAAAATTCAACCCCTGATGCTTATTCACGGCGGGATTTTGTGACGCAATTCGGTGGGTTTTTTCGAAAGGAGATGAGAGCAACCGTGAGAACTCGAGACAGGTGTTTTGTAATCATTTATCTAGACTCACAATTAAGCTACCGTGTTACGACGTGATCCGGGACCAATTTTTCCCGAAAAAATCAGAGAAAGCGGGCTGGAAATGCCAAAACTTGGATTTCAACATAGTTTTGAGCTTCCAGAACGGTTTAATTGCAATCACACCTTATGTATTGCAAACCCGCATCGGGGAACATATGTAACATGTAATTATTAGCTTATTAATGCAACGCTTGTAAAATCCTTTTTTTGGTGTTATATCATTCCTGGCATCTCGCCGATGGACAAGTAAGGAGAGACGGCTTCTCACGACACTAGGAGCTATTTATGAATTATTTATCGAAAATCTATACAAAAATCTCGGACGTTATACATTTTTCACCTTTAAATGCTGGAAAATTATTTTCAAGTATACGGGGTGTTTCCGAAATTAGATAAAATACAAACTCATGTTTTTTTCAAATCGAGCCTTCTACAGTGTGTTTTTAAGTGATTTTCATCTAGTAGACTGTGTAAAATCAGAAATGCCGCTTTATATAATTAATGACAGGCATTTAGACACCAAATATTACCATTCTCCATTACAGAAATAAGCTTCGACAATAAAAGTATTTTCTTGCACAGTGTAACAATTTACTTATTTAAAATTAATTAATTGACAATTTATAAATTTCACAACTGACAGTTTTGACATTTATTGACAGAGAATTCAATTGAGCAGAGCGGCACAATTTTTTCACATGTAAACCATTTCAAAGTTAACTAGATGACAATCATTTAAAAATACATTGTATATTTTTTGCATTCTTCTAAGCAAAATTGCTATTAGTCGATTCTGCTAGAAAAAAGAACTTTCAACTTTAGAAAAAAAAAATCAAACTTACGAGGATACAATTTTTTTGGTTACTGTAACAAGAATTTGACTAAAAAAATAGAAATCTAAGCGAAATTAAACTAAATTAACTGAGAAAAGGCCCAAGTCAGTGTCATTTTTGTTTTTAAAATGGATTTTTTTGGGAGACTATTTCTGCATATTTCGGCATAAATTTAGCTAAAAATTATACAGCGTGCTCAAAAACTGGCGCACCAACTCAATGGTGTGTGGTAGAGAAGTGGTTACATATAATGGTAAAAATAGTAAAAAAATTCTTTGTATTAAAGTTATTGGTAAATAACTAATTTTAGGTAAATGATATGTGGCAACGTTGTCTAACAGTCATGATCGCAATAGAATTTGAGCAACAATAAAAATAAATTATTTTTGAAACGGTTTCCTAGGAAATAATTCCCAGTGTTGGCACATCTACAGATTGTGATTTTTTGGATGAATTTTTATTTTTTTAAATTAAAAAACTGCTAAATTCTGACAGTAAATTTTAAAATAATTATTCATCGTTTTCTTACGGAACGATTACCTGGTATGAAACATAAAAACATAAAAAAATAATGAAAACTAAAGAAGTTAACACAATAAG
The DNA here is from genome assembly GCF_031307605.1 of Tribolium castaneum. Lineage (NCBI taxonomy): Eukaryota > Metazoa > Arthropoda > Insecta > Coleoptera > Tenebrionidae > Tribolium > Tribolium castaneum. The sequence continues at coordinate 3,236,137 of NC_087399.1, forward strand.
TTTGTAGCTCCAGATTTTTTAAAATATAACTTTAGGAATTTTTTCAACATTTTTCCCGTAATCTGCACTTGCTTCTCAATAACGTACCACTGAGTTTGTGCGCCAGTTTTTGAGCACCCTGTATAATTGACGTCATTTTTGATATCCTAATTCAAAGTTGTTTACTAAATCAGAAGAAAAAATAAAAATATGAGTTTTTCATCAAAAAAGATTTTAACGAAACTTTGATTTCTCGGTTTATTTCCTCATTTTTACGACGCCTGGTAAAAAAAAATCTTTATTTATGAAAATATTTTAGGTGGATCTCAACGGCTGTTAAAAAAAGATTAATTTTCTAGCATTTAAAGATAAGAATACTGTTTGTACGAAACCGCGCAATCTTTGTCAAACCATTCATTTCAATTGTTCAAGTTGTAGCAATATTTCTTGGGTAAAAATCTTGAGTTTTAGACTCACCGCACGTGTCACATACAATTTTTTTTCTACAGATACTAATTTAAATTCACCACACCACACTACGTAATTATTTCGTCGAACGCAACTTAGATTCCAATTAGAAATTATCAAGTGTCAAGCATAATTCCACTCTCTTTCATCTGCGAGATCTCAATCTCGTGGAAATTTTTATCGAAAAGCGAGTCGTGATCGGAGCTTCCGTCATTGCAAAACACTCGATAAGCACTGAATCGTTTGCAGCATTACCCCATTTATTTATAATATTGAGGGGTGATTTTGGCCAATGAGACATCGGAAGCAGGAAGCGATGGCACGTGCCACTGGGGAGATGGGATAAAGGGCCCCGGGGTCGACAACACACCAAGGAAATTGAGAAACAAAAAAAGCCAAGGCCGAAATTAACAAAAATATTAATTATCGCGGCTTAATCAAGACCACACAGCGAACGCATTTGCGTCCCCAAACGACGCGATAAATTATAATTAAATTCACAGAAATATTTTTATTATGAGCGAACGTTTTTTGGTTTTTTGGCGCAATTAATCCTCCCATCTGTTTGCAATAAGTCACTTTCGCGTACGCAAACCCTCTATAATTTCGCACCAATTATCCAATTATCCTAATTAGCCTGGGCCATTAATTCGCCCAATCTCTCCAAAACCAATACAGCAACCGTTTCGAAGCGTAAAATTGGATCTAAACGAATTTCATTATAAGCTCGCACGGCCGTGAAGAGGCTGGTGCGATGGCACGTCGCCAGAGGGCCCCACTTGACGGGTGACTGCGATGCGAGATTGTTATCTCCGAGAAACGCCTGAATTATGATTGTTTGATGGAGACAGTAGTGAAAAACTTGCACGATTTTTAATTGCAAATTTAAATTGAATTCATTTTGTTTGGATGTGTCGTAAATAAGTTTTACGGTTGACGGAGTTACATGAAACGGTGATTAGCGGCGAGCGAAAAACTTGAAACTAATTGATGTTGAGAGATTTATTGGAAATACAACTCGAAGCGATCGCTAATTAAATGCATTTTGCGCTATTTCAAAAAATTGATAAATAAATTGTGCAGAATTCGCGCAAAAGACACTTTAATCAAACTTGCTGCTCCAGTTTGTCACTTTACATCAATCACCTATTCAGAAAAATAAATAAATAAAATGACCAACAACACTATTTCTATGAAAAAATTGCTCAAAATAATAGCCAGTGCCGGTATTTTTTTGCGAAAAATAACGTAATTTTGGACATCAGAATAATTTTACGAGAAATAAAAGAGTTTCTTGCACAAAAATACGATAAGTGATTTTTTGGCTTGATAAAGCGAAATTTGCAAATTTGCGACGATTGCGACATAATGTAATTTTCTTCACGATATTTTTGCAAGATTTTTCAAAAAAAGTGAGTTTTAACTTAAAAATGTGCCTAAATAATTTTAAAGAAATTCTGCACAAAAATACTCGCTAAACTTAAATCAATAAGTAAAATTTAATTGAAAGGTTTTGAGGAAGAAATTTTGGGAAATAAGTAAATTTCTAGCTGAATGTGATGTAATTTTTAACGTAAAAACTGCCATTCTCAGTATATACTGAGAAACTAATAATCGATAGATCGAAAATGTGGAAAAACCTACAAGAAAAACTAAAAAACTGAAAGCTAAAAAACTTGGAGACTTAACTTCTGAAATATTAAGTAGCTGAATCACTGAGAAACTATAGGTAGATCTGAAAAGGAGAAGAATTAATAAAAGGAAGATTAAAAAATTGAGATACTGAAATATTTCGAAATTAATGGTCTAAGACTGATGATAAACTAAAAAAACTATAAAATTAAAGAGCTAAAAAGTATAAAAGTAATTGAAATCTTTTGAAAAAAAAATACTGAAACTGAAAAATTGAGAAACTAAGAAATTGAGAAACCAAGGATCTAAAAAACTAAAATACGCCAAAATCTTTTCAAAATAAATTGGCGTAATTATTGAGAAACTGTTGAAAAAAACTACTGAAAAAAAATTACTACTAAACTGAAAATTTAAGATATTCGAAGAGGTAAAAGCTGCGAAACTTAGTAATTTGAGAACTGGAAAACCTGATACAGGGCGAAGAAATTAAAAAAAATTGAACCTGCTGAAATATTTATCTACTGAAAGACTGAAAAAAATATTTTTTTGTAACAGAAACTGATGAAACTCTTAGAAACAGAAAAAATTACGAAATCTTTCTATAAAATATGTAAAAAAACGTGAGTAGCGATCTAACTTTACTTATTTTTTGACGAAATTTTGCAAAATAAGTTAGTTTTTTACTTAAAAACAAAATTAATCTTACGCGAAAGGCCAATTCTATGCCAATTTTAACCTTTACTGGTAATTTTAGGCCTGTGCTGGCGACTTCATAATTGATTAGAAAATTTTTTGCTATAAAATGCCTTAAAACGCTCCAAGAAGACAAAAAACTTAAAAATGTTTAAGTCTTTTTGAGCAATATTAAAAAAGTGAGTTTTTGCCTTTAAAATATGCTTGAATATTGAAAAAAAAATTATTCAGAACTATAATTGCCCTCACAGTTTTTTTGCCTTTTTTCCCATTATAGAACGAGCTTAATTTAGCAAAATAGATTGATGTTTATGTCATATTTGTTTGATTTAGCTAACGTGGGTATGCACCTCAAAAATCGATTAATCACACAGAGTTCATGTGAGTTTTTTCAGAACTTGTTTCCAGTTCCTTATAATTAAATTAATTGATCAAGTAATAAATTAATTAATACCTACTGAGGCACCCCAAAAAATTAAAAGGACTATTCATTATAACGAATTGAATAGAAATACGAAAAACGAACAAACAGAAAATTATAAAGAATATTTAATAACAAACGTATAAATAGTAGTTTCTATGTTGATTTCTCATTTTTCACCCATGGTTTCACCTGATAACTGCGCCACTGTGTTAAAAATTTAATTCGTTTCCATGGCATTTGTCCCAAATTTCTTGTCATCACCGTGAAAACGACTCTGTTTCCATACCAACAGGTCGTTTTGTTATTTGTTTTTTTTTCTCATGGGCGGAGAACGAAGATTTTTTCCAATAAAAAATCGTTTCACGCTACATAATAATCATGCGATGTTATTTAAGCACTAGTTGCAATAACAGTCCCTTTCTCTCTCGTGCCTATTAAAGCCCGGCATTTATGCCGGCTGTGGTCCATAAAACCTATAGGAAATGTTTAGAAATAATAATTTTCGCACGCTTTCGATTCGCTTAATAGCTAATGCGTCGACTTTCCTCCCGTTTACTGGAGTGTGAAATCCTGAATGAGCTCAGAGATAAGATAAAATTTTCGATGAGGTGAGGCAAATTGCGCCGCCAATCTGCGAGCAGAGACGTTCTATGACCTAATCTAACAAATGTAGCGGGCACGAGACCGCAGCTGGAACGAGACGGGCTGTATGGGTGTTATGGGTGTGCAAGTGAAAAGGAAACGTCGGGTATGACGTGCACGAGGTCAGCCTTGTGCTGGCATGGCGCGCTGTTTTGGGAAGCTAAGAGAGAAGCCGTTCCCACGCTTCTGTGACGGCATGTGGGGGGCTATAGGGGGTCATGCTACCGCGTGCGACTCGCACCTGCCGTCCGCAACACGTGCTAACACTGCTAAGGAGGAGGGCCCGCGCGGGCAGGGCCGGACTCCGCAAAACCGACTTTTCTAGGCACAAGCAATTAATTCCACTCTTTTATAACTGGGTCCAATAGCACATTTCTTCAAAAAAAAAATACGAAAATTTGGAAAAAAATCTAAATTCAATGAATTTATCTTGTTTTAACGGAAAGGAAAGCGAAAAGAATTTATCGTTTATTCAAAGAGAAATGTTTCTTTGTCAAACTGTGCAAAAATACTCTGACTAAAAAAAAATTTCGGCAATGTCAAGGAAAACCAATATAACTTGAAAATTATCACAGATAGGTATAGGGAATGCTAATACAGATCGTTGCAGAATTAAATTTTCTTCCATCAAGTGGGGAAAAATTGGGGCACTCCATTTGAAAAAATTGATTTATAGCTTGCAGAAGTTTTCCAAAAATAACGTTAAGATTTTGGGGTTTGTAAACTTTTTCCAATTTTGAACACACTGAAGGAATAATACTGGCTTTCTTTTTTGATTGTCCAAAAACAATTTCTAAAAGTTTAAAAATGACAGAATTACCGATTTTTGAAGTGAAAGGTGCAAAACCAAAAATTTTCGAAAATTGCTAAACTTATGTATACAGGGTGCTCAAAAACTGGCGCACCAACTCGGTGGAACGTTATTGAGAAGCAAGTGCAGATTACGGGAAAAATGTTGAAAAAATTCCTAAAGTCATATTTTAAAAAATCTGAAGCTACAAACTTATTGTGTTAACTTTTTTAGTTTTCATTATTTTTTAATATTTTTATGCTTCACACTAGGTAATCGTTCCTTAACAAAACGATGAATAATTATTTTTAAATTTGCTATCAGACTTTAGCAGTTTCTTTAATTTAAAAAATTAAAATTCATCTAAAAAATCACAATGTGTAGATGTGCCAACACTGGGAATTATTTCCTAGGAAACCGTTTCAAAAATAATTTATTTTTATTGTTGATCAAATTTTATTGCGATCATGACTGTTAGACAACGTTGCCACATATCATTTATCTAATATCCGTTATTTATCAATGACTTTAATACAAAGAATTTTTTTACTATTTCTACCTTTATATGTAACCAGTTCTCTACCACACACCATTGAGTTGGTGCGTCAATTTTTGAGCACGCTGTAGATAAGGCTGATGAAAATTTTTTTGAAAAAACTCTAAATTATCTAAAAAGTCACTAAAAAACATCTTTCTATTTAAAATATAAAAGTCAACACCGACTTCTGATATAACCGAAAGTGCCAATGTTACCAAACAACCACTAGATTTTTAAATGTCTCTTGTATTTTCTACAATTTTCAAAAAACGTGTTTATATTTTTACGTTTTTTTTTTCTAAAATACGTTCACGCTGACTTTTTTCAAAGACTTATTTCAGTATTGTGTATTACTTACGATTTTTCTACCATTACCATTATTTTTCTATAATATTAATTGAAACTATAACTAAAAATTTCTTAAAACATATTAAACAAACAAATGAAAATTTAAGTAGTAAAATTTTTTTTAATCCAGACAAAAATTATTTCGTATTTTCCTACAAATGAATTATAATTTCATTATTAGATATTTTATAACTTTTTGTATTACTTTTGAAGGATATTTAGGAGGTTATTTTTAAAAAGAAAAAAATTAACAACTTTTTTAATTTTTTTATTAGCCTGTGTTTTTTGTTGGCTTTTTGCTCTGAAAACGTCTACAGAAGTGGAATTTTTTTATTAAAATTTAATCCTTGCGGCGTGAATGGGCGCAGTCCGCCCCTGTGCAGTCATTCCGATTACGTAGTTACGTCGTAAAGCCTTATCTCCGTCGGATCAAAATCACGCACCCATCGAAGTCTCTCGCCTAATCCATCTGACGGATGATGGGCGCACCACCTCCCTCTAAATGCCTCAACCCCGGTAATTCCCCCAATTTTCATTCACAAATGCCGACATTGCTGAGCGTAGATAGTAGTCACCGACCCCGTGCGCATATCAACGAAATGGCATTGTTTTCAAATGATTTATAACAGTCGCCTTACATGAAACTATGCGTCGTCCTTAACAAGGACTCCACACTTTTTCAAGGATAACATCGACAACAAAAAGGGGATAATCACAGTAATGTTTTGCCAGCGAAGAGGTGGCTGCGGTTAATTGGACTTCCGGTGTGAACCGTGGGAAAACGGGACAGGTGCGAGCACACACCATCCTACGGATTGGAAAGAGAGCGATTTTGATTTGATTAATCGGCGGCCGTGGGTGCGTCAAGGATAAAGGCGCCGATTTCGAAAACGAGGCTTGGCTTAATTGCCACGATTTTTACTCCAAAATTGACCCAAAAAGCGGATTCGGCGCCCAAATTTTATTATTACACGCGGGTTAATTAACAAAAAATCCATAATTCGGACACCTTGCAATAATAATCAGTAATTACTGGGTTGGATGCTAAAATTACTTCTCAACATGTGATTAATTTCATCAATAGTTAATATCTGGTAAACAACAAAAATTGCATCAACGTCTTATAAAGAAAAAATATAGTAAGGACGAATAATTAAACGTGCATTTTTTTGTTTGGTAAAATTTTATTTGCGGAGATCGCTATTAATTTCGATAATCATTCGCATCTACGTACTTTTTTTTATTGAAAGATTTAAAAATTTATTTACAAAGTTAAGAGCTATAAGCCATTTTCAGTAGATATTCCGGATATTTCAGAAGTGAATTAAAGTATTTTTTTTGCATTTTTGCATTTAAATTGATGATCATTTACTGATCTTGCTTAGGGTTTGAAATCATTTAATTTTTTTGCAAAAACAGAGTCTTTATGCAAAATGTAATTAATTAATTAATTTAATTATAAGCGAAGTATTTAATGGGAAAAGCTGAATTCTATGCGATTATTAGTTTTTGAGATATAGTTTGTGAATAATAGACTAACCCTGTGTTTTTGTCGAATAAATCAAATTAATCTAATAAAATGGTAAAAAGCTAAGCATAATTTTTTACAATGCGTTTTATTTATTTTTATTTGTTGGAATGCTGATTATTTAATAAAAAAATATGGAAAAAGCAATCGCTCTTTATAAAATAAAGCAAATACAAAAAATACAGTGTTTTATGTGTAAGTAATTTTCAATGATTTTTTAAATAGTACACCCAATTATTTTTTTATTTATTATGTTTTATTATTTTTGTTTTTTTAGTATTATAGAAAAATTAAAAAATGCTCGTATTAAATTCAAAAACAATTTTTCGTATTAATAAAAAAACAATATCGTTTTATGGTGTTAAAATGTCACATCACAATTGAAATCGACCTGTTCCAGGATTTTATGAAACGTGTAACGAAAATATGTATAAAGGTGTTATTTAGACTCACCCTGTATCGAAAATAAAACGTAAAAATTAAAAGAAATATAAAAAAAATTCTTAGGTATCGGAATGTCAAAATATTTTCAAACAGAATAGCACTCTTTTAAAAATTGATCCTTAACACTTTTTTGTCTTTAATTTTTTTTAATTGGATTTTTTTTTGATATGGTTATGTTTCACTACTTTTCTAAGATTTTTCCTTGACAGGGGGCATTAAAATGTGCCCTAAATACCCCCCATAATTAATAAACTCTCTCGAAGGGGAAAAACTGTGCGATAATTCGAGTTAATTGCCATTAAACTTGCAAATCATCACTTGCCGAGAGGAAATTAATAAAAACTTTGAGCACTTTATTTATTGACGTCTGTTTTGATCATTAAAATATTTACGATCGAGTGAAATCCGACTTTCACACGTTTTTCGAATCGTCCCAAAAATCCAGAGCGAAAAATTAATTCACAACACTTTTACACGTATACCTACTACTACATCAATTGGGCTTTATTATTATGCCTTATAATTACAGTGTAAAGTTGTTTTTAAGCCACGTAATCACCTATCTTTACACCAGAATTATGCATTGTAAGGAAATAATTATAGGTTGGTGGCAAAAAACTTGCGCAAGTATGTAAATACAGTGTGGCTCCAAAAAAAACCAAACCATTATATCGTCCTCGATGAATAAAAGCAATCAAGGCTCGACCGAGACGGAACACCATTCAATCAGTTAACGGAAGCGGTAATCAAGGCGGCCACGGCCTGCTCGATTCTCACGCTGCACGAGCCCCACGCCTACTAGATCCATCACCAACCGCCAACTTTCAGTCGGGATACACTATTTTCATTTGTTTTTATTTCATATAAAAAAATAAGAAAAAATCGCGTTATAGACACAGTTCAGGGCCCTCGTGGATTAAAATTTTTTCTCCGTATTTTTTTTTAAGTTATGGATGTGACTTTTGGGTCCAGTGGCGGCGCGGATAGTTGTGTGTGGTCATCGCCCATGAATGGACCATTGATCCGCCCATGATGGTCGTTTCCTCTTGAATGGGCATCGCCCGCGGCCGCCAACACGAATTTATGAAACTAGTTTTGCTCCTTGGCTCATTTCATCGAACTATTTAAGCGTTTTGTTCCCGTGGTCACTAATTACGTTTCAGGAGCGTTTAGACTAATTAAAGGCCGACGGAAACGGCGATCAAAAACCGAATCTTCATCGTTGGCATTTTTTTCGACTTTCTCACGGTAGTCGCTGTAAAAATCCATCATCTTCGAGTCACGAAACGCTTCCACGTAATTAAGGTGCAACAAAAATCGGATCTTATGAGAAATGTGCATGATGTGCAATCGAAACAGGGCCGGATTTGTTGTTATTATTAATTCGTAGCGGCTTTTAAAATCGTGAAATCGAAGAGATCGGCGCGTTCTCACGATATCATCGATTCATTTCTTCCGTTTTAAATAAGCAATTAACGGCGGTGCACAGATAATAACTGGTCGAGCGACGGGAACGACAAGCATTTTTACACTTTTCACAAGTTTTAGTTCATTATGAACACGGGAAACGACCCAATCACCGCTCACAACAAAAAAAAATTTTGACTGGTAATTCAAGTAATAAACGAAAAATAATAAAAAATCTGTACGATTTAAATGTTAGGAAATTAATCTTGTTTTTTTTTACGTTCATGATATTAACCCCATGATTTGCCTAAAATTATTTTCAAAATTGTTTCCGAAAATACAATACAAACTTATGTTTTTTTTTAAATAGAACACTTTGTTTTTTGCGTATTTAGATATAGCTGATTTTGCCCATTTTTGGAAATAATTTGTTTTTTTGACTAAAACACAATAACATTTTTAATTTGGTAGCAGACATTTTTATCTTTCAAGTGAGTTAAATAATTAAAAAAATGAAAATAAAATAAAAAGTTATAAAAGTTATTGAGACTATTGTAAAAAGAGCTTTAGCCTTTTTCATTTTAGTTTCATTATCTCACTTATTTTTTTCTTCTATTTAGAAGAACTAAGAAGGACACCCTGTATTTGCACGGTTTCTAAGATTAGAATTTGCTAATTATTTGGTTGTATTTCCGTGGATGCGCTTCCATTTCCATGGCAACGTCGTAGCATTTCGCGCATAGGCGTAGAGTTGCAAGGATTGAGTTGGTAAAAAGGCTTGATTTTTTTCCGCTGAAATTTTCGACACCCGATCTCGTTGTCTTCGTCTAGCCAGGTGCTATTCTAAGGCATCTGTATATCGCTCGTGGGAACGTTCATGGGTTAGATGTCCCACGAGAGGGTCCGTCAAGTGAGCTGTGCGCTCGTGTTTTGTTTCCTTGGATGGGCACGATACCGGCGCGGGCCGGACAAACGACGGGCGCACTTCCTCCAAGGGTGTCTCGACCCTTTTTCGGCATTTTAGGGAAATTGCGACGGACTTGTGCCGAAACGACGGTTGGAAGGGTTGCGAGAGGGGCAGATGGTGCAACGATTTGTACTGTCCCTAGCTTTAAAATTTAAAATGCAAATAAAAATTTGGCTTCGGGTTTTTACGTCAACTGAGAATAAAAGAATTCGAGACAAATTAATGAAAAATTAATGAAGAAGCTTTAAAAAAATAAAATAATATATAACACAACAACCATCTTTTTCAAAAAATGAATAATGAATTAGAACAATTCTCTGTATTTCAGAAAGAATAAAGCGAAATAGTAAAAAAATGACACAATAATAGTAGGAAAAAGTAGGAAATACAAAAAATATTTAAAAAAACGGAATAATAAAATTAGTAAAGACAAAATAATTAGTACTTTAAATTAGTGATGTTAGTAATGTAATAATTAATAAATAATTATTATGAATGTATTTAAAGGAAAAATTGGCGGAATTACCTACATTTCAACAGCTAAGACACTAGAAGGTCAGAAAGCTGAAAAATCGAGCAAATTTTGAAGTAAAAATGTAAAATAATAATAATAATTAATAATAATAATTAATAATAATAATTAATAATAATAATAATAATAATAATAATAAATAACAAAATCACTTTAAACAGGTAAAAACACTTTATTCTCGATCTGATTTAGTTATTTTTTGACGAAATCAATTTATTTTTCAACTAAAAACAAAATAAATTCAACGGAAAAGGATAATTCAATGCTATTTTCGATCTTTTTTTTGGCCGGTTCTGGCAACTTTATGAGTAATAAATAAATTATTTGTTCAAAAATCGCACGAAAACGCTCAAAGAAGACAGAAATTGTATTTTTGTGTTGTTTTAATTTAAAAACACATTTAAGAACAACGATCAAAGAAACACATAAAATAAAGCTTCTAATTATGTATTTTTTAACGTTTACAAATTTTAATAAAAGACATTACATTTTCAAAGTAGAAATGATTTTTCAATTTATAAAAAACTCAAAAACCAATGGAATACTCATCTTTTTTCATATCCTCTAATTAAAAAGTAAATGAAATAAATATCAAATTAAATTAAATTAATAATTTCATAAATAATCCCTAATAAAACTATTATTATTGTAATAAAAACCCGAGTAGAAACTTTAGTACAAGGTATTTCTCAAAAAAGTTGAGAAAGCTCATTATTATTCTATGAATTCCTTGGCTTTCAAGAATCTTAGATCAATCAATAAACAAATTAATCCTCCACAATCGTCTAATAAATGACACCCAATGTTGAAATAACTGACGTATTTCACATACCAGCCAAAAATCAGGACAATTTATACTTTTTCAGAGGTGAACTATCATCTTGTAACATCTTTAATAGAAACTAAAATGGTACAAAAAAACAAAAAAGAAAAAACAAAACCAAAATGCATAAGTTGTATATTTTTTAATTTAAAATAAAGCTTTTACGTAAGTCAACCAAAAGATACTGAAATAAATCAAGAACATAGCTTTGATTTATGTAATGCATTTTTTTTCAAAGTTTTTAAACTCAAAATATTCAAGATTTTATAACCGAGTTAACGATTCTGAATTAGCAGTTTTTGTAAATTTTCGGTCGAAAAAAGTGTGAAAAAATTATATTTTCACTAAAAGCGCGTATGCGAGCTTTTGGCTCAATGCCCAAAAACTCCAAAATTGCAAGTACAGTAACAATATTTTTGGGAATGTGTCGTGACCAGCTTTTGGACACAACAATAAAAAAATCCAAGAAGTGTGTTAAGAGCTTTAATAATAGCGTTTTGTGCAATGCCACCCCATTGTCCTGAAAAATTCCCATGCACCCTGTGCCACCCTGCCCCCTCTCCCAGCCCCACTCTAGCCCCCGTCTTATAAAACTAAATCACCAGTCCCTCTCCATCATTCCTCTGCTCTACTCTCAGTGTTAACACAACGTGCAGTGTCGCAAAATGGCCCCAACCCCATACATGGACGAGCCCATCTCCCGGACCTACCAGTACCGGAAGGTGATGAAGCCGATGTTGGAGCGCAAACGCCGCGCTCGCATCAACCGCTGCCTGGACGAGCTCAAGGAGCTGATGGTCACGGCCCTCCAGAGCGAAGGCGAGAACGTGTCCAAGCTGGAGAAGGCCGATATTTTGGAGCTGACAGTGCGCCACCTCCATGGCTTGAAGCGCCAGCACCAGCTGGTGATCCCCCCTGAAGGATACGCCGATCGGTTCCGCGCCGGTTTCACGCAGTGTGCGCAGGAAGTGTCGCAGTTTCTGACCACGCCGACCGAGACCGTCGACGCCGTCGCCGGAAGGAAGCTGCTCCAGCACCTGGGGGCCTGCGTCAGACAGTTGGAGTGCGCGCAAGTGTATACACCGCCGGCGTCGCCCCAAGTGAAGGCCTCCATGTGGAGGCCGTGGTGATTGATTCACAGTTGGATTCGGTTGACTTTAGCTTTAATACTGTGATAGTAGGGTAGTTTTAGGGCGAAAATGGACGCATTTCGTACCTGAGTGTGATATTTGAGAAATTTGTATTTTCTGACGAATGCAATTTTATAATTAATCGAAATAAATGATTTTTTAACAAGTGATTTGGTTTTATTTATTCGTATTATGAAGCAGATTTGATTCAAATTTGGGTTTGAATAGTGAGCGGCATCTAGTTGGCCTTGGTTCAGGCCCAGAGTTGCGTCTTCTTACTTTAGATGGCGCTAAAAAGCCATTACATAATTACAGAGATCTAGAATTTAATTTAAATTATTTCTTTTTCTTTGTATAATAAATAGAAAAATAACAAACATTATAGAACAAATATTACAAAAATGTGTACAAAAGTAGTAAAAATAATAATTAAATCAAAATGAGGGGGCAATAAAAAAATATTTTGGAAACTAGGAGGAAACCGCCCCTATTTTTTTAAAAGAAGGAGCAACCAGCAATACAAGACAGCTCATAGATAAGTTATTCAAACATTAAAACAGAAAATCTTCTTAATTACCTCTTCTAAGAACAATTTTTAGCAAAAAAGTGATTTGTAAGTTTTTTGCTTTACCTCAAAAACAAATTTGCGCTCAGAAGTCGGTATTTTTTTGTACATGTGGTTTTTTTCAGAATTTTTTTACATTTTCTTATATTTAAAATTAATTACTTAAGGGTTAATTTAGAATGCATTGACAAATGTAGTTAATCTTGAGTTAATCGTTGATGGCAATTAAAATGTTTTGTAAACTGTCCTTTAAAAGACTAATGTCAATAAAATTAAAAATACTTTATTTCAATCAACGGTGCGAAAATTATGTTTTCGTGTAAAAATTCTTAATATAATTTTTGTTTTCATTAAAAATACGTTTATTTAAATTTTTAGTTCTTGTTTAATTAATTATTTCTTGGGGATAGCAACATTTTTTACAGATTTTTTCCAGAAAGGCATCGCTTGTCTCGGGCCACAATTTTTTGTAGCTGCCATTAACTAATATTATTTATAAGAAATTATAGAAGGATTCCGAAAAAAATCACATGCATGAAAAAAAAAATATAAAAAAAGGGAAAGAAAAAAAAAGGAAGTATTTTGTGCGATTATTTGATTTCAAAAAATATATACTTTTAGTAGACTTACTCTGTATACCTACGCATTTTTTATTAAAAAATTAATAAGTAAATTTCGATTTAAAAAATTAAACTTATTTATTGCCATAAAAATTGTCGTTGTACTTGTAGATAAAAAAACTAGGTATAGAATTTAATTTAATTTCGGAAGCGAATTCCTTAAAGAAATCGTTTCCGAACTATTTTTTTTAATTTTTGAATAAATTTAATAAAATAAGATTTTACACGTGCTGAGTACATCAACATAAACAAATTTCCTTTCGTAAATCTTAATTATTATAATTATACATCCTATAATGCCCTCAATTCGAAATTCGCTAATTTTGAGACACCCTGTAATAAAAAACCAATAAATACATTTTTATCAATGTTTTCGGAATCGTAAAAACTCAAAACTCTAGCTTAAGTTTTACAGAATGGAAAATAAAAATTGGTTTTAGCTAATTTAAAAACGAAACACAGTTGCCTAGCAGATTACAAAAAGAAAACGTCATTTAAGGTATAATAATTGTTAATCAAAAAGTTATTTTGCTAACTTTTTGGAGCCCGAACAAAATCAATTCTTAAGAACACTGTATGCAGAAGAATCAGTAAATAAGCGAAATAATAAAAACTCTTCAGATGGCGCTAGAATCCCGCTCGTTCGACAAGAAAACATAAATAAAGAGATTATTTATTGCCAAAATTGTGCCAGTCCAATCACCACCTGGCATTCAAATCGCCCCTCCTCCTCCACCTCCAATCAAACCAGTCCAAATTTGAGATTTTCGCGCTCCAGATATTCCATATTTCATAGCACGCAGGCAATCCTGGAATCGATTTTCGCGTTTGAACGAAGTAATACGTCATTGGCATAAATTTAGATCGGCTCCAAATTAACAATGCAGTGCTCTTCATCCGGGAGTGAATCGTTACGTAATTTTGTACTCCTTTTTGATGCTAAACCGCTGACCTTGCTGGCCTCGTCTTTGCCCACAACCCACTCCCATTATTAAAGTCGTCAATCAAATTCGACCCAGACATGGGTGAAATTGCGCCGAGAGTTGTCACCGCAAAAGACAAAGACTTTTGCCACAATTTGCGCAAATATTTCCGCGAGTTCACGGAAGTGACCGGAATCCACGGTCTGCGATATGTGTCTGAAAAGCGGTCACGAACCGAAAAGTGAGTCTGTTCATAGTCACAATCACACCACGATTTGTTCATTTCCAGGGTTATTTGGGTAATTATTTTGCTGATTAGTTTGGGCGGCTGTATCTACATGATTTACGAGGTCTTGGACAAGTACAATAAAAGCCCAGTTGTTGTGAGTTTTGCTACGGAGGATACGCCACTTTACCAAATTGCGTTTCCTGCCGTAACGATCTGTCCAGAATCGAAGTACTCGCGTGAGAAATTCAATTACAGTGGCGTTTATTCCAAGCTAGTTGAAGAGGAAAGTGTGACCATTGATGAGTAAATGAACCGAAAGCAAAACGAAAAATTTATTGTGGTTTTCAGGCGCCGAAAATTTGATTATTTGAGCATGTTGTGCGACGACAGTCCTGACAATGTCGCGACCACGCAAAATTTTGGCAACGAATTTTACGAAATCATCCACAAAGTAACACTTTAAACCGATCAAACCGAACCAAAGTACGATCATTTCAGATGAAACTGAACCAAAGCGAGTTGTTCCCACTCTGCATCTTTGACAATAAATTCACGGAGTGTGACCGCATTTTCACCCCGATTTTCATCGACGAGGGAATTTGCTACTCGTTTAACATCCAAGGCGCCCATGAGATTTTCCGCGACCACGTGTACTAACCAATCGCAACACAACTCTTCCTTTCATTCTAAATATTTCAGTTACAACTTTAAGGATTATTACAAGGTTTCCAACAATTCGGAAAAATACTTTGACCCAGAATTTGGCTATAGACCTTCAGCCGGGGTCCACACCTACCCCCGGCGGGCCCTCAGGTCAGGGGCGGACTCTGCCTTTGGCATTTTTTTCAACTACGACACGGCAGACACCGATTTCAATTGCAAAAATTTCCTGCAAGGCTTCCGGGTGGGTTTCCATAAACGGAAACGAAAACAGAAGAAAGTAAAAAAAATACTTTACAGGTCTTGATTCACAACTCCTGGGACGTGCCACGCGTCTCAGAGCATTATTTCCGGATCCCGTTTGATAAGGTGGTAGTGGCGGCCATGGAGCCGGTCCTGGTCGTCACCTCGCAAAATGTGCGCGGATTTCGGCCCGAAAAACGCAAATGTTTCATGCGGAACGAGCGATTTTTGAAACATTTCCTCTACTACTCCCAGCCCAATTGCATGCTTGAGTGCTTGACGAATTATACGCTCGCTAAATGTGGTTGCGTCCAGTTTTACATGCCTCGTACGTAATTATTTAATTAAACAATTAATACAATAATTAATTAGGGGACAACAGTACGTTGATTTGTGGCCCGAACTCCGAACAGTGCACCGAAAACGCCGAAAGTAACAAAAAATAACGTCTACTTTCTCAAGCTGAAACAAATTTCAGGCGAGATGCAAATCAAAGACCTGGAGTATCGAATTTCAGGGCGGTCTCTGTGTGATTGCAAGCCCACGTGTACTAACATGAAGTACAACGTTGAGACGTCCCACAGCGATTTTTATTTTAAGGAATATTTCAAAGTGCACAATGAGTTTAATCTGGGTGATGGGTAAATAAACAAACGTGTTTTTTTCTTCGTGAAAATTTATTTCAGGGGGCATTGGTCCGTCTTGCAACTGTATTTCAAAGACGAGCAATTTATGACAATGGAGCGGAACGAATTGTATGGAATTTCCGACTTGATTTCGAACCTTGGGGGCCTTTTGGGCCTTTTTACCGGATTTTCTTTGGTCACAATGGCTGAAATTATCTACTTTTGCTCGCTCAGAGTCGTGTATAATCGGCGGTTGTACGGGCTTTGGTCAGGCCCTAATTGAAAACGTTTAAGTAATTTTTAAGAAAAGTATCAAACAGTATTTTTACCATCGGATGTTGTTTTTAAATTGAATTATTTCCTCAATGGTTAGTTCGCATTTCGTTGTAAATATTTGTTACAGAGTTTAAACGCGTTAAACAACTCAACTTAATTTTTTTTAAATGATCTACTTTTGATTCGTAAAGACATTAAAACTATTTAAACCGAGATGAGAACCGAACCGAGAGGTAATAATTTAATCGAGAAAAAACATCCAATTAAAAAAAATATTTCGTTTAGCGCTTTTACGAAGCTTCTATGTGATTTTTCAAGGAAAATGTGTATTTTTTATATTAAAACACAATTCCATAAGCTTAGCTAAGGCCGATAGCTTTGTATGTCAAATAAAGCAATAAAAAGAGAAACAAGTTTTTAACGAGTTTTATTATTTTCAAGTTTTAACAACATAATACAGATTACCACAAAACAATCAGTTTACGGTTCCTGACCAGTTCCTGCGTCCAAACATCGCAACATTGCAGATAATCCTCAAAGTCAAATAATAAATAATCTCCACGAGACTCAGCGCCGAAAAACCGATAAACAACCCCAGCAGACCTCCAACATTGGCCAACAAATCGGTCGATCCGTACAACTCATTCCTCTCCGAATAAATGAATTGGTTCCCTTTGAAAAAAACCTGTAACATGGACATGCGTTTCCTGGAACCAGAACCACTTGAAACTATTTTTAGTTATAGTCAAAGTTTTTGATTTACTTTTTGTCATTAACATCGATACGTTTATGCTTGTTGTATTTGTAAGTCGTCCTCCAGTCCCACGTGGCTTGGGTATTTTCAACGTCGTAATACATCGACGTACAAATGGGGAAACAACGACAGTCGGGAATATCACTGTGGGTTTTTTTATTACTCAATGCGTCGATTTTTTTCTCAAGATTGCCCCGAAACTGGTATTCTATAAAAAATGACAAGTGATACATACAACATTTTTTCTACAAATACTTTGGGCCTCCTCCAGGCAGTGTAGGCTTCCAGCCCCACACAACGGCACACTTTCTTCCCCTAAAAAAAAAACAAAACTATGAAAAAAAAAACAAAAATAGATCATTACGTGGTACATAAAATGGTACACATCCGCACCGACTCATCGTAAAATTGGCCCAACACTCAATCGCACAATTATTCTGACTGTATTTTTTAAAATATTTCAACCCTCGTTCTGAGGGGAAATGACAGTTGCGCTTCCTCGGTTTGTACTCCTTGACCTCGACAGAGGTCGTCATCATATCTGGAGCAATCCCAGCTTTGGCCACGCGTTCCAAAGGCACTATAAAGTGCTGTTGTTTCACTCGAGGCATCCTTTGCGGGTGCGCTATTTGGACTTTAAACCCTTTCACGTCAGTCCCACACGTGTAGTCCAAATCATCCACGTGAACCGCCATTTTGATCTCAAGGGCGTAGGGGATTCCCGCCCGAAGGGCCCTTCGGGGGTAGGCGTCAATCCCCGCCGTGGGCGCGTAGCCCTGCTCCAGGTTCCAGTCGTGCGAAACTTGGGTTTTGTGGTAGTTCTTAAAATGAACCCTTAAACACATTCAATTAAAATTGGGACTCAGAGCGAGTCCTAAAAATTTTAGGGCTTCCAGCAAGTCCAAATTAAATTAGGACTTGTCCGAGTCCAAATAATATTAGGACTTACGTGAGTCCAAATAATATTAGGACTTATTCGAGGCCAAATAATATTAGGACTTTGTCGAGTCTAAATAATATTAGGACTTACGCGTGTCCAAATAATATTAAGACTTACTCAAGGCACATAATATTAGTACTTGCTCGGGGCGAAATAATATTAGGACTTAGCCGAGTCCAAATATTTTTAGGACTTACATGAGTCCAAATAATTTTAGGACTTACACAAGTCCAAATAATATTAGGACTCACGCCGAGTCCAGATAAAATTATGGCACACAGAAGTTCAAATAAAATTAGGACTAACAAAGTCCCAATAAAATTTGGACTCATAGTGAGTCCAAATAAAGTTGGGACTCACACTATGTCACTCAAAAGTTGGGTTCTGTCGACGATGTTAAAAACGTAGCAGATTCCATCATCTGTCAAAATGGGGACGAATAATTCGGAGCAATTGTATGGAATTCCCAGGAATTTGCAGTCGAACGAGTCCTCCAGGAATTTGGGTTGGACTTGTTCAAGAAACTCTAACATTTCTTCATCGGCGTATTTCGGCGATTTGTACTCAATGTCGAACTTCGTGTCGCAAATAAACGACAAGTATCCGAATTTGCGTTCCCTTGAACAAATCAAAGGAATTCACTCGAATTGCAATTATTTGGACTCACTCTTCTTCACTTAGAACTTCGTTGTCTTGTTTTTTATGCAAGTAGTGCGTGTAATTAAAAACGGAAGCCCGGGTTTTGGACTCGGGACAAATGGTAACGGCCGGGAAAGGGATTTGCCAGACGGCTGTTTCTTTAGTCGCGAAACTTACAATAACTGGGGAAGTTTCCCATTTAATGTACGTTTGTATGATTAAAGTTATACAAAAATAGAGCGATAGACAGATACTAATGGCCCACCACAATCTGAGGGAAATTTAGTGAGTTATGGTAAATTTTTTGGGGGTTTATACTTCTCGATCCAAGTCCGGTACTCTCCGAAGTAGCGAATTCCGTGTATTGTGCCGTTGTTGCAAAACTCCACCACGTAATTGAGGAGGTTTTGGCCGCAAGTGTAACTCCGTTTCCCTTCTTCATTTTTCACGTAGTTTGCTTTGTCGGTGAGTTCGAGATCACCACGTTCACTGCCACCACAGATTCTTAAAATTACGAAAATTCGGTATAATGGTCACAACTGAGATTGGTTTACCCTATGATGGTCATTGTAGCAACAACAGTGAAGATCTACTGAAGAAACGAATCTTCAAAAACCTGAACATGGTTTGCAGTCCTTGAACTTTCGTTGCGGTTTTCAGGAATTTTTTATTAGTGACTTATTTTTCTTCTTTGTTTCTTTATTAGCTAATTACAAGGTTTAGTCGGGAGTCGTGAAAATTGATTTTTTTCAAACAGTTTTCCAAAGCAATAAAAAATTAATTATGGTTATAATCGGCTAATTTGATTTTATAATCATGTATCAATTCCGGTATGTGCAACCTTTCAACTTTTAATCACTTTTAGATTGGTTTATTAAAAAAACTGGATTGTCGTTGGAATCTTACCGAGCTTGAGGCAATTTTGTACATTTTGAGTCACTTCTAATCGCAAATATTTGGTTGAAAGAATTTTTGGACGGCTTGGAATAAAAAAAGTTCTAAGTAGTTTCAAGGTGAAAGGTGTAAACAAACATGATGGGAGGTTTAATTGTTTCCAACCAGCGATTTTAATTGCGAAGAAATTTTATTACAAGATTTTCAAAAAATAATTCATCAAATTGTCAAAAATAAATAAGAAATATGCCCTTTTATAAGAGGAAAAAAATTTGAGATTAGATTTGAATACTTATTTTTGAAGTAGTGTTTATTAAAAAAAAATTAAAAATAAAAGAACACTTAAGTGAAAAGTAATTTATTTCATTTTAAAGGCACATTTGTTTAAGCTAATTATAGTGCTGTTAAAGAGTTAACTAAAAAACGTACTTAAAAGCTTGATAAATGCAAAGATAATTAAAGTAGCTATTAGTTAAATTTGGTGATATTTTTACAAAAAATATTGTTTTTGACCATTTTTTTATCTTCGGCTGTCTCTTGACGAGGTTTTGTTTTTTTTTTGGTGCTTTTTTGAGCGTTTTAACAGGATTTTACTGAAAAATCTCTAGTTCAAGAACGAATTAAATCGAATAAAAGATGTTAAAATAACTTTAATTTTGTTCGAATTTTTCGAAAAAATTCTGTTGATCATAGGTATTCCAAAAAACTTTTTCAGTCTAATTTGTCTAATCTCTGTTTTTTTTTACTAAATTTTTGCTAGTAATTGTTTTTTGTGTTAAAATTCATTTATGTCAAGTTAAAATGATGAAGATTTGGAAGAAAAAAAATTACAGGACTTTTCAGGATTGCCAGGGTTTTAGGAACTTAAAAAAAATATTCAAACAATTTTTAGATATTTTTCAAATAATTTACAAGAAATTTTGAGAAATTAGATATAGATCCATAATTTTGGAGCAATTTTTATAAAAGGGGAAAAAGGCAATAAAACAAACACGTAATTTTAATCGAATTTATTTCATTATTAGAGGAGCAAAAACGTGAAAATCACACACCTATTAATTAAGTTCACATTTGTTTCGAGCTAATTATAGTGCTTTAGTAAATATTAAGTGATTTTGCTTAACCAATTAGCCTTTTAACTCAAATCTTTTTGTTCTTTGTGAAGATAGGCGTCATCATTCAACAAGTCCTTCGACCCTGACCAAAAGTGTATCCCGTACTTCTTGACGTTACAAATCAATCTCAATGACAAGAAATAGACAATTTCGACGATCGATAGGAAAGAAAATCCGGTAAACAATCCCAAAAGTCCGCCACAGTTGGCCAGAAAATCGGTTTGTCCATAAAGCTCGTTTCTTTCAGACGTTATAAACTGCATGTCTTTGAAAAAAATTGTTAACCGTGTCATTTGTACCCTAAAATTGATTATTTCTCGCTTGATTTAAATAGAAATTGTGGGAAAATACCCCGGAAATTCGCTGAAATTCGCCTTGAAAGCTTCGAAAACTTTGGGCCAGTTGAAGTCAGCTTGTGACGTCTCGGCGTTGTAAGTGATGGAAGTGCAAGCCGGGAGACAATCACAGTTTGTTGGTAAATCATCATCAGCGTTATCATCGTACCGGGAAAGTCCAGACTCAACCTCCCGTGCCAACAATTCCTCTAAAAACAATTACAAAATAATTCCTTTTGATTAATTGTTGTTACGTACGTTCGGCCTCAAAAATACACACATTACTGCCTGAGCCGCAAATTTTCGTCGACTCCGCATCTAAAACAAATCAATTGATTTCACTCCACAAAAACTATCACAATTCTAATACGTGGCATATGGAAGGCGACGCATCCACACCTCGCCAAAGTAAAATTCGCCACACATTCAACCTGGCAATTCTGTTGCGTGTAATTTTGGAAAAATTGCAACTGGCGTTCCTCTGCAAAAAAGCACTGTCTCCGGTGCGGGTCGTAGTTTCGCAGTCCTTGGGAAGTTGTCATCATGTCGGGTTTGACGGCCACGACGATTTCCTGGTTGAGAGGCGCTCGGAAGTACTGGGTGCCCACCCGGGGGACTTCTGCCGGGTGGTGGAGGAGCACTTTGAAGCCCTGGACGGGTCCGCGGCACACGTAGTCCAGGTCCTGCTCGTAGGCTCGGAGGAGGAGGAAAAGGCCGGCTTTCGAACCGGCGGACATGGCACGGCGTGGAAAAGTGTCCTTGCCGGTGGTTTTCGGATAGCCGTTTTCTAGGGTCCAGCCTTCGGAGCGCTTCTCGTGGCCCATGTAGTCGCCATGGAGGTAGCTGGAGTGGAGATTTTTACACAAGTTTTTATTATTTCTAGTTTTGAAAACTGCCAAAACGTCCAAAAACGAGCGTAATCGAGTGACGCTCGCAATTTTGGCTTATTTTTAAAAACAAATTTCTATTTCTTTGTATTTTTCCAAAAAAAACTTTATTTTTCCATCATTTTTTGCTGGTTCTTAAGGAAATTTTGCGAATTAATTGCCTCTCTAGATGACTAGTGTCCTAAAACGCATCAGTATTGTTTTCGAATTAAAAAAATTACTACGAAAATAGTTCATGACTGAAAGATGCGCTTAAAGGCTTTATAACGGAAAAAATACGGTACTCATTAATTCAGTTTAGTGATTTTTATTCTGTTTTACCCAAATCTAGCTATTTTTTAGGAAATTTCTTGGTTCTTGGATTTTTTTTGTCAAAGTTTCGCTGAACAACGATTGAATTAAATGAAACAGGCGATTTCGATTTATTTTGATGATTTTTTGTTTGTTTGAGGTAATGTTATAAAAAAATTGTTTCAAATGCGAACTAAATTCCACGAAAAACAACAATTTTCATACAAATTCGTGATTATTCTAACATTTAACATCTTTTGCAGCATAATTTGTTCAATTATCGACTGGTTTTCAACAACTATTGTGAAATAATTGCCTTTTTGATTCTAAAACACACGAATAAAGTTGAAATAATTTTATGTTTAAATTGGTGTATTTCGGCTTTATTTTTTGACTAATTTGTAATTACATTGACTTGTTTGAGAGTAGATTTGACGAGAGAACTGAGTTTTTGGCTTAAGAACTTGCAAAAAGTTGGAGAAATGCAAAAATTATTACGTTTTAGCACCTTCCCGTGAAGAAAACTCTGTTTTTTGGTTTAAAGGGTTTTTAAAACTTACAAAACCAGTTTTTTTCCAAATTTGCTAGCTTATGGTTACTTTTGGATGAAGTTTCATTCAAAAACGAGCTAAATCGGTTTATTTTTGTAAAAAAAATAAGTTTCTACTTCAAAAACAACTTAAATTTTGATATAATTTGGCGATTTTTTTAACCCACTTTAACAATATTTTCTGAAATTAAAAAACCTATCTTTAAGATCAAAAAAACGCGTTTCAACACTTGAAAAAATCAAATTTGACACAAATTTTCATGCAAGTTATTTTTAAATACAGTTCCTATGTAATTTACCTACTAAGTCAAAGGACAAAGAAAAAATATTGGTATATTCGGTCCAGTTTTCTGTATTTTCGAACCAACTTAGTAGAATTTTATTGATCAAGTTGTTGATTTTTGACCTATTTTAATGTAAGTTTTGACTAAATTACTGGAGTTTTTGGTTTAAAAACATCCAACATGTTTGAAATATTCCAAAATTACGTCCAGTTTGGCCAGGTTGAGCAAATTCTCACAAAAACAAGTTTTTAAATTAAAAAAAATGTTATAAAATGTTTAAAAAAATTGTTCCAAAGCGAATTAAATTGCACGAAAAACAACAATTTTCATACAAATTGGTGATTATTCTAACATTTAACATCTTTTGCAGCATAATTTGTTCAATTATCGACTGGTTTTCAACAACTATTATGAAATAATTGCCTTTTTGATTAACCAACAAACTAAAACACACGAATAAAGTTGATTTAAAGTTATGTTTAAATTGGTGTATTTCGGCTTTATTTTTTGACTAATTTGTAATTATATTGACTTGTTTGAGAGTAGATTTGACGAAAGAACTGAGTTTTTGGCTTAAGAACTTGCAAAAAGTTGCAGAAATGCAAAAATTATTACGTTTTTGCACCTTCCCGTGAAGAAAACTCTGTTTTTGGTTTAAAGACCTGATAAAGGATTTTTAAAACTTACAAAACCAGTTTTTTCCAAATTTGCTAGCTTATGGTTACTTTTGGATGAAGTTTCACTCAAAAACGAGCTAAATCGGTTTATTTTTGTGAAAAAAATAAGTTTCTACTTCAAAAACAACTTAAATTTTGATATAATTTGGCGATTTTTTTAACCCACTTTAACAATATTTTCTGAAATTAAAAAACCTATCTTTAACATTAAAAAAACGCGTTTCAACACTTGAAAAAATCAAATTTGACACAAATTTTCATGCAAGTTATTTTTAAATACAGTTCCTATGTAATTAACCTACTAAGTCAAAGGACAAAGAAAAAATATTGGTATATTCGGTCCAGTTTTCTGTATTTTCGAACCAACTTAGTAGAATTTTATTGATCAAGTTGTTGATTTTGACCTATTTTAATGTAAGTTTTGACTAAATTACTGGAGTTTTTGGTTTAAAAACATCCAACATGTTTGAAAAATTCCAAAATTACGTCCTGTTTGGCCAGGTTTAGCAAATTCTCACAAAAACATATTTTTAAATTAAAAAAAATGTTATAAAATGTTATAAAAAATTGTTCCAAAGCGAATTAAATTGCACGAAAAACAACAATTTTCATACAAATTGGTGATTATTCTAACATTTAACATCTTTTGCAGCATAATTTGTTCAATTATCGACTGGTTTTCAACAACTATTGTGAAATAATTGCCTTTTTGATTAACCAACAAACTAAAACACATGAATAAAGTTGAAATAATTTTATGTTTAAATTGGTGTATTTCGGCTTTATTTTTTGACTAATTTGTAATTATATTGACTGGTTTGAGAGTAGATTTGACGAAAGAACTGAGTTTTTGGCTTAAGAACTTGCAAAAAGTTGGAGAAATGCAACAATTATTACGTTTTTGCACCTTCCCGTGAAGAAAACTCTGTTTTTGGTTTAAAGACCTGATAAAGGATTTTTAAAACTTACAAAACCAGTTTTTTTCAAATTTGCTAGCTTATGGTTACTTTTTGATGAAGTTTCACTCAAAAACGAGCTAAATCGGTTTATTTTTGTGAAAAAAATAAGTTTCTACTTCAAAAACGACTTAAATTTTGATATAATTTGGCGATTTTTTTAACCCACTTTAACAATATTTTCTGAAATTAAAAAACCTACCTTTAACATCAAAAAAACGCGTTTCAACACTTGAAAAAATCAAATTTGACACAAATTTTCATTCAAGTTATTTTTAAATAAAGTTCCTATGTAATTAACCTACTAAGCCAAAGGACAAAGAAAAAATATTGGTATATTCGGTCCAGTTTTCTGTATTTTCGAACCAACTTAGTAGAATTTTATTGATCAAGTTGTTGATTTTCGACCTATTTTAATGTAAGTTTTGACTAAATTATTGGAGTTTTTAGTTTAAAAACATCCAAAATGTTTGAAAAATTCCAAAATTACGTCCTGTTTGGCCAGGTTGAGCAAATTCTCACAAAAACAAGTTTTTAAATTAAAAAAAATGTTATAAAATGTTATAAAAAATTGTTCCAAAGCGAATGAAATTGCACGAAAAACAACAATTTTCATACAAATTGGTGATTATTCTAACATTTAACATCTTTTGCAGCATAATTTGTTCAATTATCGACTGGTTTTCAACAACTATTGTGAAATAATTGCCTTTTTGATTAACCAACAAACTAAAACACACAAATAAAGTTGAAATAATTTTATGTTTAAATTGGTGTTTTTCGGCTTTATTTTTTGACTAATTTGTAATTATATTGACTTGTTTGAGAGTAGATTTGACGAAAGAACTGAGTTTTTGGCTTAAGAACTTGCAAAAAGTTGGAGAAATGCAACAATTATTACGTTTTTGCACCTTCCCGTGAAGAAAACTCTGTTTTTGGTTTAAAGACCTGATAAAGGATTTTTAAAACTTACAAAACCAGTTTTTTCCAAATCTGCTAGCTTATGGTTACTTTTGGATGAAGTTTCACTCAAAAACGAGCTAAATCGGTTTATTTTTGTAAAAAAAATAAGTTTCTACTTCAAAAACAACTTAAATTTTGATATAATTTGGCGATTTTTTTAACCCACTTTAACAATATTTTCTGAAATTAAAAAACCTACCTTTAACATTAAGAAAACGCGTTACAACACTTGAAAAAATCAAATTTGACACAAATTTTCATGCAAGTTATTTTTAAATAAAGTTCCTATGTAATTTAACCTACTAAGTCAAAGGACAAAGAAAAAATATTGTTATATTCGGTCTAGTTTTCTGTATTTTCGAACCAACTTAGTAGAATTTTATTGATCAAGTTGTTGATTTTTGACCTATTTTAATGTAAGTTTTGACTAAATTATTGGAGTTTTTGGTTTAAAAACATCCAAAATGTTTGAAAAATTCCAAAATTACGTCCTGTTTGGTCAGGTTTAGAAAATTCTCACAAAAGCAAGTTTTTAAATTAAAAAAAATGCGCTTAAACACTTGCTAAAGGCCAAAATAGAGTCATTGTTTTTCATTCTATAAGATAGTTTTTTTGTTTAAGTAAAAACTTGGAAGAAAACAATTTTTTTTTCAAAATTTTCTAGTTTTATGACTTTTTTGACGATACTTTGTTTAAAAACTGAGACAGGTATGCAATTTCGATTTATTTTAGTGAGTTTTGAGAAGAACTTTTAAGATAAAAACGTTTCTAGTTTAAGAAAAAACTGAGGTGAGTCAAACTAAAATTTTGATCAAGTTGTTTTTAATTTTTTTGAAAGAACAACTCAGGTTTAAGTTCAAAACTTTCTTCAAAGCCGTACACATTGTAAAAAGGAAAATTTAACACTAGTTTCCGTTTATTATTTAGTATTTCCAGCTTGTTTTTAACGCAATTAGCTAAATAATTATTGGGTTTTGGAGTTAAAATCCGCGAAAAAAGCCAAAGCGATAACGATTTCATCAAAAGTTGCTGTTTTTTTGTTGCGAATTCCATCATATTTAGCTGATTTGAAGATTTTCAATTTATTTTAATGGATTGAACTTTGCGGAATAATGGACTTTCTGTCTCAAAAGCGTGCAAAATACTTGAAAAATGCAAGAATTATTTTATTTTTTAACTCAAAAAACGCACATTAATCCCCCAAAAAGGCAACAATGATTTTATACGAACTGTTTAAGGTAAAACGCAATTTTTCGGAAGTTAGTTTAAAAAATTTACTTCAAAAAATAATTTTTTTCGTGAAACATCTAACTTAGCGGATTACTATTATTATTATTAGCCTTTTTGTAACACTTACACAGCATTTGTGAACAACTCGCTCCTGTCCAGCATATTAAAAGTGAAGCACATCCCGTCTTCGGTCAACATAGGCGAGAAAAAATTACTGCAAGTCTCATTCAAACTCGTCCACTTGCAGGCGAAGAAAACTTCCGAAAACGGAGGCGCAATCTATTCCCAATTAATACAAAAAAAAACACACCAAACATTCAAACTTACACTCATCAAATATTCGATGGTTTCAAAACTCGTGGTTTTATTCCCTTGTTGGTAGAGATGGTTGTCGCAAATGAGCGAACTATCCGAGAACCTTTGCAACCTTTCCGCCAAAATAATTTCACGAAACAAACAAAAAAAAGACTTACTCCTCCTGCGTCAGATTACCGTCCCCAGTAGTCAACTGCTCGATAACCTTATGGTAGTAGTAAGTGAAGTTGTAGGCCCTTTGCCTGGCCTTCGTCTCCGAGCATATGGTGATGGCGGGAAAGGGCACCTGCCACACGGGGGTGGGACTTTGGGCGAAGCTCACCAAGACGGGCGACTGGTCCCACTTGACCCACGTCTGTATGATCAAACTCACGCAAATGTAGAGCGAAATCGCGAACAAAACCACCCAATACAGCCTAAAATCTAAGCACTAAAATTCGAGCCAAACTTCCCCAAAATTACTTCTCCAGGATGGAGCGCTCCTGCTCGCCCATGTACTTGAAGCCATGGATGCCCGTGTTGCTCGAAAACTCGGTGAAGTAGTCGTAGATGTTTTTGCGGAAGCCGGGGTACTTTTTCTTTTTGGGCGACTTGACGAACACGACGTTGTCGAGGGGCCCCCTGTTGGGGCTGGGCTTCGGGCTCGCGCTCATCGTGGAATAAGGGGCGAGGGGCAGTTGTCTCTTTTATATTTGCATGTGATCCCACGCCTTCAACCCCCTTGTAAACATTTAAATGGGGAAAATTATAAGCTGTTTACGCTCGTTACGAGATCAATGGATTCACGCCCCGCGGCTGGGGACTACTTCATAATTTTTTACATGACCAGGGAGGTTATTAAAAAGCGTTTTGGGCGGCTTGTCGGTCGCCAAAATATAGTTATTGATTTGTGGGTGTTTGACCACATAAGATGATGAGTGAAGATGGCCCTGACATTTCTCGAAAGAGATTAATAAATTATTTATTTTTTGCTAATTTTTCATAATTTATAAAACTGGAATTTTGTTTGGCGCCGAAAGCATGCAACGTCCCACAGGTGATTTGTCACAGTTTCACAGAATTCTCGCCCAAAATGTGCACTTTAATGCTCATTCAAGTAAACCTATGGAATTATTTACAATTTTTTCGTAATAAAGTCATTTTCGCCAAAATATTAAGATCTGGATTTAAGGAATCGTAGGTTAAAAATTTGAAAACCTTGAATTTATTTTTTTTGATCGATGGAAATGTAATGGAAATTACAATGAATGTCTTAGAAGAACGGCAATTAATTTGATGGTTTTGTTGTAATTACGAAAATTAACAAGGAATTATTATTGGAGTTAATTGAATTTTCGTGGATTTTTTTTGAATTTAGAATTACATGAATTAATTTGGAATTGATGGGAATGCTGGGATTATTATTTTTTTAATTTTTATCTGGAATAATTATTTTTGGAATTTATAGAATTATTGGAATTTTTCCGGAACCACTTGAATTTTTTTGGATTTTTTTTGGAATTATCCGCCATTAATTTGGAATTGTTGGGAATGCTGGGAATATAATTTTTTTAATTTCTACATGGAATAATTATTTTTGGAATTTATGGAATTATTGGGATTTTTCCGGAACCACTTGAATTTTTTTGGATTTTTTTTTGGAATTATCTGCCATTAATTTGGAATTGTTGGGAATGCTGGGATTATTATTTTTATAATTTCTATCTGGAATAATTATTTTTGGAATTTATGGAATTATTGGAATTTTTCCGGAACCACTTGATTTTTTTTGGATTTTTTTTTGGAATTATCTGCCATTAATTTGGAATTGTTGGGAATGCTGGGATTATTATTTTTATAATTTCTATCTGGAATAATTATTTTTGGAATTTATGGAATTATTGGAATTTTTCCGGAACCACTTGAATTTTTTTGGATTTTTTTTTGGAATTATCCGCCATTAATTTGGAATTGTTGGGACTGCTGGGATTATTATTTTTTTAATTTCTATCTGAAATAATTATTTTTGGAATTTATGGAATTATTGGAATTTTTCTGGAACCACTTGAATTTTTTTTGGATTTTTTTTTGGAATTATCCGCCATTACTTGAAATGGAAATTAGGTGGAAATTCTTAGAACTGTAGGAATTAAATTTGGATTTACTGGAATTATTTTAGAATTAAGTAAATTAAGTTGAAATTAAAATATTTAAGATCAGTTTCAAATTATGAGAATTAATTTAGGTTACAATAATTACTAAAATTTTGACCGTTTTTTATAAATTATTGGAATTAGGTGCATGTACTACGCATTTTTTTAAGTTAATGGCTTTTCGATTTCAGTTTTAACAGAAATTTTGAGTTTTTTTTGTAGAATTTTGGCATTATATTAATTTTTTTTAGAATTTATGAAATTAGTACTGGAATTATTTGTGAATTACTGGAATTGATTTTTAATTTGAGTTTCTTAGTTTTATTGGAGTTACTGGAATTATGTATTAATATTAGATAGGAATCACGGTTGGAATTAATTTGGAATTATTGGGATTGCTAGAATTTTGTTAGTTTTTTTTTTAATTTTTATCTGGACTATTGGGAAGTAATGTATTTAGAATTATTTAAATTATTTCTGGAATTTATGGAATTTTTCGGAACCACTTTTTTGGATTTTTTTAAATTATCCGCCATTACTTGAAATGAAGATCTCTTTGAAATTCTTAGAACTGTCGGAATTAATTTTGGATTTATTGGAATTATTCAAGAATTACGTAAATTAAGTAGAAATTAGAATAATCAAAATCACTTTAAAATTATAAGAATTAATCTAAGCTACTAGAATTACTAAAATTTTGGCGTTTTTTTTTAAATTATGGTAGTTTTCGTGAATTTTTTTAACAGGTGTATGTACTACACATTTTTTTTCTCTCAAAGACAATTTTTTTAGAAAGCTTCTGTATTTTCTATTTTTTTTAAAAGCTCTCTATTTTTTTTTGTAATAGTCTTCTGGTTACTCTTTTTTATCTTTTCTTGCTACTCTTTGCCTTTCTCCTTTTCGTCTGTTTTTTTTTTAATTGTTAACTTAATTTAGTTATATTACTATAAATTGTTATCAAAATTACAGTAATTTCCGTGGATTTTTTTTAGAATTGTAATTTGTGAGTGTATACTTACGCTATTTTGAATTCAGTCGAAGATTATTTTAAATAATAATAAATAAATTATTTGTAAATTATTGGTATTTATTTTATAATTAAGAGATTACTTGAAATGGAATTTTTTTTAGACTCTTAAAGCTTCTGAAACTTTTTTTTGATAAGCTACTACATTTTCCAAATAATCGTAAAATTTTCTACGTTTTTTTTTCTGGTATTTGTCTCTTTTTTTCGTCTTCTTTACTTCACTTTTCTTTTTTTCATGTTTTTTTTTACTTTTTTTACTTATGTTTTTGTTAGTTTGCAACGTTTTAAAAATGCTTGATAATAAGCTTGAATGAATCGATTTTAATGTAATTATTCCGTTGCGTGTTTGCAATATTATTTTTCTCAGTTCCTCAACCCTTGGGGGACATTTACGGCTATTTCCCTTAAATAATAACCACAACTGTATTTTCAAAATTTATTTTCATAAAACACAATATGATAATTTAATCAACACGTTTCCCGGCCCAAAACCGGGCCCCAAACAACCTAACATTACTCACAATCCTCAAAGTCAAATAATAGAAAATTTCAATCAACGACAACATCGTAAATCCGGTAAACAAGCCCAAAAGGCCGCCGAAATTCGCCAAAAAATCCGTAGGTCCGTACAATTCGTTCCTTTCCGATGTTATAAACTGGTTACCTTTGAAAAAGACCTGGAGGTACGACATATGCGTCCTGAAATTGTCACAATTCATGAACGTGATCGAAAAAATGGAAAAATTAACTATACGTAGTTTTGTCAATTTTTGTGTCCTTGAATCGGTACTTCCGGACCCAATTCCAGTCCGACTGCGAGTTTTCAACAATGTAAGTCATAGAAGTGCACTCAGGCATGCAGTTGCACTTTTGTAAAATTTGGTGGAACTCGTCGTTTTCGAGAGGGAGGCCTTTGTGGTGGCGGATGTTCTCATTAATTCCCTCCGAAAGGAGCACATCTAGGGACAATTAATTTTCATTTCAAAATAAATCAAATTTAAATAAATAAAACAAAATAAATAATTTATTTATTAAATAAATTTAATAATTTATCTCAAGATAAATAATTAAAAAATTACCTTCGGCTTCCACCATGCAGGCCTTTAAAGGGGCGCCGCAAACCTTGGTCTCATTCTCCCCTAAGAAAATAATTCCATAATTAATAACGATTTTTATTCAAAACTCTGTTTCTTAATTAATTTAAGGGCCGATTTCATAAAAAAAATAATTCTTGATTTAAATTTCTTGTCGATCACTCTAATTGTACATTTAAAATTAATGGTCCTTTAAGTTTAAAGTCAGGATTTTTGTCCATTAACGTATTTAAATTAGGTACGTAAAAAAATTACAAATTATCATGAAAGAACGAAACGTAATTGAAAGTAGCAGCTCGTGCAGTTTGGGAAAAAATACTTCTAAATTTACAATAGTTAGAAGGAACTAATGATTTAGAGAACGAATTAAAAAAAAAACAAATGCTAATTAAATTCAGAGAACTTAGCTGTTGTTAAAAAAATAATTACTAATTATTTTTTAACATTTGCTCTGGAATAAGCTAACTAACGTTTTAGATCGGCCCTTTAATCTTTTTACAATGAAACCTCCCTTAACGGACACCTCTTCACAACGGACATTTTTGTAGGAACCTATATATTAAAATTTCCATCTCTTATTAGCGGACACCTCCCCACAACGGACAATTAAAGGTTCCCCATCGGTGTCCGTTGTTGAGAGGTTTTACTGTATAAAATTCTATTGGTCAGTTGCTTAATTTTCCCGATAATTTGATTACGCTTTTTGTAAAAAATTATTACACAAAACTAAGAGACCCAGAAAAAGAAATTTGAAGAGAAGAGTTCAAAGTTAAATCTATACAAATTGTTTAACGCATTGCAATTAACAATGATCTAGAATTTTTACAAAAATAACATAAATAAATTTAAAAATAAATAAATAAAGTGAAACGCACTTGGCATGTAAAAATCGACGCAGCCGCACATTTTGAGCGTGTAGTTGGTTTTGCATTCGATTTGGCAGTTCTGTTGCGTGTAAATTTTGAAATATTTCAAGCTCCGTTCTGAGGGAAAAAAACACTGGCGGCGGTCAGGCAGGTAGGCCTTGATGGCGTCGGAGGTCGTTATCATGGTCGGCATTATTGCAGCAATAAGGGCTTGGTCTAAAGGGATCCGGAAGTGTTGTTGTTTGACGCGGGGGAGCATCGCCGGGTGGTGGATTTGAATCTATTTAAAAAAATTATTCCTTCGAAAAATATTCTCCAAACAACCTTGTATCCCTGAATTGACGTCCCGCAAGTGAAATCCAGCTCATTATCAAACGTTTTTAGCTTCAATTCAAAGTCGAATAGAGCCCCAGCATGGAGGGCCCGCTTGGGGTAGGTGTTTTTATCGGCTGATTTGTCGTAACCTTTTTCTAGGGACCATTCGGTTTTATTTCGTTCAATCAAATGGTAATTCTTGTAGTGAACACTAAAATTAAAAATTTTGCACAAAAAATATAATCACATGTAACTTACACATTATCTGATAAAATATCGTCACGATTCAGTAGATTAAAAGAGTAGCAAAGCCCTTCGTCTGTGATCACTGGAGCAAAAATCTCCGAACAGTTGCAAGGGTGTCCCATGTAGTAACAATCGGAGATGTTTTCCAAAAATCTGGGTGAAACACTTTCGAAAAAATCGAACAATTCGGCCGAATCCACAAATTCGGGGACGTCAAAAATTAAATCGCGTCGATAAATACACAGAGACGAAATGTACGACAATTTTTTCTCTCTAGAAATTTAGTCAAATAAATGAGCTCAATTGATTAACTTAACTGTTCCGGGTTGAGCTTGTTGTCGCTTTTCCGGAGCACGAAATCCGTGAAGTTGAAAAGTTGGGGCCGAGCTTTCGTTTCCGGGCAAATGGTGACTGCCGGAAACGGGATTTGCCAAATTGGCGTCTCCTTTGTCGCAAAACTCACAATCACCGGCGATGTTTCCCATTTGTGGTACGTGCGGATTATTAAAGAGATGCAAAAGTAGAGCGCCACTGAGAGCGAAATGAGCCAGAAAATTCTGTTTTTTTTTTATAAAATTGTAAATAAATGGTTTTGTGTGAGTACTCACTTTTCAGCGATTGTCCTGTTTTGCTCCCCCAAGTATTTCATCCCGTGTATTCCGGTGTTTTCGGTGTATTCTGTGAAATAATCCCGGAGGTTTTTCCGAAATTTGGGCTTTTTTTCATTTTTGGGAGCGTATTTTTCAGGGCTGATCGAGCAAACACTCATTTTTCGCGACTTGCAAGAGTGGAATAATTTAATTGTGTAAAATTCATACAAGTGGGAATTTTTATCAGATGGGGATAATTAAGGGGCGGAATAATTAAAGTTTAGTTCGTCAACCGCGAATTTATTGATTCAGACAGGGTTTTTCAGCTGCAAGGGCCTTAACCCTCGCTTTAATTCACAGAACACGCTTAAAAATTGTGTGTTTAAATTTTTCATTTCGTTACGAATTTTTTTTCGAAAAATTGTACTTACGGTAGCTTTTGTCGCTCATTTTAGTTCGTTTTTTAACCAAGGACCTAATTATTCGAAATAATCTGTTTTTGAATAATCCGGGAAAGTTTACCATTTTTCAAGTTAATAAATAATTTTTTAACTAAGTCCTGGAGTGAGGTAGTGTTGTAAAAATGACGGTGTAATACAGAAAATGAGCCGCTGAATTCACTAGAACAAACCGTTTTGCTCTACGACTTTTAGTTTTTGAGTTATAAATTTTTTAATAAATAATTTGGCGCATCCACCAATTTTCAAGTTAATAAATAATTTTTTAACTAAGTCCTGGAGTGAGGTAGTGTTGTAAAAATGACGGTGTAATACAGAAAATGAGCCGCTGAATTCACTAGAACAAACCGTTTTGCTCTACGACTTTTAGTTTTTGAGTTATAAATTTTTTAATAAATAAGTTGGCGCATCCACCATTTTTCAAGTTAATAAATAATTTTTTAACTAAGTCCTGGAGTGAGGTAGTGTTGTAAAAATGACGGTGTAATACAGAAAATGATACGCTGAATTCACTAGAACAAACCGTTTTGCTCTACGACTTTTAGTTTTTGAGTTATAAATTTTTTAATAAATAATTTGGCGCATCCACCAATTTTCAAGTTAATAAATAATTTTTTAACTAAGTCCTGGAGTGAGGTAGTGTTGTAAAAATGACGGTGTAATACAGAAAATGATACGCTGAATTCACTAGAACAAACCGTTTTGCTCTACGACTTTTAGTTTTTGAGTTATAAATTTTTTAATAAATAATTTGGCGCATCCACCATTTTCCAAGTTAATAAACAATTTTTTAACTAAGTCCTGGAGTGAGGTAGTGTTGTAAAAATGACGGTGGAATACAGAAAATGAGCCGCTGAATTCACTAGAACAAACCGTTTTGCTCTACGACTTTTAGTTTTTGAGTTATAAATTTTTTAATAAATAATTTGGCGCATCCACCATTTTTCAAGTTAATAAATAATTTTTTAACTAAGTCTTGGAGTGAGGTAGTGTTGTAAAAATGACGGTGTAATACAGAAAATGATACGCTGAATTCACTAGAACAAACCGTTTTGCTCTACGACTTTTAGTTTTTGAGTTATAATTTTTTTAATAAATAATTTGGCGCATCCACCATTTTTCAAGTTAATAAATAATTTTTCTCACTCATTTTTCGCGACTTGCAAGAGTGGAATAATTTAATTGTGAAAAATTCATACAAGTGGGAATTTTTATCAGATGGGGGTAATTAAGGGGCGGAATAATTAAAGTTTAGTTCGTCAACCGCGAATTTATTGATTCAGACAGGGTTTTTCAGCTGCAAGGGCTTTAACCCTCGCTTTAATTCTCAGAACACGCTTAAAAATTGTGTGTTTAAATTTTTCATTTCGTTACGAATTTTTTTTCGAAAAATTGTAGTTACGGTAGCTTTTGTCGCTCATTTTAGTTCATTTTTTAACCAAAGACCTAATTATTCGAAATAATCTGTTTTTGAATAATCCGGGAAAGTTTAGAGGAGTTCGTGTTTGAACAAAAATTTTCATTTCATTGTGTACATTTATTTAAATTAAACAAAAAAATAACAAAAAGTTGGACAAATCAAACAATAAAAATGAAACCATTGACCAGAAAAGCCCAATTTTTCCGTTAAGTCTCCGGTCCAGCCCACTTGCCGTACAACCGGTGGTTGCATATGATCCTAACCGTCAGAAAATAGATGACTTCCATGAGGGACAAGATGGAAAAGCCCATAAAAAGCCCCAAAAGGCCGCCAAAATTGGCCAAAAAGTCCGTAGGTCCGTACAACTCATTCCTCTGACATCTCAAAAAGCTACTCGACTTGAAAAAAACAGTCAGTGACGACATGTGAGAACTTGAAACCCAAATATTATTTCTTTTACTAATTTTCCTGATATATCACCTCTCAGCACTACAATTTTTTAATTTGCGCCTATCTGCCGTTTTCTGCTTGACCCACTCCCAGTTAGTTTGCGACGTCTCAACTTCGTAAGTCAAATCGGCACAAATCGGCAAACAATTGCAATCGACTTTGTGTTTTTCGATTTTTTTGCGCACTTGCTCGGGCTTGTCGAGCAGTTTACTCAAATGTTTCATCTGAAGTGCCGCTGAAAAATTAATTAGTCCTAGAACTTAGCGAAAAAAATTGATTACATTCAGCGTAACGCATGCAGCTGATTTTGCGGGCCCCGCAAATCCTCGTCGAATTTTCCCCTAAAAACTCCGATTAAAATTGGAACAAGACGCAAGTGTGACAATACTGGGCATGAAAAAATTGACACAGCCGCAGACGCTGAGCGTGTAATTCGTCAAACACTCCAGGAGGCAATTCAGAGAGGTGTAAATCCGGAAATATTTCAAATTCCTCTCAGCCGGAAAATAACACTCGCGTCGCTCCGGGCTGTAGATTTTCACGGCTTCGGACGTTGTGATCATTTCCGGCTGGATGGCCGCCATGACACTTTGGTCCAGGGGGACCCGGAAGTAGTCCTGGCTTGGGCGCGGGATTCGCATGGGAGTGTGCAAAAGGACGCGGTATCCTTGAAGGGAGTTTTTACAAGCGTAGTCCAGGTCTTCCTTTGAAGTCAAAATATTGAACACTAGACCGTTGGTGGCGCCGGAGAGAAGGGCCCTCCGGGGGTATGCGTCCCTCCCAGCGTCCTCCGTGTACCCATATTCCATGGTCCAGTCCTGCGAACTGCGGCCCACGTGGTGGTAGTCGCGGTAATGGACCCTGGAAATGGGTGCTAAACTAGACCATGGATGAGATTTTTCGATTTTCCTATTTTCCCAATTGCGGCAAAACTATTTGAAAATATGAAACTATTTTGGTCTAAGCCTATGAAGAATGATCCGGGGAATTGATTGGCATCGAGAAATTTGCCATATTCCCAATAGTTTTTTAGTAATGAATTTTTTTAAATTTTACCAATTTTTGCATTTATCAGCAATTTGCTCGAAAACTATTAGTCGGAGAACAATAATCTTTTTTGAAAAAAATAGATAATTTAAAGAGCTTTCCAACGATAATACACTTCATGGGGTTATCTCTAATAGTTCCGGAGCTATTGCTCGAGAAATGTTCCGGGTACACAAAATCGACAAAAACTGCGACGAAAATTGAAAAAATCAAATATCAGAAAATTGAATATATGGACTTTTTGGGGACTTTCAACAACTTTAGTGGGTTGTTAAGTCATATAGAAGTCCATAAAAATTTGCTGTAGTGCGTTTAAAAAAAACTTTTTTCTCCATCTCTTTGAAGGTAAGTGTATTTATTACTCAGGAAATTTGAGCAAAAAAATTGAAAATTTTAAATCTCGTGAAAAGTTGAAATAATACAGAAAATGAACCGCTGAATTCAATGGAACAAACCGCATTGCTCTACGACTTTTAGTTTTTGAGTTATAAATATTTTAATAAATAATTTGGCGCATCCATCATTTTTCACGTTAATAAATAATTTTTTAACTAAGTCCTGGAGTGAGGTAGTGTTGTAAAAATGGTGGTGTAATACAGAAAATGAGCCGCTGAATTCACTAGAACAAACCGTTTTGCTCTACGACTTTTAGTTTTTGAGTTATAATTTTTTTAATAAACAATTTGGCCCATCCACCATTTTTCAAGTTAATAAATAATTTTTTAACTAAGTCCTGGAGTGAGGTAGTGTTGTAAAAATGACGGTGTAATACAGAAAATGGGCCGCTGAATTCACTAGAACAAACCGTTTTGTTCTACGACTTTCAGTTTTGAAGTTATAAATTTTTTAATAAATAATTTGGCGCATCCACCATTTTTCAAGTTTATAAATAATTTTTTAACTATGTCCTGGAGTGAGGTAGTGTTGTAAAAATGACGGTGTAATACAGAAAATGAGCCGCTGAATTCACTAGAACAAACCGTTTTGCTCTATGACTTTTAGTTTTTGAGTTATAATTTTTTTAATAAATAATTCGGCGCATCCACCAATTTTTAAGTTAATAAATAAATTGTTAATTAAGTCTTCAAGTAAGGCAGTGTTGTAAAAATGACGGTATAATAGAGAAAATGAGCCGCTGAATTCACTAGAACAAACCGTTTTACTCTACGACTTTAAGTTTTTGAGTTATGATTTTTTTGTTGAACAATTATGTATTCCTCTATGAGATAGCTACCCTAATTTTAGGCAAAAAAAATTAAATTTTGTGAAAAGTTGGTATAACACGTAAAATGAGCCGCAGAATTCACTGGAGTAAACTGTTTTGCTCTAAGACTTTTAGGACTTTTAGTTCTTAAGTTATGAATTTTTTCGTTGACAATTTTTAAAAATTTTTAATTTTTTTAATTACGGCAAAACTATTCAAAAAACTGGAACTATTTTGATGTAAGCTTATGTAAAATGATACAGAGAGTCGATTGACGTTGAGAAAATCGTCGAATTCCTACTAGTTTTTTGATTTTTTTGCTTTTGCTTGCAATTTTCTCGAAAAGTATTAGTCCGAGAATAATGATCTTTTTTTCAAAGTTAGATAATTGAAAGAACTTTACAGCGATAATAATCTTAAGGTTACGTTTAATTGTTCCGGAGTTATTGCCAAATAAACGCCAATAGACTTTTAAGAACGTAAAGACATGGAAAAGTCCAGTAAACGTTGTTAGAGCAACTTTAATTTTTTTTTAATTTTTCTGAAGATAAGTCACTTGACCACTAAAATTTTAGGCAAAGAAATTAAAAATTGCAAACATTGTGAAAAGCTGTAGAATTTTTAGTTTCCGAGCTATGATTTCTTTAGTGGAAAACTAAAAATGCTGCTGTGGAATGAATAGCTTACACGTTTTTCCGAAAAATTTCACTCTTATCGAGCATATTAAAGGTGTAACAAATCCCCTCGTCTGTGACAATCGGAGTGAAGAGATTTTTGCACGAAAGCGGCTTCCCCATATAGTGACAATCCTGGATTTTAAACTCGGGCCTCACTTGATCAACAACATCGAAGAATTGTTCCGGAAAGGTGTAATTATTTGTGTAATTTAATTTGCGGTAATTACAAATGAGAGACATGTATTCAAACTGTTTGTTTCTGAAAATTAATTAAAAACAACCAAAACGATTAATTAATTAATTAATTACTCGAGGCTGGTTAGAGAGATTTTGTCTTCTTTCATTTGGAGTATCTTCGTGTAATTGAAGATGTTTTGAATGGATTTGGACTCCGGGCATACGGTGACCGCCGGAAACGGGATACTGTAAATGGGGGTTTCCCTTGTAGCGAAAGTTACAATAACTGGACTTAAATCCCATTTTTTGTAAACGGCGTAAATCGAGATTGAGCAAGCGGTGAGGCACATTAGGAAAATGACGAACCACCAAATCCTGCGATTAATTAAGTAGTAGAAAAAATTGTATTTTCATACTTACATACCGTTCAAAAATCGTCCGCTTTTCGCCAAAGTATTTAAACCCGTGAATGCTCGTGCATTCGCAATACTCCCGGAAATAGTCCCTCACACTGTTAAAAAAATACTTCCGGGTGTGATCCTCTTCCATTTTTTATGCAATCCTCCGGAGAGTCCGCCAATGACTGAAAGTCTCCGGCTTTATCCTGTTTATGCGTAAACACAAACGCATCAACAAATTAATTAGAATTCGAGGCTCGGCAAGGTATCGAATTACAAGGGAAAAATAATGAAACCACACATGTGATACATATTTATTTAAGGCTCTGGTCCGGCCCAAAACCCGTACAAATACCAGTTACAAATCATCCTAACCGACAAGAAATAGATGATTTCCAGCAGCGACAGGATCGAAAATCCGGTAAAGAGCCCCAAAAGGCCGCCGAAATTCGCCAGGAAATCGGTCGGACCGTAAAGCTCGTTACGTTGCGATCGGATGAAGTTGTTAGTGTCGAAATATATCGTCAATGAAGACATGTGTGTCCTGGAATTGACCAAACTCGAATTTTGTTATCAAAGAACCAACGTACTTATCCGTGCTGTAATTTTGGTATTTTTGTCTCTGGGCAGCTTTTTGCTTTTCCCAGTCCCAGTTGCTCTGCGAAATGTCCACTTCGTAAGTTAGGTCGTCGCAAATCGGCAAACAATTGCAATCAACGTCACGATCCGGGCTTTTTTGAAGTTTCGTTTGATTGAGTTGGTTTTTGAGATGCTTCACTTGCATGGCGGCTAGAAATTGGCGTCAAGTTTGCGGATTGGGAAATTAAAATTTACCTTCGGCGTAAATCAAGCATTCGATGTAGCGCGTACCGCAGACTTTTGTCCCGTTTTCTCCTAAAACGAA
This sequence comes from Tribolium castaneum, assembly GCF_031307605.1. NCBI lineage: Eukaryota > Metazoa > Arthropoda > Insecta > Coleoptera > Tenebrionidae > Tribolium > Tribolium castaneum. Next base: position 3,276,459 of record NC_087399.1, read on the forward strand.
AATTTGGTTTTTCGAGATATATTAATTTATCCGGAACGGTTTTTTTATTTTATTTTATTTTATTCGTATGGAAGAAGTAAAAATCGGTTCATTATTTTTTACAATCGAAGGTTCTTATGAATATCTTGCATAATTATATAAATACGGATGCCAAAATATTTTTTGAGAAAACAGAAAAAATTATTAAAACTTTAAGAAGTAATCATCGATTTATAATTTTTCTTGCTCTACGACTTTTAGTTTTAAAAAGTTATAAATTTTTTAATAAATAATTTGGCGCATCCACCATTTTTCATGTTAAAAAATAATTTTTTAACTAAGTCCTGAACAGAGGTAGTGTTGTAAAAATGACGGTGGAATACGGAAAATGAGCCGCTGAATTCACTAGAACAAACCGTTTTGCTCTACGACTTTTAGTTTTTGAGTTATAAATTTTTTAATAAATAATTTGGCGCATCCACCATTTTTCAAGTTTATAAATAATTTTTTAACTAAGTCCTGGAGTGAGGTAGTGTTGTAAAAATGAAGGTGTAATACAGAAAATGAGCCGCTGAATTCACTAGAACAAACCGTTTTGCTCTACGACTTTTAGTTTTTGAGATGTAAATTTTTTAATAAATAATTTGGCGCATCCACCATTTTTCATGTTAAAAAATAATTTTTTAACTAAGTCCTGAACAGAGGTAGTGTTGTAAAAATGACGGTGGAATACGGAAAATGAGCCGCTGAATTCACTAGAACAAACCGTTTTGCTCTACGACTTTTAGTTTTTGAGTTATAAATTTTTTAATAAATAATTTGGCGCATTCACCACTTTTCATGTTAATAAATAATTTTTTTAACTAAGTCCTAGAGTGAGGTAATGTTGTAAAAATGATGGTGGAATACAGAAAATGAGCCGCTGAATTCACTAGAACAAACCGTTTTGCTCTACGACTTTTAGTTTTTGAGATGTAAATATTTTAATAAATAATTTGGCGCATCCACCATTTTTTATGTTAAAAAATAATTTTTTAACTAAGTCCTGGACAGAGGTAGTGTTGTAAAAATGACGGTGGAATACGGAAAATGAGCCGCTGAATTCACTAGAACAAACCGTTTTGCACTACGGCTTTTAGTTTTTGAGTTATAAATTTTTTAATAAATAATTTGGCGCATCCACCATTTTTCGTGTTAAAAAATAATTTTTTAACTAAGTCCTGGACAGAGGTAGTGTTGTAAAAATGACGGTGGAATACGGAAAATGAGCCGCTGAATTCACTAGAATAAACCGTTTTGCTCTACGACTTTTAGTTTTTGAGTTATAAATTTTTTAATAAATAATTTGGCGCATCCACCATTTTTCAAGTTAATAAATAATTTTTTAACTAAGTCCTGGAGTGAGGTAGTGTTGTAAAAATGACGGTGGAATACGGAAAATGAGCCGCTGAATTCACTAGAATAAACCGTTTTGCTCTACGACTTTTAGTTTTTGAGTTATAAATTTTTTAATAAATAATTTGGCGCATCCACCATTTTTCAAGTTAATAAATAATTTTTTAACTAAGTCCTGGAGTGAGGTAGTGTTGTAAAAATGACGGTGTAATACAGAAAATGAGCCGCTGAATTCACTAGAACAAACCGTTTTGCACTACGGCTTTTAGTTTTTGAGTTATAAATTTTTTAATAAATAATTTGGCGCATCCACCATTTTTCATGTTAAAAAATAATTTTTTAACTAAGTCCTGGACAGAGGTAGTGTTGTAAAAATGACGGTGGAATACGGAAAATGAGCCGCTGAATTCACTAGAACAAACCATTTTGCTCTACGACTTTTAGTTTTATGCGTAAGATATATAGCATATAGTAAGATTTATGCGTAATTTTTACACAACCGTCCACAAAACTTACTTACTTGGCATGAAAAAGTTGACACACCCACACACATCCAACGTGTAATTTGTAAGGCATTCCATCATGCAATTTAAGGCCGAATAAATCTTGAAATATTTCAATTTACGATCGGTCGGAAAGTAGCATTCCCTTTTTTCCGGTCGAAATTTTTTCACCGACTCAGAAGTCGTGATCATAATGGGATGAATTGCACCGACAACTCTCTGGTCCAAAGGGAGTTGGAAATATTGTTGGCTAGGTCTGGGCAACCTTATGGGCGTATGCAACAATACCCTATACCCTTGCATGGACGTACAAGCGTAGTCTAGGTCCTCTTTCTGGGTCAAAATATTAAAAGTTAGCCCATTGGTAGCCCCGGCGTAAAGGGCACGTCGAGGGTAGGCGTAAATCCCAGCGTCCTGGGTGTACCCATCCTTCATGGTCCACTGATGGGACACGCGGCCCACTTGGTGATAATTACGAAAATGCACCCTTGAAAGGATTAACATTTTTTGGAAAAAACAACAAAAAGGACTCACACTTCCTCATTGAAAATTTCACTCCGATCAAGCATATTAAAAGTGTAACAAACCCCTTCGTCTGTCAAAATCGGGGTGAAAAGATACTTGCAGTTTATGTCCCGCCCCATATAACGACAACCTTGGACGTTAAATTTTGGCTTAACCTCGTTAATTACATTGAAAAGCTCATCAGGATAAGTAAATTTGTAATCGGTGAAGTTTGAATAAAATTCGTCGTCTCGAAGGTCGCACAATAACGACAAGTAATTAAAATTTGTATTCCTGCAAGAATTTTTCAGAAGAGAATTTTATTAACCGGTCAATTACTCGGTCAGTGTCACATTCAGCCGATCTTCCTTCATTTGGAGCACTTTTGTGTAATTAAAAATGCTCTGAACTGACTTAGACTCCGGGCAAATCGTAACCGAAGGAAACGGAATATCAAAAATCGGAGTTCCGGTCGTTGCAAAAGTGACAATTACCGGACTAGTGTCCCACTTTTTGTACACCGCGTATATGAAATACACACACGCGGTGAGACAAATCACGAAATTAATAAACCACCAAACTCTGCAAAATCAATTTGGTTCAAAAATTAAAATAGGGGAATTACCGTTCGAAAATGGTGCGTTTTTCGCCGAAATACCGGAAGCCATGGATGCTCGTGCACACACAATATTCCCGAAAATAATTTCGCACTTTTTTGAAGAAAGTCGGAGGTGGGACTTCGCTCGACGTCATTTTCCCGAATGAGGAAAGGTTTTAACTTTATTAATGTGTGATTTTTAGATAGGGATGTGCCGGGGGATTGGTTGTGAATGAATGCAAATTGAGTAAACAAAAGTGGTTGAGGTAATGGAATTAGAGATAGGGCAAGGGAAGGGCTAATTAAGGGCGAATGAGGGACACTAATTAATCAACAAATACATTTATTAATAATAAAAATGTGTTGTTATTACAGTAAAACCTCCCTTAACGGACACCTCCCATTAGCGGACACTTCTCCACAATGGACAATTAAAGGTTCCCCATCGGTGTCCGTTGTTGAGAGATTTGTAATCGTATTAATATCATTAAATTTTTTGTGTAATTGGGATAAATTAATGCAGTTATTGTAATATTCAAATTAAATACAACAAATAGCACGACTAAAGACATTGTGCTTGGTGTAGACAGACGTCGTAAAATGAAAAATAGGCTGCTAAGAAAAACAAAAAATAGTGCGATGTGATCTTGTAGAATTGTGAAAATTTGAACAAAAACAAGCAATCTTTTTAAAACAATTTATTGAAATATTTAAATAAAAATACAAGAAAATGTAAATACGGCTGATAATGAGTGGTATGATTAAAAAAAGTATTTACTTTTACTTTAAGTAAATATTACTTAACTTTCAATTATCTGTAGTATCTGCTTCATCGTAAATTATTAATTAAAAAATTTATAACTCAAAAACTAAAAGTCGTAGAGCAAAACGGTTTGTTCTAGTGAATTCAACGGTTCATTTTCTGTATTACACCGTCAGTTTTACAACACTACCTTACTCGAGGACTTAGTTAAAAAATTATTTATAAACTTGAAAAATGGTGGATGCGCCAAATTATTTATTAAAAAATTTATAACTTTAAAACTGAAAGTCGTAGAACAAAACGGTTTGTTCTAGTGAATTCAGCGGCTCATTTTCTGTATTACACCGCTATTCTTACAACACTATCTCACTTGAAGACTTAGTTAAATATTTATTTATTAACTTGAAAAATGGTGGATGCGCCGATTCATTAATTAAAAAAATTTATAACTCAAAAACTAAAAGTCATAGAGCAAAACGGTTTGTTCTAGTGAATTCAGCGGTTCATTTTCTGTATTACACCGTCATTTTTACTACACTACCTCACTCCAGGACTTAGTTAAAAAATTATTTATTAACTTGAAAAATGGTGAATGCGCCAAATTATTTATTTAAAAATTTATAACTTTAAAACTGAAAGTCGTAGAACAAAACGGTTTGTTCTAGTGAATTCAGCGGCTCATTTTCTGTATTACACCGTAATTTTTACAACACTACCTCACTCCAGGACTTAGTTAAAAAATTATTTATTAACTTGAAAAATGGTGGATGCGCCAAATTATTTATTAAAAAATTTATAACTTTAAAACTGAAAGTCGTAGAACAAAACGGTTTGTTCTAGTGAATTCAGCGGCTCATTTTCTGTATTACACCGCTATTCTTACAACACTATCTCACTTGAAGACTTAGTTAAATATTTATTTATTAACTTGAAAAATGGTGGATGCGCCGATTCATTAATTAAAAAATTTATAACTCAAAAACTAAAAGTCGTAGAGCAAAACGGTTTGTTCCAGTGAATTCAGCGGTTCATTTTCTGTATTAGACCGCCATTTTTTCAACACCACCTCACTTAAAAACATTGCTACAGAGCAAATGCTTTTTAGTCATACCACACAATAATGCTTAAAAAATAAAATAAAAAATAACTGTGCTAGTGTTAATAGGTATATTATTTAATATGTGCAAGAATAAATAAAAAATGTGCAAACATATGGTAAATATCTACATTTGAGGCCCTGCCCAAAACCCGTACAAATACCGGTTGCAAATCATCCTAACCGACAAGAAATAAATAATTTCCAGCAGCGAAAGGATAGAAAATCCGGTAAAAAGCCCCAAAAGTCCGCCAAAATTCGCCAAAAAATCGGTCGGGCCGTAAAGCTCATTACGTTGCGATCGAATGAAACTGTTATATTCGAAAAAGAGCGTCAGTGTGGACATGTGTATCCTAGAATTGTCCGAATTCGAATTTTGCAAACGAACGACAAGAAACGTACTTATCAGTGCTATAGTTCTGATATTTCGGCCCTAGAGCCACTATCTGTTTTCTCCAATCCCAGTTACTTTGCGAAACGTCCACTTCGTAAGTTATGTCGTCGCAAATCGGCAAACATTTACAATCCAAGCCACTACCGGAGATTTTTCCATGTTTGGTTTCATTGAGCTGGCTTCTGAGATGCTTGAGTTGCATCACAGCTAAAATTCGCACTTGTGTGAAGTTAATTACAACGGAAAACTACCTTCGGTGTAAAGCAAGCAGTCGATGTTGCCCGTACCGCAAATTTTTGTCCCATTCTCCCCTACAATCACAAAACCAGGTCCATTTTTCACAAACTAATTGGCGCAGTCAGTAGGAAGAATAATAAGAATGAAGAAAGTTTAATTTTTTTGGGCAAAATTACGATTTTCAAAAGCTAGGTGCGACTAATTTACAAAAAATATTTCTTACGTGGCATGAAAAAGTTGACACACCGACACATTTTTAAGGTGTAGTTCGTGAGACATTCAAGCCTGCAATTTAGCGCCGAATAAATCTTAAAAAATTTCAACTTGCGGTCAGTGGGGAAGTAACACTCCCGTTTTTCCGGTGGAAATTTTTTCACCGATTCAGAAGTTGTGATTATGATGGGATGAATTGCACCGACAACTCTCTGGTCCAAAGGGAGTTGAAAAAATTGTTGGCTGGGTCTGGGCAACCTTATGGGTGTATGCAACAACACCTTGTACCCTTGCATGGAGGTGCAAGCGTAGTCTAGGTCCTCATTTTTGGTCATAATATTGAAAGTTAGGCCGTTTCGAGCACCGGGGTAAAGAGCTCGTTGTGGGTAAGTGCGAATCTGTGCGTCCTGGGCGTACCCATTGCTCATGGACCAGCGATGGGACAGGCGACCCACGTGGTGGTAATTACGAAAATTAACCCTTGAAAGGATTAACTTTTTTTTGGAAAAACAACCAAAAGGACTCACACTTCCGCATTGAAAATTTCCCTCCGATCAAGCATATTAAAAGTGTAACAAACCCCTTCGTCTGTCAAAATTGGGGTAAAAAGCTCCTTGCAGTTTCTGCTCCGCCCCATATAACGACAATCTTGGACGTTAAATTTTGGCTTAACCTCGTTAATTACGTTGAAAAACTCATCTGAATAAGTTTGTTCGTAATCAGTGAAGTTAAAATAAAAATCGATCTCTCGAGGATCACACAGTAATGCCAAGTAATTAAAATTTGTATTTCTACAAAAAATCTTTAGATAGAATTTTTTTCCCCGGTTAATTACTCGGCTTCCGTCACATTAAGCCAATTTTCCTTCTTTTGGAGCACTTTCGTGTAATTAAAAATACTCGGAACGACTTTCGACTCCGGACAAATCGTAACCGAAGGAAACGGGATATCGAAAATCACAGTTCTGGTCGTTGCAAAAGAGACAATTACCGGACTAGAGTCCCACTTTTGGTACACAGCGTGTATGAAATACCCACAAGCGGCGAGACAAATCACGAAATTAATAAACCACCAAATTCTGTAAAATTAATTTGGTTCAAAAAAATTGAAAATTGGGGGATTTACCGTTCGAAAATGGTGCGTTTTTCGCCGAAATAGCGGAAACCATGAATGCTCGTGCACACACAATACTCTCTAAAATAATTTCGCAATTTTTTGATAAAAGGCAAAGGTGGGATCGCGCTCGGCTTCATTTTTCCGAATGAAGAAAAATTTAATTTTATAATTGCGCGAAGGTCAGGTGTCGAGGGATTGATGCAAAAAATGCAATAAACAAGTGGCTGAGGTAATGGAATTAGGGTCACTAATTAATAAACAATTACTTTTATTTGCAAAATTTCATCATCCAAATACCGCACCTGATATTTTTAGAACTTAAGAGATTTTTATCTACGGCTAAATTTACAATTTTTCCGCATCCAAATTTTTGGAATAACATATTTGGAAGTTTAGAAGACGCTTCTTAGAACTTTATTTATTACAGGTCGCTGTTAGTTTATTTAATGCTTTAGAACGTAGATCGCTGCTTGAAAGACTAGTTTTATCGCAGGTTTCTGTAACACTGTGCTTGGAGATTTAAGGCATAATTTATCATATTTTTTTTAATAACTTACAAAGACAATTTTGAGGCTTTCAGATAATTTATACTGTTTCTTTATTTTATTTTTATTTTTAAAAATGAACTTAAATTCCTACTATGGGCCCGAGATACTTACCATTTTATGAGGAAAATTAAAATTTTGCTTAATTTGGACAAAAACCACCATTTTTTTTTGAAAAAATTTATTGTAGTATTTAAATAAAACACAACAAATGGCAATAGTTCGCTGTAGACATTGTAAAATGTACGAGTAAATGCTGCTAACAATATAAAAAAACTAAATGCTGTCTGTTCATTACTAGGGTGTTAGGAGTAATATTATGCTCAAGATATAAGTAAAAAATGTGCAAACATATGGTAAATATCTACATTTGAAGCCCTGCCCAAAACCCGAACAAATACCGGTTGCAAATCATCCTAACCGACAAAAAATAAATAATTTCCAGTAGCGAAAGTATAGAAAAAAAATCCGGTAAAAAGCCCCAAAAGTCCACCAAAATTTGCCAAAAAATCGGTCGGACTAGTGAATTCAGCGGCTCATTTTCTGTATTACACCGTCATTTTTACTACACTCTCTCACTCCAGGACTTAGTTAAAAAATTATTTATTAACTTGAAAAATGGTGGATGCGCCAAATTATTTATTAAAAAATTTATAACTCAAAAACTAAAAGTCGTAGAGCAAAACGGGTTGTTCTAGTGAATTCAGCGGCTCATTTTCTGTATTACACCGTCATTTTTACTACACTCTCTCACTCCAGGACTTAGTTAAAAAATTATTTATTAACTTGAAAAATGGTGGATGCGCCAAATTATTTATTAAAAAATTTATAACTCAAAAACTAAAAGTCGTAGAGCAAAACGGTTTGTTCTAGTGAATTCAGCGGCTCATTTTCTGTATTACACCGCTATTCTTACAACACTATCTCACTTGAAGACTTAGTAAAATATTTATTTATTAACTTGAAAAATGGTGGATGCGCCAAATTATTTATTAAAAAATTTATAACTCAAAAACTAAAAGTCGTAGAGCAAAACGGTTTGTTCTAGTGAATTCAGCGGCTCATTTTCTGTATTACACCGCTATTCTTACAACACTATCTCACTTGAAGACTTAGTTAAATATTTATTTATTAACTTGAAAAATGGTGCATGCGCCGATTCATTAATTAAAAAATTTATAACTCAAAAACGAAAAGTCGTAGAGCAAAACGGTTTGTTCCAGTGAATTCAGCGGCTCATTTTCTGTATTAGACCGCCATTTTTTCAACACCACCTCACTTAAAAACTTTGCTACAGAGCAAATGCTTTTTAGTCATACCACACAATAATGCTTAAAAAATAAAATAAAAAATAACTGTGCTAGTGTTAATACGTATATTATTTACTATGTGCAAGAATAAATAAAAAATGTGCAAACATATGGTAAATATCTACATTTGAGGCCCTGCCCAAAACCCGTACAAATACCGGTTGCAAATCATCCTAACCGACAAAAAATAAATAATTTCCAGTAGCGAAAGTATAGAAAATCCGGTAAAAAGCCCCAAAAGTCCGCCAAAATTCGCCAAAAAATCGGTGGGACCGTAAAGCTCGTTACGTTGCGAACGAATAAAACTGTTATATTCGAAAAAAAGCGTCAGTGTGGACATGTGTATCCTGGAATTGTTCAAAATCTAAGTTTGCCACAATCGGTAAGAAACGCACTTATCAGTGTCGTAATTCTGGTGTTTCTGCCCTTGTGCGTCTTTCTGTTTTTTCCAATCCCAGTTACTTTGCGAAATGTCCACTTCGTAAGTCAGGTCGTCGCAAATCGGCAAACAGTTACAATCAACGTCACTATCGTCGCTTTCTCCATGTTGCGTTTGGTTGAGTTGGCTTCTGTGATGTGTAACTTGCAAAACAGCTAAAATTCGTCATTTTTTTGAGGACCATTGCAACGAAAAACTACCTTCGGCGAAAGTCAAGCAGTCGTTGCTGGCCGTACCGCAAATTTTTGTGCCGTTCTCTCCTGAAAAGTTTTCGAAAAACAATTTTTTTTATTAAAAATGAGCTATTTTTAATAACATTTTCCGAATTCACTTTTGTTGAAGCGACAAAATTTTGTCTATTTTTTACAAACTTAATTGGCCCAGTCAGTAGGACTTCAATATACGTAAAAAATTTTTTATATTTTTTTAATAACTTGACACTTACTTGGCATGAAAAAACTAACACAGCCACACACATCCAACGTGTAATTCGTCAGACATTCAAACCTGCAATTCAGCGACGAATATATCTTAAAATATTTCAGTTTCCGGTCAGTTTGAAAGTAACATTCCCTTTTTTCGGGTCGAAACTTTTTTACCGACTCAGAAGTCGTGATCATAATGGGATGAATTGCACCGACAACTCTCTGGTCTAAAGGCAGTTGGAAAAACTGTTGGCTAGGTCTGGGCACCCTTATGGGCGTATGCAACAAAACCCTGTACCCTTGCATGGACGTACAAGCGTAATCTAGATCCTCTTTCTTGGTCAAAATACTGAAAGTTAGTCCTTTGAGAGCACCGGGATAAAGAGCTCGTCTTGGATAAGTGTGAATGTTTGCGTCATGGGCGTACCCATTGCTCATGGACCATTGATGGGACAGATGACCCATGTGGTGGTAATCGCGAAAATGAACCCTTGAAAGGATTAGCATTTTTTTGGAAAAACGACCAAAAGGACTCACACTTCCTCACTGAAAATTTCACTCCGATCAAGCATATTAAACGTGTAACAAACCCCTTGGTCTGTCAAAATTGGGGTAAAAAGCTCCTTGCAGTTTTTATCCCACCCCATGTACCGACAATCCTGGATGTTAAATTTGGGCTTAACGTCGTCAATTAAATCAAAAAACTCATCGGAATAAGTAAATTGGTAATCAGTGTAGTTCAAATAAAATTCGTCGCTTCGAAGGTCACACAGCAACGACATGTACGTAAAATTTGTATTTCTACAAAAAATCTTCAGATAGAATTTCTTTCCCCGGTTAATTACTCGGCTTCCGTCACATTAAGCCAATTTTCCTTCTTTTGGAGCACTTTCGTGTAATTAAAAATACTCGGAACGACTTTCGACTCCGGACAAATCGTAACCGAAGGAAACGGGATATCGAAAATCACAGTTCTGGTCGTTGCAAAAGAGACAATTACCGGACTAGAGTCCCACTTTTGGTACACAGCGTGTATGAAATACCCACAAGCGGCGAGACAAATCACGAAATTGATAAACCACCAAATTCTGTAAAATTAATTTGGTTCAAAAAAATTCAAAATCGGGGGATTTACCGTTCGAAAATGGTGCGTTTTTCGCCGAAATACCGGAAACCATGAATGCTCGTACACACACAATACTCTCTAAAATAATTTCGCATTTTTTTGAAAAACGTCAAAGGTGGGATCTCGTCCGACTTCATTTTTGCGAATGAAGCAAAATTTTAATTTTATTAATGTCAGGTGGCGAGGGAATTGCAACTGCAGTAAACAAGCGGTTGAGATCATACGATCAGAGATAAGGACAAGGGAGGGGCTAATTAAAGTTCATTAACTACCAGTCAATTAATATTTTTTTATTAAAAAAATCAATTAAAACGGTTGACAATGAGGGAGACTTTAATATTATAATAATTAGATGCCTATTGAAAAAATCGCCAATTTGTACCTTTAACAAACAAGTTAAATCCGACAATATTAAAGAAAAAATCTAACGCTGCACAAAAAAAACTCAATCATTATTATTTTAATAGTTAAGTAAAAGTCTTTCATGACCACTTGGAAGTTGGTTGGACACTTTTAAATCATCCTGTATTTAGTAGATACATATTTCAAAACTCAAATATTTCTTTCGAAATCATGCGTAAAGTAGTACCTTTCTGGAGGCACTTTAAGGCCACTTAAATGTTATTAAAATGGTGTAAAAAGTGTAAAAAATGTGTAGTTAACTTTGATCACATCTGTTCCTGCTCGTACATCGTACATCCACTTCGAGAAAATATAGATGGAGCTTTTTAACTGCTGTGTGTAATGTTGGTTGCATAATGCATCAAATAAAAAAAAAGCAAAAAATATACACTTCACCAATAAATATTAAATAAGGCTGATTATACCGCGTATTCTGTAATCAAACTGTTAAATTTTTAAGGCCGTTAATCGTTGTTGCTGTAGCAATAACCAATAAAATTCCAAAATTTGCAATTTTTTACCAGTGTTAAATTTTAACAACTCGTTAAAAAAGTTATAGAATACGCGTTTATTATGATTATTCTCTTCAGATTCAATACCAAAAATTCAATTTTCTTGTTTTTGTGCACAAACAGGTATTTAATAAGTAATAAGTCCATATTTTGGTTCTATATTTTCGAAAAAATCGTGTGTTTAATTAATTTATAAAATCGTGGTCAGTTCGCTGACTCACATCCTCCCCACAAAGGGTTAATTTTAATGAGGGTGGGGAAACAAATTTCGAGACGAATTAAACCACAACGAGTGTGCTTCCACTCTGTCCCATCATCTAAACTAATTTTCGTCGCTTCAAACGATATGTCACCCCATTTCCTTCCGCTTGCGCGAATGAATCACCACACACGCATGCAGTGATAACGATTAGTAAATAATTGGAATTTTCTTGAGCAATCAAGGAAATTGATTCGAACAGAAAGCGAAACTGATTGCATTCGCATGAACGAAAGTGGACAAAAACCTGACAAGTTTACTAAGGAGAAAGCTGGGATTTTCGCGAGTAATTATTTGGAATTTTCTTATCTTATCAATAAATCAATACACACACTTGGAAAATTGTTGGGGTCATATACCCAATTTTGAACTCACGTGAGGCGAGTTTGTATAAAGTGGAGGGAAAACTGCGCACGCGTTCAGTGGAATATTTAAAATCTCCACTCTTGATTCCTCCTCTGCGTTGTTTAAAAGTGCTCCGAAGTGATTCAAATTGTCACATTTCCCGTCATTGTCAACACATTTGAAATTTTCAGTGTCTCTCTCGTCAAAATTTTTGTGAAAATGCCGGCAGACGCGGAACTAAATTCGGTGCTAATCAGGCGGCAAGAAATCAACGATGCTCTAGATAACGGGCACGAAATCAAAGTCAACTACAGGGTGGTCAATGTTTACACCGAGTTTCACGAATTTTCCAGGAAGGAGATCAAGCAGTACGAAAGCACGTTCAAGAAGTAAGTTATCTTATCGCTTTTTTATTCATCAAAGAACCGGAACATTTTCGCAGTCCAGTAATTAAATTACGAATTAAGGCGATTTTACCGATTTATCTCGGCTGACACAGATATGACTGGACGCGTTACCATATTTTCCAAGGTCTGAGTCAGTGCGATAACTTAAATATGCAAGACGTGTGGTAGAAATCGCGGAATAAAACGAGTCATAAATTTGCACGCGCAAATCGATCCATTTATTTCAATAGGAAAGGTCATGGGGTGGCCTATTAATACACCGGCCTTCTCGCAGCTATTGATTGGCCCAAAAAATTATCCAAAGAAACATCGAATTCCACTTGCGACCTAATTAGGTTTCGCAGTCGAAGACCTGAAGATCTTACAATAATCCTAACACGATTATTCACTTAGTGGTAATTAACCGTTTACGGCTTCGGCAAAAAGTGGTAAAAGTCGCGTCTTCAATCACGCCGATAGTCCTAATCAATTTTCAGTGAAAGGCTTTTACTTGTTGCAATGTGAAAAAATAACACTTTCTCACGTCGTCTTCCTTGGACTTATTTTTACTGGACTTTCATTGAGTCATCCGATCGTAAACACCAAACAAACAAGTCATTCGAATACTCTTAATATTTAGTCGAACTAGAGTTCCTATATTGTTATTAAGAACGAAAATAATAAAGAAAAAATAACTATCTATGTAAAATTAGAAAAAATATTTTTGATTTCATGACATGAATAAAAAAAAATCAAAAAAATTAACTATAGCAGAAAGTTTAATAAAAAAAATTAAATCCAAAAAAGAAACACGACCTAAGAACGAAAATAATAAAGAAAAAATAACTATCTAGGCAAAAAAAAACATAAAGTTGAGAAAGTATGTAACACAAGAAAACAAAATAAAAACAGGTAAAAAGTAAAATATATACAGTCTAACTTTGCTAAGTCGGATGATATAAGATATAATAAAAAAAATCAATTCTATATGTAATTGTATGTAAAATCACCGAAAAATATCCAAAATAAAAAATGTTAAACGCATTATTTTTATTTTTGATTTCATGACATGAATAAAGAAATAATCAAAAAGATAAAAAATGAACTATAGCACAAAGTTTAATAAAAAAATTTAAATAAAAAAAAACATGACCTAAGAACGAAAATAATAAAGAAAAAATAACTATTTATGTAAAATTAGCAAAAGTATAACCTTGAAAAAATATCTAACACAAGAAAACATAAAATAAAAATAGGTAAAAAATAAAATATGTACTGCAGGGGAATTTTGATAAGTCGGATGATTGAAAAAATATTTAAAAAATTGCAGCCTACTATTTAATATCCAGTCATTTTTTTTGTGAACAATATGTATTTTGTGTTTTTTCTTCAATAAAAATTTTCGATAATTCTGACTTGGAGTGTAATATAAAACTATAAAAGGAAGAATAAAGAAGTAATTGGGGATTTAAGGCAGAAAATTGAAAAGAAAAGTGAAAAAAAAAATAAAAGAAGAAACAACTAAGTGAAATTAGAAAAAATAGAAAATAAAAATGAAACAAATAAAGTATTTTTTGAAAAGAAAAGATTAATAAACAAAAAATTAGAAAAAAAAACGGCTACAAAAAATTACGAATTGAATGAAATATACAAATGTAAAATAGTAAAAAAGAGATTATGTCGGTAATTCAGGACTTAAAGATTAAAAACAAACAACAAAAAGGGAAAAATAAGATGGAGCATTAAATAATTAATATTAAAAACTCTTAGTTTAATACTTTAAGAAGTCTTAATATTGGTACTACAAGGAAATTCACTCGTGATAATTTTAATAAAAGAAGAAAAGAAGTTGGCAATTTTGGTTTTTATTTTTAATAATCAAAAAATCTTCTAAGCAAAGAAAATCTAAAATACAAAATAATTATTACGAATAAAACAGGAAGCAATTAAATATTTTAGGAAGAAATTTATAAGTTTAAAACGAAAATAACTAAATTTAAAGAAAAAATAAACAAATTAATGTTCTTAAATTATTTGAATGGTTTTTAATTTCTAGTTTTAATTTGCTAATTTTTGTTTTACTAAAGAACGGACGTTTTATTTTATTGTCTAATAATTGATGTCGATAAGGCAGTTTTCTACTTGCATTGTGATATGTTCAGGAATGCTTCTCGAACGTCTGAAATGGCCGAACTTTTGACAACTTTAAATCAACTTCAAACCCGCTTTGCACCATTTTTGGAACGCTAACGCCATTTCATGGTCGAGGAACTCTAAGTCGAACTAGTGATTTCCCGGATTTCCCTGCGCCACACAACCATAAATCATTTCGGGAGAAATTCGCAGATGGCGGGTAGAAAGCAACGAAACAGTTTTCAATTCAGTTCGTTTTTATTGCAATAAATAATTCAAAAAATATATGGAAGTACAAACGAAAACGATTGTGATGTGGAGCCACACACAGTTATAAGTCTTCACAATTACGTAATCACAGTTCAAAATACTGATTTACAACTCGTCGTGCCCTCGCAGCATTTGCCGAAAGTCGTCCAGCTTGTAGATGCTGGTGGACAGGCGGCCGAAAGCGTTGAACAGCGCGACGATTTCCTCCCTCTGCAGCCGGAACAACTTGTGGTTGAGGTTTTGCGAGAAAAGGATCTTCAAAGCTGTGCCTAAGCCCCGCGTTTGCAGTTTCCCCCATAATTTGCACTTGTCACAACCGACACAATCCATAATCCGGGTCACGTTCCGGAAGTGCTCTTTGAACTCGGTTTTGAGTCTTTTGGCCTGCGCACTTCCGGTAAACATGGACGACTCGTCGAAATGACCGCTGAATTGCTGGGCTACATTCAGCAGGTCTTTGACGGCCATTTGCGTGTCGAAATCCTCCATTTCGTCGCCTACAATCGGTTAGAATTATTTAAAATTTAAAATTTCGGCCTCGTCTCATATTTTTCAAAATGCTGGGAAACATGCAAGAAAAATGTAAAGAAGAAAATTGTAGAGAATTAAATTTGTTTTAAAAAAATCTGCGAGAGCATATGTCTATCTTTATCCGTTTAAGCCACGAAGACGTTTAAAGGCACTCAAGTGACGGTCCATTTTACCGATGGTCAAGTATCGGAAAATTAAATTTAATAATAATAATAATAATAATAGTAACTTTTTCGTATTGTTTTCGATAAAATGTTTGCACTATCTTTATCTCTGATTGTATATTAGTTTTTAATTCTTACTTTTTCGATTCTTGCAGATGAAATTATCGTTTACTTTAATCAGAACTACATTTACTTCCAAAATAATAAACTGTTATGAAATATTTAATGCTCAATTTTTTTACTGACTTTAATAACGAACTTGTTATGCTTATTTACTTAATATTATGTATTCATTTATTCTATAAAGTTAAAACATTCAAAATAAAACATTTATTCATCTGCTTGTAAGTGGAATTTTTCAAAATTGTCTTTTGGGTGCTCAAATAATCACCTATTAAATTAACAATAATTGGGTACATACTTTAACTTCACTTTGCTCACTGGAAAAAAATTTGGCTAAGGGTAATCTTCATTTTTGTCAAAAGATTATTTAATAACGTGCATCAGATCCTTGTTGGCTAATTTTAGTCATTTTGAGAAAAATATAGAAACATCAAAAAAAATTTTATTTTTTTATTCAGTGCGACAACGAAATAAGTCCATCAATCGTTTTTTCTCAACAAGTCTACAAATTAATATTAACTATAACGTAATATAAAAATTATATAGAAGTTTAATTTCCTTTGTATCCACTTCCTAGTGTAATTTGGGTGTAATTCACTAGTATAAAGCCGCTCTTTGAACAATTTTGCCCGTCTAAAGAGCGACTTACACCGGCGAAATTCCATATATTTGAAGACAATATTTTTAAAGGGGTGGTTTTTATTAAACAAAAATGTAGAATAGTTGTTTGTTCTGGTTTTTAGGTGTAAAGGTGTTTACATTAAAAAACACGAATAAAAAAATATACCTACTAATTTTACGTCAAATTTGGAGACTAGATGCTGTAAAAAATTATGATCACCTCCTGATGAAGAAAGTATAAAAAAATAAAAAACTTTTAAGGTTTGCTACCACTATAAAACTGACTTTACTCAATATACCTACATTAAAAATAATCTATTTTCAAACAGAGCTTAGATAAGAGAAAATTCTTATAATTTTGTTATCACGAGTTCCCGGATTATACGTGAGTTATGTGGAAGTAAAGTTTAAAAAATAATAAAAGACGAAAAAAGGGCTGTAGTAACATTAGATGGACAAAACTTTAACGGGTTAGAAATTAAAGAGATTTTAATTTGAAAAAAAAAATTACATCCACGTCTTGGTTCTAACAAAATCAATTCGCTATACAAACTTTTATTTATTTTTCAAAAACTGATTTCCTAAGTTTGGACCTTCGTAACTGAAAACTCGTCTAATGGACTTATTTCGTTCTAGTACTGAACACCCCGATTATTATAAAAAAAATATGAAAATACAAATATTCACATTTTTTGCAAAAAATTATAACAACTATTAATATTTGGTTCCACGTTATATTTTTGAGATTACACAAAATACGGTGGAAAATAGAAAAAAATAACAAACAAAAAATTGTAAAGAATAGTTGGCTATGACATTTTCGAAAAGCTTATTTCTTTCTGAACTCAAAACAATATAAATATAGTTTGATATTTTTATATATTTTTGATATATTCAAAATAATTGAAAGTAGCTGGCCATGGAAAAATTATTTCACATAAAAGGTGTGAATAATCTAGAAATTTTGTGAACGGTTATTAAAGTAAAAACTCTGAAATTATAAAAATAAGCTATGTTAAAAATATTTTCAATTAAACAAATATAAGAGCGTCGCAGATTTTAATTACAAAAAAATGTGCACAAAATTGCAAACGATGTGTCACTACCATTTGATGACACTTTTTTATGATTTAGTGAATGGAGGTGACGTTGATAATGTTGTGTGTTTTTTTACCGCAGATGGAATTTGATTTTGGTGTTTGGATTGACATTTTCTTGTAAAATAAAATTTTATTGATACGCAATCATACAATTAATAAGATCTTCCTTCTTCCGACATTTCATGTTTAAAATTGGAAAAGAGAATGACAACGTGAGCTTGCCATTTTAAATATAAAAACAAATAATTTTTATTAATCTAATAAAAATTTATTATGCTGTTTTTGAATTAATTAGAGTTAAAAAATCATTAAATTATAAATAACAAACAAAAAATTGTAAAGAATAAAATTTTGTATAAAAAAAAAATCCGCGACAGTATATGTCTATCTGCAACAGTTTAGTTTAGGTTTAGATTAATTTTCCAATTCTTGACCACGTTTGAAATTTTTTTAAACATAGTTTACAATATAATTTTTTAATCCCCGACTATTCAGAATTTAATACCCTTATCTGCCTGTTTTTTCTTTTTTGATTTTTCGTATCCTAAGCTATAGTAATCCAACTAACCTGTGTAGTATTTTTCGTGTTCTAAATACTTGGCCGCTTTGGCCAGAGCCCTCAATTCAAGCAAATAGACGAAATACAGGTTTCGCAGCCAATGGGGGCCCTCTCCGTTCGTTGTCTCTGGGGAGAAACGCCGTTGGAATTCTTTCAAATTGGGCCCCCACTCACCTTTGGGGTTAGCGAGCGATAAGCCCGAATTTGATAACAAATAGTTCGCACATAAATGTATATTGATACTCGAGTGTAGGCCAGAAATGGCCCTATAATACACCCGTTCCTCCAGACACATGTTACTGAGCATATGGCTGGGGATATAGAGACTGTAGAAGGTTTTCGGCCGGAAACAATTCTCCAAATAAATCGAATTCCAGATTCTGTTCGCCGACGTTCCTTTATACCCTGTGTACCGTTCAGGGTTCAGCAGCAAATCCACGTATTCCGCCTCCTCGTCCTTGTCGTCCTTGACGCAAAAATCGTCGAGAGCGTCGTCATAGGCCGTCCACATGACCAAATCCTCCCGCATCTTCTCACTGATCGTGGTGTTCAAGTAGTCGAGTTGCTTGTCCTCGCACTTCGCCTCGTCACTGCGCCCACCTTCGCCTTTGATTCCTTGGGGGACTTCCCCCTCTCCGCACGGCAGCACGTGGCAGTACTTCATGGCGCACTTGCTGTCGTCGTGCCAGAAGGGGCACTCGCGCTTCAGGTTCACTTTGAAGAAGCGGAAGTAGTCTTTGCGCAAAAGGCTCCGCAAGCGCGGGTAGACTTTGATGTTGTTGAAGTGGTCGACGGTGTTGATGTTGCACGAGCACTCGTCGATGTTGCCGCTCAATTGGCAGAAGCACGAGTCTTTCGGGGGGTCAAAGTAGCAAAGACTAGGCGTGCAAAGCACCAGGAGAACGAGGAACGTGGGGGACATTGTCGCGCATTTCGGGTGAACTGAGGAGGTCGTGCGGATGGAAACGTGCCCGAAAGCGTTATCGAACCGTTGGAGAACACGTAGTTCACGCCAAGGAGAGAACGCAAAGGTGGGGGCATGACGGGCTGTCACTCTGACGTGGTCCAACAAAATTGCATTTTTTCGAGTTTTCTTTTCTCATTGGCATCGCAATTATTTGACGAACACACACTTGCCACACGCGGAGTTTCAATTACACATTTTAAATTTTTCTAGCGCGTTAGTAATTAAGGACAAGACCATTTTCAATCCAGTTCAACAATTTTTAGCATTATTTTTAGAATTTTTTTTTTTTTAATAATAGACTGGGAGCTGCATTTTGGATGTCCGAATAGACGATCTCCAAAACTAAGAGACACATTCACGGGTCCGTTTTTTTTCGCTATCGTCTTTTGTTTCGACTTATAAACAAAAGTTGACATTTAAGTGAAATTAAAAAATTCATATCTTCCTTATTATAAAATTTACACTTTTGAAACAAAAACATTATACAGGCACTTTTTTACAGAGAATTTAATAATGTTATCAGCGATTTTTTTTAATCATTCTTTTAGCAGTAATAACATAAAGTTGTATTTTTTTAATGAAAATCATAGTTGGCTATGACATTTTCGAAAAGGTTTTTTTGTTCTGTATTCAAAACAATATAAATATAGTTTGATATTTGTATATATTTTTGATAAAAAATATATTTAAAATATTTGAAAGTAGTTGGCCATGGAAAAATTGTTTCACATAAAAGGTGTGAATAATCTAGAAATTTTGTGAACGGTTATTAAACTAAAACTGTGAAATTATAAAAATAAGCTATGTTAAAGATATTTTCAATTAAACACATATAAGAGCGTCGCGATTTTAATTACAAAAAAAATGTGCAGAAAATTGCAAACGATGTGTCACTACCCTTTGGTGAAAAAAAAATTACATCCACGTCTTGGTTCTAACAAAATCAATTCGCTATACAAACTTTTATTTATTTTTCAAAAAGTGATTCGCTAAGTTTGGACCTTCGTAAGTGGACTTATTTCGTTCTAGTACTGAACACCCCGATTATTATAAAAAAAATGAAAATACAAATATTTACAATTTTTAAAAATGGAGTGCAAAAACTTATAGCAACTATTAATATTCGGTTCCACGTTATATCAGAATAAATAGAAAAAAATAACAAACAAAAAATTGTAAAGAATAGTTGGCTATGACATTTTCGAAAAGCTTATTTTTTTCTGAACTCAAAACTATATAAACATAGTTTGATATTTTTATATATTTTTGATAAAAAATATATTCAAAATAATTGAAAGTAGTTGGCCATGGAAAAATTATTTCACATAAAAGGTGTGAATAATCTAGAAATTTTGTGAACGGTTATTAAAGTAAAAACTCTGAAATTATACAAATAAGCTATGTTAAAAATATTTTCAATTAAACAAATATAAAAAAAATGTGCACAAAATTGCAAACGATGTGTCACTACCCTTTGGTGACACTTTTTTATGATTTAGTGAATGGAGGTGACGTTGATAATGTTGTGTATTTTTTTACCGCAGATGGAATTTGATTTTGGTGTTTGGATTGATATTTTTTTGTAAAATAAAATTTTATTGACACGCAATCATACAATTAATAAGATTTTCCTTCTTCCGACATTTCATGTTTAAAATTAGAAAATAGAATGACAACATGAGCTTGCCATTTTAAATATAAAAACAAATAATTTTTATTAATTGCAAAAATTGTATCTAATAAAAATTTATTATGCTGTTTTTGAATTAATTAGGGTTTAAAAATTCATTAAATTATAAATACTTGTTGCGTAATACAATTTCATAGTTTTAATCAAAAATACAAAATTTTTTCATGGCCTACTGTAAAGAAAAAGCGAAATATTTTGTTTTTCTTAAAATTAATGTATTACACAAATAGACATATCAAATCAGAAAAAAATAAACTTTTCGAAAATGTCATAGCCAACTATGATTCCTTTTTAAAAAAATACAACTTTATGTTATTATAGTTAAATAAATGGTTGAAAAAAATCGCTGATAACATTACTAGATTCTCCGAAAAAAAGTGCCTGTATAATGTCTTTGTTTCAAATGAGTATCTTTTATAATAAAGAAGATCTGATTTTTTTAATATTTCGCTGAAATGTGAACTTCGGTTTATAAGTCGAAAACAAAAGACGATAGCGAGATGCGGTTTTGACCAAAATTATTTTCTCAAAAAACGGACTGGACAATGTGTCACTCGTTTTTCTCTAAACCGTGTACAGGGTTGTTTGTAAAAAACAATATTAACAACATTTTTTTATTCAACTCGGCGATTTTTTGATTTACTTTTATGAAAATTTCGCAAAATATTTGTGTTTTCGTACCAAAAACATTCCAATAAAGATAAAGATAGGACGAAAATAACATCATTTTTGAGATGATTTAGCGATTTTTTTGGGTAGTAGTTGGCGAATAAATAAATAATTGCATTATACGTCTAATGCAGTTTATTTATAAAAAATAATTAGAATGTTTTAATTGAAATTCTATTTGATGATTTTTTGGCAACGTAAAGAAAATCTGCGCAAGTAATTAATAATTTATTCTGGAATTTAATAATATGTAATATTACGGAACTGATCAGAGAAGAGGGTGTTTTTTTATCTTTTTTTTCTTGACGAGTTTGCTAATCCATGTTGAAAGAAAACAATCTACTTTGTACATTTATTAAGTCAGAAATTTAATTATTTTGCAGAATTTCTTCTAAAGTACGATGAAAATTAGCAAAATGTTAGAAAAACGCTAAGAATACTAAAAGTGAGCCGAAAATTTACTAATTTGTCCGAAATTAAGCATAAGTTTGCATTGTAGCGGAATTTCGGAAACCTCCTTTATTATACTTGAGAATAATTTTAGATGAATTTTCTAACATTTGAAGGTCGATTGGATTTTTTCCAGCTCGCTGGAGTTTTGCCCCGACCTAAAAAAGAAAGAGCGAAGGTGCAACCCTTCCCTCGCCCTGTTTTATTTCGGGTCCATCCCATAACAGCTCGATAATTGTTTACAATTCGAGATAATGACGAAAGTACATAAAGTACTGTGTAAATAAAAGGAAGGAAATGTGTTTATGATATCGGGGTATCAACAACTTCTAAAATAAGACCACTGAATAAACACCATCTTGCTGCACACACATCCGCCTACACGTAACTACAATTACGCGTAATTAATTCATAAATTAACAACGGCCCATTGTTGATTACGATTATTCTGCAACAAGGAAGTGAACGAGTGGTTTGATTTTTTCTCAGATTTACTCGCTGAATTATGCAACAGCCACTAAACCATAAAGAACACATAATTCCAAGGCTAGAATTATTAATAGATGATTGAAACCAACCAATTTAAATATCAATCTCAGAGGAGGCATTTTATTTTTAAGATTCAACACCAACAAAGACGGCTATTTGAGCCTCAACGAACTCAAGCGCATGATGGAGGTCCTGGGGGCCCCCCAGACGCACGTGGGGCTCAAGGCAATGATCAAGGAAGTGGACGAAGACGACGACGGCCGCCTCTCCTTCAGAGAGTTCCTCCTGGTGTACCGCAAAGCCAGAGCTGGTGAACTCGACGAAGACTCCGGTTTGGCCCAAATGGCCAAACTCACCGAAGTGGACGTCGATAAAGTGGGGGTCAACGGCGCGAAGGAGTTTTTCGAAGCAAAAGTATAAACAATTTTCATAAATTTCGGTTCGTTTTCATAATTTTTATTACAGATCCAGGAGTTGGCAAAGAGGAGCAAGTTCGAGAGCGAGATTTTGGAGGAACAGGAGGAGAGGAAAAGAGCCGAGGAGGAAAAGATCCTGAGGAGGCAACAGTTCCTGCAAAAGGCTGCCATCTTTAAATAGGGGTTTGACTGAAACGTGACGCATTTTTTGTAAATATAAGTATTAAGTAAGTGGCAAATCTTATTAACTTTTCTAGCTTTTGAATTTGTGATAGCCGTTTTTTAATAAAACTATTAACCGAGTTGGTGTTTTATTGTGCAGGCAACCCATTATACAATCCTGACTACGCAAACAAATTAAATCGTTAAATTAAACGTACGATGGCCCCGTCCCTCAAAAATCATACAGTAAATCAATATTTAGGTCAAGCACAATATTTATAAACAAATTAAAGTTTTAAATGAGTGTTTTTCAAATGTCGGTAAGTTAGATCACGCTAATGACACCATTACATAACCTTCCAAAAATTTTTTTTTGGGTTTTTTCCTTTTTTATTTTTTATATTAGCTGATTAACCCAATGGTCAACATTATGAATCACAAAGGACCGTTTTTGCGCATTTTTAAGCCATTTGAGTCGTTTGGACTTAAGTCATAAAATTCCAAATATGCGCCTAATTGCCGCCCCAAACAAAGCTAATTAGAATAATTTGCACGTCGTGAAAGCCGCGACACATCCTTGGCGAGTGCAGTGTTGTCTTGTCTTTGTCCCAACTCCTATAAAATCCTGAAAATACTTTGACCTTGATGCGTGAGGTCCATCCACAGTCCCCATCTCCCTCGCTCTCATCCACTTGTTCCCGTCTCCTCTTCTCGGAAACTATGAACCTCCCATGTGGGTGGTCCCGCTGTCTCCTTCTCCCCCAATAAAACCGTCTATTCTTGTCTCTATCGCTCCTCCCATCCGGCGCAAGCCAAACACCAGCACGTGCAGTTTTCGGCGGAGTTTCCCTTCAAAAATGCGAAAATGTACCTCTTGTTTGTGCTAATTTCGTGTGTGATTGAACGCTCTTTGTGCTCGCAAGACCTCGAAGTGAACTCATCACACTTCAACGAAATCGTCGTAAGACACGGTGAAAGAGACGGCTCACGGTACGACCACCACTTCAAAAGGTACTGCCAAAAGCCGGCCAAATGCCAGCTTTTGAACTACACCACGTGCATGGGCATGAAACTGCCCTATTTCTCCACCACGTTGGAGCTCACCGACTTGACGACGCAGGAAAAAGTGCAAGAGAAGCTCCACCATTACAAATATCTGAGGTTTATTCCCAAATGCTGGGCGGTCATTCAGCCCTTTCTGTGCGCTTTGTACATGCCGAAGTGCGAGAACGGTAAAGTCGACCTACCGTCGCGGGAAATGTGCCAGCTCACACTCAAACCCTGCAAAATGTTCTACAACAGCTCGATTTTCCCCAAATTCCTCAATTGCGACGACGAACGCATTTTCTCGTCGAATTGCAAGAACGACGTTCAGGAGTTGAGGTTCAACACCACGGGGTTCTGCATGGAGCCTCTGGTCAAGACCGACAACCAGAATTGGTTTTATCCAGGTAAAAAGTTTTAAATTTATTACGAAAAAAAGGATTTCTTTGTTGCGGGTAGGCAACCAATAATACATCCAGTATGTCTTAACGCTTCAAAATAATATTCTAGACGTGGAGGAGTGCGGCCTCCGATGTAAGGACTCCCTCTACACCGAGAACGAACACTACCAGATCCACAAACTGATCGGTTACTGCGTCCTGGTGTGCGGCCTCTTCAACTTCTTCACCATCGTGACGTTCATCATCGACTGGACAACGGCCAACAAATACCCCGCCTTATCTATTTTCTACATGAACATTTGCTTTTTTATTTCGTACAGCGGTTGGTTCATCCAATTTTTAAGTACAGACACGCGCGAAGACATCGTTTGCAAAAAAGACGGAACTCTGCGTAAATCCGAACCCAGCGCTACCGAAAACCTGTCCTGCGTTATAGTTTTCGTCCTCGTTTACTATTTCCTAATCGCAGGAATGGTTTGGTTCGTCCTTTTCAGCTACACGTGGCACATGAGCTGCGTCCAAGCGCTCGGGAAAATACAAGAACGCGTTGATAAAAAGCGCGTTTATTTTCATTTAATCGCGTGGAGTTTGCCCTTGATGTTCACCATCACGACCATGGCGGTGGGCGAAATTGACGGGGATTACGTTACGGGGATTTGTTTCGTTGGGATTTTTAATTTCGCGGCAAGAGCTGGACTCTTGCTGGCACCGTTGGCCGTTACGATGATCGTGGCGGGGTATATTATAGTCAGAGGGCTGATTCTCTTGATCAAAGTCAAAATTGATAGTCGGGAAATTATCTCGGAGCACTCGAGTCGCAAAATACGGTCGAATATTGTCAGGATGGGCGTTTTCACCCTCTTTATGATCGTCTTCTGCATCATCACCTTCATCTACCACGGATACGTTTTCGTCAACTCGGAGACGTGGAATCTGAGTCTCCAGAGCTACATTTTGTAAGTTGAGTCATTTAGAAAAAAATTAAATTTTTAAATGTTATGATCTCTTGTGTAACACCCAATTCAAATATTTTTCGGTCTTTTTTACGGAAATTTATTCCATTTATTTAATCAATTCCAGATGCAAATTAACGAGTCTGAGCTCGGACTTCTCCCACTGCAAGCAGGAGTCTCGGCCCAGCGTTGCAATGCTCCAACTGCAGCTCCTTGCAGTTTTCGGCGCCGGAATCGCCATGGCCTCCTGGGTATGGTGCAGTGCGACCCTCCACAGTTGGACCCGCTACATCCGGAAGTAATCCCCCCTGCCCCCATCAAACTAACCCCAAATTCAGTTCTCTGGTTTGTAGGAAATTTCGTTGCGAGGTGGAGGAGCCAATGAAACTCCAGAAACACAAAATCATAGCGCAGATTTTCGACAAGAGGGAGAAGTTTAATCAAGGGGGGCGCATCTCAATCGAGTGCCAAAACTACACGGACCCCGTGGGGCTACATTTCGACCTAAATAGTGCCGTTAGTGATAGTTTTAGCACGGCCTGGGCTGTGAATCTCCCCCGTTTGTTAAACAGAAGAGGAGCAATTGTAGAAGAAGTGGGTTATTCAAGCAATAATCACTCGATTGACTCGGAAGTGTCTCACGTCTCGGTGAGACACGTGAGCATCGAAAGTCGCTGTAATTCGGGCGATAGTCAGTTGTCCGTCCAAATCAGCGAATTGAAAGCCACTAGAAAAGTTAACCGACGACATAGACGGAGACGACACGATTTTAGGAGAGACTCCCGATTGTCTAAAACCGGGAATAAACGGGAGAGCAGCGCTAGCCTTGATTCGAATTTAATGGATACGTTACGATTATGCGGAGTTAAAAGTCTAGAACCGAACTTAAAACGGCGGACGGGTAACGCGGGCTTGGACGGACAACACATCAGTAAACTCCTCTCAAATGGGAAACTCGTAATCCCCTATAATCCCAACGTGAGTGAGGATGAAAACGTGTCAGTGACAGTCTCGGAAAATAAATACAACGTAGTTTTGAGTAACACTAATTTGGATTTGAGTGACCAGCTCGTGATGAAATCGTTGAGGCAAGGAGGCTTGCACATTGAGGAATTGAGTAGTAGTGAAAGTGAGAAGGAGCAAGAGAAGAGGCCGAGGTCGGGGCGAGAATCGCACCAAAGTCGGAGGTCAAAGAGGTCCAAAACCTCAAAAAAATATCAAAGCGACTCGGAGAGTTTCAACAGACAGAGTGACAGCTCGTCGAGTCCAGAACTGAGAGAGTTGTTATGAGGAACGACTGATTTTATACGAAAAGCAGCTTCGTATTTATTTGTACAAAAATGTGATTTTTATAACTTTTACCAAATAAAAAATTATAAGCCTTTCGTATTATTAATGTGCCCATTGCTCCTTCCCCACGAATGTCGAAGTGCATACTTTTATTTTCAAAGAGTTATTAACTAAAAAAATACTCGCACCTGAGAATGTAAAAAATTTTCAAACGTTGCGTAAATTGCTATTATGAGTAGTAGTAACATATTGCATTTTTTTAATTCGCTCAACTTGTGTGGTTTTGGGTGTATTTTATGAAACAAGTGTGTCGTGTTTTTAAGTATTTTATTAATTAAAAAAATTACTGTTCCTTAACTTCTCTGAGACGACGAACGGCTGATCGGAGAGACGATGCTGCTGTGGTAGAATAGACCCAAGCGCCTCCTGCTACCACACGTTTGCACCTTTTGCAGGACCAAATCCCTACACAACTCCTTTTCATGGCATCCTAAAAGAAGTCATTCAAAACATTCTAAAAACTAATCAAAGAATAACAAAAAAAATTATGCAAGTTTCAACAATGAAATCAACTAGAGTGTTGGCAATCTTTACCTTGCCACAAAAACTGCAGGAATACTTGCTGTGTTGAGTAATTTCCATTTTTTTGACCATTTTACGGAGGGAGGCCCCATAACGGGTTCCGTATTTTCCGACAATTCCGACCTTCTTCGTACGCTTGGCCTACAAAAAACACAATGTTACATAACAAAAACTTAACAATTTTAGCATTTTTTCCAAAGACACAAAAACTAGGTTATACGTAACCTCAATAGTAAAAAATGCCGACTGTGGCTTCTATGGCCAAAAAATCGTTATACAATAATGGAAATTGACTCATTGTGTCCATTTCGAATAAAATGCATACAAAATATCTTAGGATGATTAAAATAATACTCGATTTTCGCAAACTTACCATTTTTGTAACACTTTTGACAAGTCTCACAAATGTAAGAGAAGTTGGCAACACTCAGCACACACGAATTCACCAAACTAGTCGGAAAACGGAATTCCCTAAGTTTTTTTTTATAAAAAATCTAACGTTTTTTTAATTATGTAAAGGGATTTATCACATATTTAAGATTACAAGTTTTTACATGACTGTAATAAACACAAGAAAAGACTTTTTGTGCTTGATTTAGGCCCCATTGAAATTCAAACCGGCCGAAAAATCCCCCAAGTCATTCGGCAAAAATGGAAGCACCATCATGAGTGTGATAACAATCTTTCAGTGTTGATAAACCCGAAAATGCTTCCTTTCTAACGTCGCACCGTCACCATGTCCACTTTGGCCATGCAACAATTCGTTGCGGGGTTGAAATCCCGCAACCCCGACGTTCGTCAAAAAACCGCACGAGAATTAAGCTTGTACGTAAAAAGCGAGCTTCGCGAAGCCACCCCCGACGAAATAACAAACTTCCTTGACGAATTCAACCACCACATCTTCGAAATGGTCTCGAGCAACGACCCCAACGAGAAAAAAGGCGGAATTTTGGCGATTGGTTAGTCACAATTTAAACCCAAACTTTCCTCAATTCCTTCTTCTAGTATGTTTGATTGGAGTCGATTTCGGGAACATGACCACACGTATATCACGCTTCGCCAATTATTTACGCAACTTGTTGCCCTCGAGCGACGTGAGCGTCATGGAGTCGGTGGCGAAGACAATGGGGCGCTTGGCGCTGGTCTCAGGCTCAAAAGCCTCCGAATACGTCGAGTTTGAAGTTAAGAGGGCCTTTGAGTGGCTCAGTGGCGACCGGATTGAAGTATGAACTCCTCAAAATTGGCCCAGTTTGAGTAAAATTCTTCTAGGGGAAGCGACAAGCTGCCGTTTTAGTCTTGAAAGAGTTGGCATTAACTATGCCGACGTATTTCTACCAACATGTGTCGCAATTTTTCGATCTGATTTTTTTCGCGATACAGGACCCCAAACCTGCCATTAGGGAGAGCGCTGTGGAGGCTTTGAGGGCCGCTTTGGTCGTCACAGCGCAACGAGAAACGGCCAAACAGAACCAAAA
Source organism: Tribolium castaneum (assembly GCF_031307605.1). Classification (NCBI taxonomy): domain Eukaryota; kingdom Metazoa; phylum Arthropoda; class Insecta; order Coleoptera; family Tenebrionidae; genus Tribolium; species Tribolium castaneum. The sequence continues at coordinate 3,305,095 of NC_087399.1, forward strand.
GCCACAATGGTACGCACAGTGTTAAGTTAATTGCTCTTCTTGCTTTCTCAGAACTAAATGTTCAACTATATATGTCCGGCAAATTTTTTTATTAATAATTTAATAATAAAATATCGTTTGGTTGTTTGACCCTCGATTTTTTCTTTAGGTACAAACAGTGTTACGACGAATCCGTGAAAATGCTCTCGGTGGAAAGAGGCGAACGCATGAAAGAGGAGCGCGTCCACGGCTTTCTCCTCATTCTCAACGAACTGGTGCGTTGCTCAAATGCCGAATGGGAACGCAAATGCAAAAGTTTGCTCGAACGCACCGACACCAAACAACCAGTCGAGACTAGCTTCAATTTTACTAAATCTCGCTTCGTCTTTTCGGTCTCTCGACGCATCCCCCAATACCAAGCTGTGTCTTTGGCACCCTCTCAAATTGCAATCATAGAATCCCAAAGTTGCCGAGGCCTCGTTTCCGAGAAATTCGACTACATTTGTTTAGACGTCCTGGCTCAGAGACTCTCCCGTTCGTCCCACATCCAACAAAGTTTTCTCACGATTTTACCCCGATTGGCTGCTTTTGACCGCGAAAACTACGTCAAGCAGCACTTAAGCCCCGTCATGAACCACATCTTCAACATTTTGAAGAGTCGGGAAAAGGAGAGAGCTAAGGCTTTTGTGACTATTGGCTTAATTGCGATCGCTGTCGAGAGCGACATTGAGCCGTACATTGAACGTATTATGGAAATAATTCGCATGTATTTGCCCCGAGCCGATATTTTGGGGCGCAAGCGGAGCCCCATCGACTCCTCAATTTTCAACTGTGTCACTTTCCTAGCCCACGCCCTCAAAAACCACTCAAAAATGGACATCCCGAACCTCCTGGAACCAATGCTAGCAACGGGATTAACCGCATCCCTCACGATATGTTTCCGGGAATTATCCCGAAAAGTCCCGGAACATAAAGAACGAATCAGTCTCGGGTTATTAAAAATGCTGAGTTATATTCTCCTGAATAAACCACTAGTTCATCCCGGGATGCCCCGCCACTTGACCGGAACCGTAATGAGTCTTGCAATACCAGAAGTCAACGATGTGCAAATCATAGTTTTGGCCCTCAAAACACTCGGAACGTTTGACTTTGAGGGCCAGAGACTCCTCCCTTTTGTCCACCGCTGCGCCAATCATTTCCTCATCCATGACAATAACGAAATCCGATTGGAGGCTGTCAGAACCACGTGTCGGCTCCTCCGACATGCTATTCACTCCACAGCGAAAAACTCGTCGGATACGGTCACCAAAACCGTAGCTGCTGTTTTACATCGTTTGTTAAGTGTTGGTTTGACCGATACCGACCCAAATGTCCGGTACGGAGTCTTGATTTCGCTCGATCGTACGTTTGATAATCATTTAGCACAAGCTGAGTCGCTCAGTGCGCTGTTTCTGGCGTTGCAAGACGAAATGTTTGAAATACGCGAAGTTGCACTGTTTACAATCGGGCGCTTGAGTGCGATGAATCCGGCATATGTCATGCCCTCGTTGAGGAAAACTTTAGTGCAGTTTTTATCCGAATTGGAACATTCGGGCAGTGGGAGGAATAAGGAACAAGGGGCGAGGATGTTAGATCATTTGGTTGTGAGCGCCCCGAGGATGATAAGGCCCTACATGGAGCCCATTTTGAAGGTAAAAACGGGTTACCAAGTGATAAATTTTAAAGTAGCGTAAAATTTGCCCGGCGCATCCACCATTTTTGCTCCGAGGAAAATTTTATATTACGAAGGAAAGACAGGGAACGACTTTTGTTTCCAATAATTGGAATTAAAAACGTCATTTTCTAACTCAAATTTTAAAGGATCGTAAAATTTGCCCGGCGCATCCACCATTTTTGCTCCGAGGAAAATTTTATATTACGAAGGAAAGACAGGGAACGACTTTTGTTTCCAATAATTGGAATTAAAAACGTCATTTTCTAACTCAAATTTTAAAGGATCGTAAAATTTGCCCGGCGCATCCACCATTTTTGCTCCGAGGAAAATTTTATATTACGAAGGAAAGACAGGGAACGACTTTTGTTTCCAATAATTGGAATTAAAAACGTTATTTTCTAACTCAAATTTTAAAGGATCGTAAAATTTGCCCGGCGCATCCACCATTTTTGCTCCGAGGAAAATTTTATATTACGAAGGAAAGACAGGGAACGACTTTTGTTTCCAATAATTGGAATTAAAAACGTCATTTTCTAACTCAAATTTTAAAGGATCGTAAAATTTGCCCGGCGCATCCACCATTTTTGCTCCGAGGAAAATTTTATATTACGAAGGAAAGACAGGGAACGACTTTTGTTTCCAATAATTGGAATTAAAAACGTCATTTTCTAACTCAAATTTTAAAGGATCGTAAAATTTGCCCGGCGCATCCACCATTTTTGCTCCGAGGAAAATTTTATATTACGAAGGAAAGACAGGGAACGACTTTTGTTTCCAATAATTGGAATTAAAAACGTCATTTTCTAACTCGTAAAACAATTTTCCAGCAGGAATTTTTCCCAAGCAAAATTTCTCAAAGGATCAAAATCTGCTATTTTTAAAAGGCATTGGAAAATATTTTAATTTAAGACGAATCTCTACGAATTCGTACATTCGAATGGGCCAATAAAAAATTCAGAATAACTAAAAAATTGCGAAAAAGTCTAATAAATAATAATTAAATCAATAACTTTGAGAATTCGTTCCTTGTCTTTCCCTTGTACTCTTCAACTGGTAGAAAAAACAAATTGCAAGCTTTTCGCTCCTTTTTTCAATATTAACATTTAAATTTATTTTTGGAATAGGTCCTGGTGCCCAAACTGCGCGACCCCGAGCCAAACCCCGGCGTCGTCCTTTCCGTCCTGCTCACAATTGGCGATTTGGCCGAGGTGAGCAGCGGAGGCACCGAACTGCAAGAATGGATGCAAGAACTGATGGGTATTTTACTCGAAATGTTGGGCGACGCTTCCGCCCCCGAAAAACGGGGCGCCGCCTTATGCACCTTGGGCCAGTTGGTTGGAGTGACCGGTCACGTAATCCAACCCTACACCGAATATCCAATACTGCTCGACGTCCTCCTCAATTTCCTCAAAACCGAACAACAGTCCTACATTCGGCGAGAAACAATCCGCGTTTTGGGGCTGTTGGGGGCTTTGGATCCGTACAAACATAAAATAAATCGGGGGGAGATTGATTATTATCCCGAAGCGCCCGTTTTGATACCGATGACGGATAAAGGGGAGGATTTGAACGCGGATTTGACGTCGAGCGAAATGCTGGTTAATATGAGTTCGAGCACTTTGGAGGAGTACTATTTGGCGATAGCTATAGCCACTTTGATGCGGATTATTAAGGATCCGACGCTGGCACAACACCATACAATGGTGGTGCAAGCAGTTACTTTCATTTTTAAAAGTTTGGGGATTAAGTGTGTGCCGTATATATCGCAAGTTTTGCCCAGTCTTTTGCACGTAGTACGGACAGGTGAGTTGTGACCTTATTTAAGTTGTGCCAACTAAAATATTGTTTCAGCCGACGTTAACTTTAAGGAATTCCTCTTCCAACAGTTGGCACAACTAATCTACATCGTCAAGCAACACATTCGTAACTACTTGGACGACATTTGCCTACTAATCAAAGAATTTTGGACCCCGAACAGTACGATTCAAGGGACTTTGATCCTTTTAGTTGAACACATCGCAGTGGCGTTGGGGGCGCAATTTAAGGTTTATTTACCGAAAATGTTGCCCCATATCTTACGCGTGTTGAACCACGACACGTCCAAGGAACGACTCTACACTATCAAATTATTGGAAGCGTTACACAATTTCGGTAACAATTTGGACGAATATATGCACTTGATTTTGCCCCCCATTGTCCGGTTATTCGACGCTCAGGAGTGTCCAATAGTCGTGTCGAAAAAAGCCCTCGAGACTATCGACCAACTGGCCGAAATTATTGACTTTTCGGACTTTATCTCACGCATTGTGCACCCCTTGGTTCGAACGATTGACAACTGTCCCGAATTGAGACCCACAGCCATGGAAACTTTATGTTCACTCATGCAACAATTGGGGCGAAAATTCTCAATTTTCGTACCTCTCGTACAGAAAGTGATGACCAAACATAAGATACAACACAGTAAATTCGATACTTTAGTTTCGAAAATCCAATACGAGACAACACTGGCCGAAGACGTTGATTTCCCAATGCCGAGATCCAAAACAACCGGGAAAAATCGAGACCCAGCGATGCCTGCCGATAGTGGAATGATTCAAAGACTCAAAGTTTCGGAATCCAACCTACAACAGGCCTGGACCCCTGTCCGAAGAGTCTCGAAAGACGATTGGTTGGAATGGCTAAGACGCCTCAGTATCGAACTATTAAAACAGTCACCAATTCCAGCATTACGTTCGTGCCTTACTTTGGCACAGACGTATTCGCAACTGCCACGTGATTTATTCAACGCAGCGTTCGTAAGTTGTTGGTCCGAATTGAGCGAAAACATGCAGAATGAACTGATCAGTTGTCTCGAGCAAGCTTTGACTGTGCCGGACGTTCCGGAAATAACTCAAACTATTTTGAATTTGGCCGAATTTATGGAACATTGCGACAAGGGGCCTTTGCCCCTCGATAGCCACATTCTGGGGCACCATGCGATGCATTGCCGGGCGTACGCCAAAGCCTTGCATTATAAGGAAGAGGAGTTTCAAAGGGGGGCGAGCAGCCAGGTTGTCGAAGCACTCATTTCGATCAATAATAAGTTGCAACAAAAGGAGGCGGCTGAAGGGTTGTTACAATACGTCATGCAGAGGGAAATGCAAGTGCAGGTCAGGTGGTACGAGAAGTTGCACAATTGGGAGAAGGCCCTGAGGTTGTATACTGAGAAACTGGAAGGGGACGAGGCGGACCAAGAGGCTTGTTTGGGCAAAATGAGGTTCGATTCAATTTTGTCTTTTCCCAAAAAAATCCTAGTTATGTTTTATAAACTTCTACATTGATTTTTCAGATGTCTCGAAGCGTTGGGCGAATGGGGCGAACTGCACCAAGTCGTCGAGAAAAGTTTCAGTTTACTAAATGACGACAGCAAACAAAAGGCGAGTCGGCTAGCGGCTGCGGCCTCCTTCGGTTTGCACGATTACAGGTCAATGGAAACTTACGTTAATGTAATTCCAAGGGATACGCAAGAGGGTGCGTTCTACCGTGCAATTTTGGCAATACATAAAGAGGATTACGAAGTGGTTTGTACCGTAAAAATCAGACAGATCGGTTTGGTTTATTAACCGGTTCCAGGCCCAAAGATTCATCGATTCAGCTCGCGATTTACTCGATAATGAATTAACTGCGATGGCTGGTGAGTCCTACCAAAGGGCCTACGGGGCCATGGTCATGGTACAAATGTTATCCGAGTTGGAAGAAGTAATGCAGTATCGGTTAGTGCCAGAACGGAGGCCCACTTTAAAAGCCATGTGGTGGCAAAGGCTCCAATCGGGCCAAAAACTAGTCGAAGATTGGCAAAGAATCATCCAAGTCCATTCCTTGGTCTTGACCCCACAAGAAGACAAACGAACGTGGGTGAAATACGCGTCATTGTGTCGCAAGAGCGGTTCATTAGTAAGTTCATACTCACACTTGATATTTTTTCTACAGTCGGTTTGATAGATGCTATCGCAAAAAACCCTAGTCATGTTACTCGGTTACGACCCAAGCGAACGTCCCGACGCCCCCTTGCCCAAAAACCAGCCTCACATCACACTAGCCTACGCCAAACATTTATGGGTGGCACAGGAAAAACAAAAAGCGTTCCAAAAACTATCACAATTCGTCGCTGACTATTCGCAAAACGAGCCAAACGACGACGTGACAGTTGAAGAGAAAAAAAGACTCCTGGCTAGGTGTTACCTCAAACTGGGGGCCTGGCATGAGGCACTTGAAGGCATCAACGAAACCTCCATACCTTTCATTTTGAAGTGTTACAAACAAGCGACTGAACACGACCCTCAATGGTACAAGGCATGGCACGCTTGGGCCTATATGAATTTCGAAACGGTCTTGTATTACACGAGACAGGAGGACAAGACGCACTATACAGTCTTAGCCGTTCAGGGATTTTTCAAGTGAGTCGGTTAAAACCGTTTTTTAACCCTAATTGTTCGTTTCAGATCGATTAATTTATCTAAAGGAAGTTCATTGCAAGACACTTTACGTTTATTAACACTGTGGTTCGATTACGGCGATTGGCCCGAAGTTTACGATGCCATAGTCGAAGGCATTCGTTTAGTCGAGAAAAACACGTGGCTTCAAGTAATTCCGCAATTAATCGCGCGAATTGACACAACGGCGTTAGTATCGAAATTAATCAATCATCTATTGGTTGATATTGGAAAAACGCATCCACAAGCCCTAGTCTATCCGTTAACCGTCGCAACAAAAAGTAATTCAATCAGACGTAGAAATGCAGCTAATAGTATTTTAAAATCGATGAGTGAACATTCCCCTACGTTGGTAAGTCAGGCCATGATGGCCTCAGAAGAATTGATCCGAGTGGCAATTTTGTGGCACGAAATCTGGCACGAGGGACTAGAAGAAGCCTCAAGATTGTATTTCGGCGAACGTAACGTTAAAGGAATGTTGCGAATTCTCGAACCGTTGCATGCGATGATGGAAAGGGGGCCCCAGACGTTGAAAGAGACGAGTTTTAATCAGACGTACGGCAGGGATCTGAACGAGGCGCAAGACTGGTGCCAAAGATACAAGGTTTGTATTTTCACCTAAATATTTGCTTTTTTTGTCTTTATAGTCTTTATCAATGAGGAAAAATTAATTAAGTTTTGCTAAAAAAACCTGTGGCCACTTCACCAAGAAAAATTTGTTATTTCAGCTTTCGAGCAACATTAGAGACCTGAACCAGGCGTGGGACCTCTACTACCACGTTTTCCGCCGCATTTCGCGTCAATTACCGCAACTCACCTCCCTCGAATTACAATACGTATCGCCAAATTTGCTAGTTTGTCAAGACTTAGAGTTGGCAGTGCCTGGTAGCTACTGTCCAGGACAGCCAATCGTACGCATTGCCAATTTTAACCGATCTCTCGAAGTAATTACCTCAAAACAGCGGCCCCGAAAACTAGTAATTCGTGGAAGCAACGGCAAAGACTACATGTTTTTACTTAAAGGTCACGAGGATCTGAGACAAGACGAGCGTGTTATGCAACTGTTCGGTTTAGTTAATACTTTACTAATGAAAGACCCGGATACGTTCAGGCGGAATTTGACGATACAGCGGTATGCGGTGATTCCCCTGAGTACGAATTCGGGTCTGATTGGGTGGTTACCGCACTGTGATACGCTGCACACTTTAATACGGGATTATAGAGACAAGAAGAAGATTTTGTTGAATATTGAGCATAGGATTATGTTACGGATGGCGCCGGATTATGATCATTTAACCGTGATGCAGAAAATGGAAGTTTTTGAGCACGCACTTGAGCACACACATGGTGACGATTTAGCGCGGTTGTTGTGGCTGAAAAGCCCCTCGTCTGAGGTTTGGTTTGACCGGAGAACGAACTACACGCGGTCTTTAGCTGTGATGTCAATGGTTGGGTATATTTTGGGGTTGGGGGATCGCCACCCCTCCAATTTAATGTTGGACAGACTGAGCGGCAAAATCCTGCATATAGATTTCGGCGATTGCTTCGAAGTGGCAATGACTAGGGAAAAATTCCCGGAAAAGATCCCCTTCCGTTTGACTAGGATGCTAATAAACGCCATGGAAGTGACAGGGATTGAAGGCACGTACAGACGGACTTGTGAGTCGGTCATGTCCATGTTACACCGAAATAAAGACAGTCTGATGGCGGTGCTTGAAGCCTTTGTTTATGACCCCCTGCTTAATTGGCGATTGATGGATATTGAGGTGCGGAACTTGCCGATGAACAGCGATTCAATGTCGACGAGTTGTTCCCAAAAACAGGGCTCATCCGAATCGCTCAATGTTCCGAAACGCGAGATGATAATGGAAGATAACGAACCGCAACACGAAGTTAATGCCAGGGCGGTTATTATCATCAATCGAGTTAGAGATAAACTGACCGGGAACGATTTCGCTACGGAGGAACCTTTGACTATTCCTAAGCAAGTCGATCTGTTAATACAACAAGCGACAAGTAACGAGAACTTGTCACAGTGTTACATAGGCTGGTGCCCCTTTTGGTAACTCGACTGCTGCATCTAATACCGTGATAGTTTTTTGTTGTGTATCTTATTATTTTTTATATAATCTAGTTGAAATAAAGTAATTATTACAAGTGTGTGTTTAGGAGCGCAATAAACAACTAAGATTAATACAAACTTACCAAACGTGCGATTTGAGCGACTTTTTATCACTTAAAATTTTATCAAACTTTTTCAAATGACATAATTGACAAACTGAATTGCCAACCTGGCAACAAAAATACGTTTTCCACAAATAATTCGAAAAAACACAATTTTACCGTAAATAAAATAATATTTCGTGACCACTGATCAATTTTCGCACAAACTATTTTATTATTACAGGTTTTAAGGAACATTTTAGCAAACTTCAAAAAACTGTAGTTTTGCAACAAAAGACGATCAAACACGAAAAAACAAAAAAATTAGCATTTTTAGCGTTAAAAACGTGCAATTGTAATAAAAGTATATTGCAAGCTTACCTCAAATGAGTCTGGCCGTTTTTTTATCAAACGTAATCACTTTTTGTGATTAACAATTTTTCAAAATAACGCAATTGTTAGTCACCTGTCAGCAAACAAATTTTTGACAGCCGACAAATTTAAAAAGATTTGGTACATTTTAATAAATTTATTGATTAATTGTTGGTGACTGGAACTGGTGGGGCAAGAGTTGCCCCAAATCGGTCACAAAAACGTGCTCCAGGTCCGACTTCGAAATAAAAATTTTCATGTTGCCGTATTCGCTCATGAACTGCCTGCAGGCGCCACATGGGGTGGTGTAGACGTTTTCTTGGTTGCCTATCACAGCCACAGCTTTGAAACTTTGGAACCCTTCACTAATGGCCTTGGCTAGAGCCGTCCGTTCGGCACAAATCCCCACAGTGTAGGCCGAATTTTCAATATTACATCCCCCGAAAATAGCCCCCGTGGTGGTGGCAACTGCAGCCCCCACTTGAAACTTGGAGTAGGGACAGTACGCAAAAAGACGACTGGCGGTGGCTTGTCTTAAGAGAGCCTGCGTTTCAGAATCTGCAAATGTGGTTACATAACCTATTTTGCAGGTTTCAATTCAGGGCTTATTTTTGGGTTTTGGGGCTTCGGGGAGAGACGTACCCAAAGAAGCGAATTTTACGACGTTGGCACTGGTGGGGTCACTTGATGACATTATTGTTAAAATCGATTTTAAAGTAATTCTGACTAGGATTTAAAAGTGCACACTTGGAATGAGTTTGCATTACTTTGTTGTTCATTTTTATCGGCGAGAAATCTGATTTTTAGCCATTAAGACAGATAACAAAAACACTGCTGGGGAAAACCCGGAAAGTTTTAATCACATTTTATTGTTATTTGGCGAGTAATTGGCGTGACTTATGGCTCTGTTGCCCAAATTAAATCAAATAATTTAATTACGCACTGAATAATTATTAAAAATTTAAATAAGGCACCGCAATAAAAAAACTTGTGTGTTTTGTTCTAATGTCGAGTTTATGCGTTATTTACGCGCATTTAATAATAAATTAAAAATTAGATAACGTTATCAAAAAAAATAAAACAATTGAAAATCCATACGTAACTGAGTCAGCTGTTATAATCCGTTATATCTTGGCATAAATGTTTGTATCTTATCCGAATTTTAATGTTTTTTTGATATAGAATAAGTTCAAAGTTTGTTTTATGAATAATTAAAAAAATATGGTAAATGTGGTTGGAGAAAAAACTACTATGTATGCCGAAATAGCTCAGTTGGGAGAGCGTTAGACTGAAGATCTAAAGGTCCCCCGGTTCAATCCCGGGTTTCGGCAATCTTTTTTTTTCTTTAATAATAGCAACAGACCTTTACTAACCAATCCAACAAAAAATCATCAGAATTTTTGAAAAATAACAAAAATAGAAATAAAATAAAATTCTCTCTTTTGAATATTAGTTCAAATCACACTTTCATAAGATGGCGCTGCAAAATCTAACCTAAAAAATCAATTGACGCTTGTCTCCGACAAAAACGCTGTGTTTGTGACACGATATAGAGACAGACAGGTAAACCAACTCGCTATTATAATTGATTCTAACGCTGGAGCAAGTTGATAGATGGCAGCACGGTAGACTGGGACTGTCACAATTTCACAAATTTTCTTTGTTTTTTATAAAAAAATGATGCGAAATTAAAAAATGTTATCTCAGCACCCAAGTTAGTCATCTTGTAACAACTTCTGCTTTTTTCGCGCTGAAATAATAATATTTTCTGAATAGTTCTAAACTTCGGTTCGATGCATTTTCGGCCGCGAAAGACATCGAAACATTGAAGTCAGAATAAATGCTTTCCAGAAAAAAAAACTCCACTACCATTCGGTGCGGGCATCCTTCAGGTATTAATTGTTCTTCATAAATGTCATATTTTTAACAACGTGATGCGTGTATCTTTTTTCTTGTAAACATTGTGACAGTCCCAGTCTACGCTGGTGCCATCTGTCAGATAAAATAAAAGCTCCAACTTGCTCCACATTTTGGTTTGCGCCCGACAATGGAAAATAAGGGAAGTTGGTTCACCAGGACTATCTATACATGGTGGTTTGTGATAACAGAAAGTGATTACGAAATGGTTACAGGAAGTGGCAGAGGAGCTTCAAAGTTGGATCAGTGGGACGGAAAATGGACAAATGAGCGGGAGTTTGCAAGGACGGGAATAATTGAGGTTTATTTCAAATGAGAAAAAGGGCGGATTGAATGCATAAAAATGGCCAACATTGAGAAAAAGCTGACAGGGAGGGAAAGTGAATTGATTGATAAATCGAAAGATCGAACTCAATTGATAAATTATTAATCACTTATCCACGTGAAAAGTACGAGCTCTTACAACAGAATATTTGGACGAAATCTTGTTTTATTTAATAAAAAAATTGGTTTTATTCCAAATAGACTTTATTCAACTGTCAAAATTCATGGCTACTATGATTTTTTCAAAATGGTTATCAAGTTGTTGGTAACTTATCTTATCTGTCATAGTTTTTGACATGTCAATTTTTTTGGTAAAATTTTCATTTGCAAGAGTTTATCTAAGATGTCACAGCCCTTGAATCCTTTGTGATAAGTGAATATTTTTTTGCATTCGATAACCAAAGATTCGAAGAGTCTTCTAGAATTTTCAAAATTGTCAACTGTCAAAATTCATGGCTACTATGATTTTTTCAAAATGGTTATCAATAAATTGTTATCACTCAGTTTCTCTAATTTCTTAAAGCCAATCAAAAGAATATGATATTTATGGTGACTTTTATCAATACGTCCTATACCTATCTCTTACAGTTTTTGAAAAAAATCACAAGAAACGGATTTTACTTCGTAATTTTCATAGTTAATCAAGTAGACCTTGCAAAATGGTCAACAATTGTCAAACTTCAATGTTTTATTTAGTTTTTAGCTGAATCATTATTGATAAAGTAATAAAACAATAATATTTAATTATGGTTTATTATAACTTATCCACGTGAAAAGTATGAGCCCTTACAACAGAATATTTGGACGAAATCTTGTTTTATTTAATAAAAAAATTGGTTTTATTCCAAATAGACTTTATTCATTTGCATGAATTTAAACTTATCTACAGGGTGTTTTACGTAATTTACGAACTTGATTAGTGAAAAATTGAAAAACTTTTTCTAGTTTGTTCACCCCTTCAAAAAAATACAAAAAATAATTTAAGTGATTAGTGATTGAAATAGATAGATTAGAATCATTTTCATTCCGTCTCTTGATAGAACACACGATAACTATTGCTGATTAGTGATTAGTTTGACCACTACTGTCGTTAAATCATTAAATGTGAATTTTTTGTATCTAGTGTTTTGTGGCTTTTGTATATTTGGGTGCGTGCATTAGGAAAGTTGTGTGAAACACTCTGTATTTCTCTATATACTACTTAGGCGTTTTTTTGAAATTTTTTGTCTGATTTTCAATCAGTTATCGTAAAAAAATGTAAATGATGAAATTTAACCATTTGGCTTGACAACTAATAAATGTATAGACGCTAACAAATTTAATACCAAAATAGTAGGCTTTGACTGACGGGTTTTGTATTTAACATGGTTTGACCATCAGTTTGATAGAATGCCAAAACATTTATTCCATTTTAATTTATTAAAACAAAAGCAAAAGGGGTGGCAATTCCAACCAAGGTAAAATAATTCTTCTGGGGTTTTCTACAAGATGTTCTAGTTGGCAAAAAACTGGGTATGGACAATTCTTTACAAGTTATGACACGAAAGCTTCAACGAGACTTGGCAGAAATTTGTAAAAGTTGCCACAGAAGCACATTAAGAAAAATCACTGCTCTATGGATTGCAGGATCGTATTTCAATTATTGTTCTTAAGAATGTTGTCGCAGATCAATAAAAAAACCAGCTCTTGGCTTTTATAAATAAATAACAAAGTGTGCTTAAAAAAAGCAGAGAACTATGTAGGTCGAAAGTAACTGACAGTGGACATAAAATTACTATAAAAGTTATATTTACTGATGAATCTTAATTTTGTGTTTGTGTAGTAGGTTCTGTGATTTTCAAAAACAAGTAATAAAAACTAGCAAACTTTTTTGCATAAAGACTGTTTCAAAATTTGGTTAAATTTGCCAAGGAACAAATATGGTATGGGAAACATGGGTCTGGAGCAATTTGAGTTCATAGATGAGACACTAAACAGCATCAAATATATTTTGCAAAAACATTTATTACCATCCTCTGAAAAGTTGTCTCAATTTTTATTTTATAAAAAATATATTTCTTGTTACACAGCAAAACTTTTGAAATAAAAAAACGGTAATTTTTACATTGTCTTGGCCAGCAAATAGCCCAGATTTGCTTTTTTTGGCAAAAATGAAAAGTTGTCTCTGAAATATTCCTTAGTAATCATTGAATGCTTTAAAAAATTAAATAAAACATATTTGTCACAAATTACTACAAGGTTTTTTTTGTTCAAACAATTAGTAGTCGTCAGACATTATTCTTGTTTTTTTTTCTAATTTTATGTTAAATATAAGTGCTCTAAAATAGGTCTTAAGTTAGAAAACAAACGTATTTCTTTGAAATATACTTGTTTTTTTAAATACACATTCATTACCTTGACGTGCATTTTCTTTACACAAATGTATTTGTCCAAACATTTATTTGTTACGGCTCGTACTAGCTATACTTTATATAGAAAATAAATAAAACAAAAAAATATAAATGTGTGCTTATCCACCCCAAAAGTATCCAAATATGTGTAGACCACCAAAAATTGGGCACATGAAAAGACAGGGTAGAATTCTACAAACTTGTTGTTTTTCTAAAAGTAAACATAAGAAAAAAATCTAAAAAACCTACAAAATGCCTTGATTTTAGACACCCCAAAAATAGCTCTTCATTTCTGGACCAAGCCAATTGGCGCATGCAAAAATCAATTAAAATTACCTCAAAACTGCTCTAAAACCATTGTCAAATCTCTAGATTTCACACACCTCAAAACAGCTTTTCATTTCTGGACCAAGCCTATTGGCGCATGGAAAAAATCAATGAAATACAACTTAAAGCGACTTAAAATCCTCGACACTCCAAGTAAAATTACTTTAAAAACCAGGAAAAACCTTTATAAATTCCCTAGTTTTTAGATACCCCAAAAATATAGCTTTTCATTTCTGGACCAAGCCAATTGGCGCATGGCAAAGGTGTTAAAAATGATTACCAAATAAATTTTGCATACCCCAACTGTATTCAACTATTATACGCACATAAAAAAGATACACCTAATTGTTCGAAGTCTACTAAAATATCTGAACACTCCATTATGGATTTTCATTTAGAGATCGCTATTAAAACTTTAATGTTATCGTAAACATGTTCGGTTTGTGTCTTAATTATCAAATTTAACACCCCAATATTCGACTATGCCTTCATGATAATTCTTGGATTCAGAATATTTACAGAATTAATAAAAATAAGTGCAAAACATTCCCCGTTTTCATTCCGACTTATTTTTACAGCATCTCCTCTTTCACGACAGCTTATACCGTTTATAGGTATGTGTCTATCGAGGAGAATCATCGGCACGACCATCAATCCTGAATTCGTCTTCGACTCATGAGCCTTTGGCCTTTGGCGAATCAACAGGACAGTAAAATTAGCTGAACTTGGTGAACAAACGGATTTTGGTAACAAGTAAAATTGCATTTGGAAATTTAAATAGAATTTTATTATTACCACTATAAACAAATCATTAGCAGAATAATAAAATAAGTATTAATTTTTTTAACATAATAAATTATAATAGTGTATCACTACAGACAGATTTACTTATTCCTTCAGTTCCAACTTGATATGTTATAAAAACTTTCTTCTCCTCTGGCTCGAATGTCAAACCAGCGTAAATCTTTTTTGAAATGTGTTTATAGTCAGGTTCATCAAATTTAGTGTAATATTGCTTCTCAAAAATTTGTTGTAAAGCTTCATTTGCAGACTTGGAATTCATTTTGTATTCAAAAATGATTCCAACGTACTTACTGATTATCACCACATCTAGGGTATTGGCTATCCCTGGTCCTTTTCTTTTTTTCTTGATCTGGACCTCACTGTGTGTTTCGAAGTATCTGGAGTCATATACCAGAGTATACAAGATGTGATGAAGTTCTTTTTCATTCATAATCTTCTGTGATTCAGAGAGTAATACTAATACGGCGTTTGCAAGATCAACAAATGCCCTCTCACTTGTACTTTGTAATAGTATATTCAGAGCACTTACATAATTTTTAACAGATATAGCGTTCAAGTGGAATTTACGTATAACTGCCAGTGCTTCACTATAGCAAAGGTTGCGGACATGTTGCTTAATTTCAAAATTAGGTATTTTTAAAACACAAAATGTCGAGTCATTTTCAAAATCAGCCCATTCTTCATCTTCATCTTCATCTTCATCCTCGGTGTTTGTTTCAATGTCATCTGTTTTCTTATCAATTGACAATATATTAAAGTAACCAGAATCAGCCAAGAAATGCAAAAATAACTCCACATTTTCCTCCGATATTTCATCAAACTGCAAACAAATAAGTTCCTTTAGACTCGTTAGATGATCGACATTCACCGATGTAACTCTTCTTATCTTAACTTCACCATTAGAAATAAGTTCCTCAATTTTTTCTCGAACTGAAGGTTCCGCAAACAGCTTCCCCAGATTTTTTACATGACCTGGATTGATAATCCAGAAAGAGGAATATTTGAGCGTACCGGTTGTATAAACCCTTTTCAAAAGGTTCAAGACTGACCAGCTACTGAATATTTTCAATGGGCTATTAGATACCATATATCCATCATACCATTCCGTAATTGTTTTGAATGTTACTTTCCCACAAGCAGCTTTAACTTCTGGAAGCTCAAGTAGATGCTTTACCTCCTCATCCGTAAATCCTAAGTACGGTGCGTATCGAAGATCACTTAGGAACGGATAATGTTTTATAACTCTTGCTGCATCCCCTGAGAAGGCTCCGGCCAACCGAACACAAGCAAAAATTAATGAGCGTTTTATGAAATCATTGAATTTCAGCGTACTAGCCATGAAATGTTTTAGACAATCATTAATTAATCCAATGTCATCTTTATTCGGACAAGACTCGAATACCAGGCCCACCACAGCATCGTACTCATCGATGAGTATGAAAACTTTTTCCTCATAATGTGTATGTAAAACTTTCGATAAAAATGTTAAGCTATTTACCAAATGAGCTTTACATAACATGATGCACTTTTTTTGATCGTAGAAATTTTCGAAGTATTTAACGTCAATGTGCGAAATGCTTAACTTTTCACTTGTCCAGACTATTCTACCATCATCAGTCTTCTTCACCAGATATTCATGTTCTCTGAATGCACGATTTATAGCCAACGCCAATTCGTGCTTAACTTCAGTAAAACTGCTACCACGAACACTCCCGAGATCAATATGTATCACAGGATGAGATCTGCAGTGCTTTGAAAAAAATTGTGTTTCTTCAGTACAAATCTTTAGGTTCTCAAATAAACTTCTTTTCCCCAGTAGAAACTGCTTCAACATATCCATGAGGGTAGTTTTTCCAAAAGCTCTAGGCGCCGTTAGTAGTACTATTTCACTAGTATCACTTAAGAGACATTTGATAAACAAGGTCTTGTCCACAAAGGTAATTGTCTCTTTGATTGTGGCGAATTCATGACTTGCCAGTTCGCACAGCGACTTTTCTGAATCCTAAAAACAGAAAAAAATTACAACTCGTTACTAAATGCATTAGCATAGTTGTTATAAATAAAGTGATTAGGATTATTTTTGTGGTTTTTAAATTAAAAGTTTCTGAAAATTATATTATATGTACTTATTATTACTAATAATAAATTATTGCCACCGTTAATTTCTAATACAGGAGAGTTTTACTAATGATTGTGAATTCCACCAATAAACCTGACTGACTAAATATATTTCTTACCTTCACCTTAGAATCATTTAGAGAAGAACTCTCGTTCATTTTTACTTTGGTTCGGCTACAATCTGTAATACAAATAAGCATATAAATAATTATAATCCGAGTAGTATGAAATAAACTGCACAATAATTCTTTTTTTCTATATCAACATTTTTTTAAATTACAGAAATATTCACTACTATGTTGGAAAATACAACGTTCAGTATCTAACGAGTAATACAAAAATTTCTACAATAAATTAAAAAATGACCAGTACTAGAGAAAACAAAATTGTAGCAGAATATTATACACCATTAAAAATAAGACAACAATCTGACCTCCAGCAATTTAAAAATAGTTACAAATCTTTTACTCAAGATAAAAAACTAAATATACCAAAAAATATCAAAGAAGTAACTCAAATGAGAAATCGTAATTTTGCTATAGAATATCTCAATTCGACCGTAAATAAAAAACTAACAAAGACAGGTTTTTGCAAATCTAAAAGTATTTCCAGAAATTCCCTTAATATGGGACTAAATTCAGTTGGAATTAAGATTGCATGTAAAACGAGAACAAACGGGGACAAACCAGATCAATCCGGAACAAAAGAGAACAAATCGGAACAATTGGGAACAAATGAGAGAAAAAGTAAAATAAAAAATAAAAAAATATTCGATAATGTAGAACATAAAGCAGGTAGTCGTAAAAATACAAGTTTAGATGAAGAAGCAGACGAATTAATTAGTAAATCTTTAGAAACTTTTCAGTCATAAATGGACAAACTAGTTTCATACATTCCCAACGATGAGAAAGAAAAATGGAAAAAAGATTTAAAACCTATTATTACTGAAATAGACAGATTAGAAGATGGAGCAAAAATAGTTGGTTTCAAACAAGAAGTTGTAGATAAATATATTGCAAGAAAAGCAGCTAATTTATTCCTTGAACAATTAATTATGACTGATTGTGAGCTAGAGTCCGCTAATAATAAAATAGATGAATTGGAATATAAATTAGATAACTACAATAATTACGATCCTAAGAAACTAGCAGAATTAAGAAGCAAAACAGTAGTAATACCATCAAACATCGATGATGTAAAGAAAAGAACTTTGAAAATATTTGAAAGACATACTAAAAATATGAGAGCAATAAATGAAAAGATTCAAAAATTGTAAATTAAATGGAAAGTACTGTATTCAAGAATTTAAATATATTCAATGAAGAATATCCAAAATTCCGAAAAAAGTTTTCAAGTCTCATTCAACAAGTTAATAAATTAAAAATTATTATTTTTGTTCTTATGTTTATTATCGTAATTGTAATTATTGTTTTCTTAATTTATTACTTCAACACTAATAAAAAATAGCGATTATGTTATGTTATATTATGATGATACTAATACGAGTCCATAAGCTAATGTATCTGTAGAATTAGGTAAAAGGTATCTTTTATCATCTTTCCAACTTAGAGACTTTTTCTTTACTTCTTCAGTAAATATATCATGTTTATGACTCCTGATCACTTTCTGCCTATGAAAGTATTCCTTTTGATTAAACAAGCAATTTTTGTAATCTTCAAAACTTATTTCTTTCTTCAATACTGCTTTTTTGATACCTTTTAATTTTTTCGAAACAGACGTTTCAGTTCTGTAACTGTACATTTTTGACCTTAAACCTATGCATTCTAATATCTTAATACCATTCAATTCATCTTTGAACTTCCCTATTACTTTCTTATTTTTATCCGAATATAATGGATGATCCTTTGGATAATCAGCTGTATCAAAATAGACGGGATTGTTTTTCATAAATTCATAGAAATCGGCATTTTTAATCTCATATATAAAGCTATCAGTGTCTCCATAAAGAAGTTTTACGTTTTCATTAAATTCTTTTTTAATTACATTGTAATGGAAGTTATACATTAACAATTTCGATAAATCTAATACAGCTTGTCCAATATAAATTGGTTTATTAAACAATACTTTTGTTTTAAAATTGTGAACTGCTGCCAGGTGTTTGCTAAATATAGTTCTGTGTTTAAAATTAGGTTTGTTTATCGCTTTTTGTAATTTTTCTTCATCACAATATAATTTAATATTTTGTTGGTTTCTAACAGATTGCATAGACTTACCATATGGGGCATTAACCATTAATTTCCAGAAATCTTTTTTTTATGGAGGTGCATTCGGGTGCTTTTGATATATTTTCCACATATGTCACATTTGATTTTACTAACTCTCTTTTTTCTTGGTTCAGCAAATAAATCATCATCAAATGAAAATATTTCTGAATTCGCTTCGCTCATGAGGACTCTGTCCGAATTCCGCAAAGGAGGCATAACTGATTTTTTTCCGTTTTTTATTTCCTTATGTAATTGCTCTTCAGCTTTAATAATAGCTTTTATTAAGTCTGCTTTATTATATTTTCTAATATATTTGATGTCTAATGATTTTGCAATATTAAACAGTTCAGATAAACGAAGATTACTTAAGTTCCTTCGTTCCATTTATTATAGGAAAAAATCTAACAAACAATTTTTAGTAAATAAATAAATTCAATCCATTTTTTATGCAAATCTGTTTTTATATGCCTTTTAAAATTAGTTCTAGTGTAATATCTACCACAATCACATAATAAACGAGTAGAATTAACTGCTTTTTTACATTGTTTACATGTTTTTTCATATTTATTTCTATAGTTATAAAAATCATCTGGACATTTTAATTCCAAACAAATGGAGCAAAGACTTGTCATTTATTAGAAAATTTATTCATCAAAGACTTCAAGATTACGAAAGTGTATTTTAAGAAAATCTAGTTTTGCCAAGGTTAATACGTTATTTTCATACATTATATATACTTCTCATATCGTTTAACCTTTTCTGAAACATTTGTCGTGCTTCTTGGTCATCGTTATGTGAGCAATTCATTTAATTTATTACATTTTTTTCATAAGAAATTATCTATAAACAGTGCATGATAAAACACACTGTCCCTTTTGAGGTAAACTTGTGATAAGCCTCGAGATTCAAAAAAATATGTGTGGTATAGGGAGGAGGTGATCAATTTAATGTTTATTTAATTAATTGTCAAAAAAATAAATACTTGTAATAAAAGGGATCTAGTACAATATGCGAGGCAATATGGGACCTACGTATCATAAAAAATAAAATAAATAAAACTATTAGATGTAATTATATGATGAAGACAAATAACGTATGGAAAGAATTTTATCTTCCAAGAAAGAAGAAGCGAAAAATTAAAAATTAAATTATTGACATAGATAATACTGTTACTTGAAAGTTTATGATCAAGACGTATTTTTCATATTAGACAATGATAATGATAATCAATGATAATCAACAAGGTAAAGATTTAGCAGAAATATTGGGTTATGAAAAATCAACAAATGCTATAAGTAAAGACGTAGGTAGGTGTTGATTTTAAGAGAAAATTGATAGTCGTATTTTTTTGGAAATATGTTGTTTTTGCAGAAAAAGAAAAATATTAATCACAAATAATTTGCTTCAATTCATGGGATTTATTGAAGAAATAACGCGATTTTAAGAACTTTTTAAAGGACTAGGAAATCTCATACGAAGAAATAGATTATAAAAATACTAAAGCAAATTTGTATAAATATATATACAAAATGATTAAAAATTTTAAAATTAATAATGATGTTGAATAACAATAAGGCAAAAAAAGTTTGGAAATATCATTTTAAATTAGAAGAATTGCTAGATAAATAGGAAACTAACGTTAACGAATATAATATTTTAAGGCAATACATAATTATAAAATTAATGCTAATCCATTAAACCTGTTGGACTTTATAAATAAAAATAACTACTCCTATAAAATTAATTTGAGTACGTGGTTGACCGATATATGGTTTACGTTATTTAAAAGAAAAATATAATAATAACAAATGATCTTTTATGCTTTATACAATATGGAATTTCAGTGGGGGGTAGCTATCCCCCACTGAATTTACGCGATATTAAGAAAGATTTAAAGAAAATTTTAGAAAACTATAAAATAGAATACCAAATAATAAATTATGATAAGATTAAAAATGAATTATCATATTATAAAAAATTGATAACAAAATATATTATAAATATTTCGCCAAATAGTTAATTTAAATAAAACAATATGGATTTTATTGAGTGTTCGTAATATTAAATCTCTAATAATAACATTAAATACAAAAACGGATCAAGAAATTAAAGAATATTTATATTACTTTGGAAGAAATATTTTATTCATATTTGGAATACACTAAAAAGTTTTATTTGAATATAGGAGAATCACTCGAAAAGATAGTCAGATAAAGCAAATTGAAACGATAATTGAAATTAAGAGAGATGATTAAAAATATTATCAAGTTAACCAAAGGGCATATAATAAATAGTATAATAGTTTTATAGCAAAGATTCGGTAATAAACAATATAACAACAATTGTGGTAAAGACATGTTTTCATTATAATTTAATCGATGATGATAATGTAAACAGATAACTCATCTTTGATAACCTAAGCACAACAAATTGTGCTTAAAAAAATCCAACTTTTAGATTACTTCAATATATATATATATATATATATATATATATATATATATATATATATATATATATATATATATATATTGGAATGCAACTAACTTTGAGAGAAATTGTGTTGTTGATAGAATGAGTAGGTAAGTTTATTAATGGTCAAGCTTATTTGCCTGTAAAGTATGCTATTATAAAGTAACTGCGAAAGGCAATTAGTTAACTTTAACAAACTAGTTGAGTTTAATGAATAATTGGTATTCTGAATATAGGTATGCCTTTCTTCCGATAAATGAGATTATTCACTTACTTCCAAGTATAAAAAAAAATACCTATTGTGTGATTTGGACCTAAGAATAGTGTTGTATCCACGATTTCGTGATACTTCAGAAAGGGGAAATATTAATATACTCGGTGTAAAATTCAACAGATTTATTCTCTACAAACTTCCAACAACTTACAACGTTACAACAATTTACTTTTAGCTCTACATCGCGTCTCCTTCCCTCATTTTTGTGACGGTCCTTTTTAAGAAGGAAAAACTACCTGCTCCCAGAAGGGGGGCGTCACGAGCGGTTAAGGATTGAGGGTTGCACATTTAACAAGAAAGTGAAAGTTGTACATTACAACAATAGAAACAACTTACAGTACGAGTCAGCGTTAAGCAGACATTTTCTCTGCGATATTTAAAAACCTTTACAAAAACACAAATTCAGATAAGCAATTTTGCCTACCGTACAACACGTGTTACAACTTCCTAGTGATAACAGTATAATAAATATAATCATTCTAGTTATTATGTAATTACTGCCATGTTTTGGACGCGAAAACAATTACAATATAAAAACCACGTGGTCGTGGGTCAGGATTCAGTTATTTGATTTACTTTAATTTTAAACACAATCGTTGAAAATAAACATAATGTCAGACGAATTACATTTTACTTATAACATTTAACAAATATCAAGACAATCAAGACTTACCTGTTAATCGATGCACAACACGCTCACGACGCTCACACGCTACTACAAGGTGTCAACTGTCAACTGTCTACTCGACGCAACAACTCTTATTCTATGGCAACAACAAACGACAAGTAAAACTGAATTATCGACCGAAACAGCGCCGCGCGCGATTAAGCTTTATTATAAAAATGTCTAGGCTTTTTAATATCACAATTACGAAATTAAAAAAACTCAAATTTAGACAAATTATAACTATGTAACAATAATGACATTGTTGGTTGCCTATCGTTGAATACTACAATAACATTTTTGCACGATCGGTCTTTTTTGTCTATTTACCCTAGGCGTTACCACGACGGTATGTTGCTTTTATTGGTTACTAGGAATAACAAAACGGTAAGTATTTACTTACCGTTCACTGAACCAACTGGCATAACTTCCGCAAAGATTTAGATAATGAAATCCAAATTAATCATAATATTTTAACCACCGAACAATTAGAACACGAAATAAATAAGTTTACAAAATCAATTCAAAAAATTAGGAAAAAACATTCAACCACGCGAATAGTCACTTCATTAAGAAAAGACAAAATACCGGATAACATTGTTAATTTAATTAAAACTCGTAATCGCGTCAAGAAACGAATGCAAGTCACCGGTGACATTACACTCAAACCCCAAATTTCGGCATTAAATAGTCAAATAAAGAATCTAATACGCGAACATAAAAATAACGTTTGGCAAACAAAATTAGCTTCACTTAACCCTAACGATAATTCACTTTGGAAAATGATAAAATTATTGAAACGTAAATCTTATGATATACCGACACTTATCGCGAATGGCACCCCAGCAGAAACGACGGAGCAAAAGGCGGAGGCACTGGCGGCACAATACGAATCAGTACATAGAGCAGATCAAAATTTCAATAACGAACAAAATGATATTAAAAGGCAAGTTGAAGAATTCATAAATCAAAATCGCGAGCAGATAAATTCACAACACTATCTATCACGAATTGTAACAAACCCAACCGAAATTGCAGAAATAATTAAAAAATTCCCCAATAACAAAGCCCCGGGGCTAGACGAAATAGAAAATAAAGTAATTAAAAATTTCTCACGTAAAGCTTTAGTACAATTGACAAATTTAGTTAATGCAATGTTCAAATTAAATCATTATCCCCAATCATTTAAAACCGCAAAAGTAGTACCCATTTTTAAACCAGGTAAAAACGCGCAATTACCGAGCAGTTACAGACCGATTAGTTTACTTTCTTGTATCTCCAAAATTTTCGAAAAGGCAATTCATTTTAGACTCAGCAAAATTCTTCAGAAAAATAAAACAATTAATAATTGCCAGTTTGGATTTAGACCGAAACACAATACCACACAACAACTTGCCAGAATCGTTAATGATATTCAGATTAATTACAATAAAGATAAAGTTACCACAATGGCTTTACTTGATATTGAAAAAGCATTTGACCGCGTTTGGATCGACGGTTTAATATACAAAATGATCCATTACAAAATTCCGAAAAGCTTAATCTTATTAATCCATTCATATTTAACAAATCGGGAACTCCTAGTACAATTAAAAAATACCCAATCGACGAGGAAATTAATTGGAGCGGGGGTCCCGCAAGTTTCAGTACTAGGTCCAACTCTTTTTAATATTTTTATAAATGACATACCAATATTCGCGAAAACAAATACGGCGCTTTACGCAGACGACACGGCAATATACGCGAGCTCCTTTTCGGCCCAGATAGCGAGCAAGCAAATACAAATTCATATTAATTTATTGGAGAAATTTTATGACAAGTGGAAAATCAAAATCAACGCGGAAAAAACACAACAAATAATATTTACACGAAAATTTACCGACCATAAAATTTGGGATAAATTACGGGTATACGATAACAAAATTACAGACGAACCGCACGTTAAATATCTCGGGACGTACATTGACACACGTTTAAATTTTTTCAAAAACACTAAGTACTTAATTAGTAAAGCCTCCGCCGCCCTTAAAAACATGTACTCGCTTATGAACAGAAACAGTAAACTCACGCCACAAAATAAAGTGTTAATGTACAAAACCATATTTCGACCAATTTTGACATACGCCGCCCCCGTATGGTGTCACCTCTCGGACACTGCCTTCAAACCGCTGGAAGTTTTTCAAAATAAATGTTTAAGATTAGCTTTGGATGAAAGTCGCTATGCTAGAATTGTCGATCTGCAGGAAAGATCGGCGACCACTAGCCTACGCGCATTTGTTAATAAACTTAGTAACAATTTTTATAGTCATCAATTAAATTTCAATAAATTAACTCGTAGAATCACTAAATTTAGAAGTTACAACACGCCCTTCAGGCTAAAACATAAATTATCGTATCAACATTTGAGCATCTACGATAAATAAACTTCCAGCAGGGCCTCAGACCCCTTAGACAGATCCATGGAATTTTATTCTCGTGTGATCTGTCAAAGTCTAACTGAAATGAATCAGCCACCAATCCAGTTGATTTAACGTCGGAAATCAAGGATCGACCTCTAGTTCGCTATGTGGTCCACGAATTTCCAAACGCACTTTTTTGTATATTTGTAAATATTGTATGTAAATAAGTAGGTTAAGTTAAATTAGTTAAAATGTCACAAAATAAATATTTTCAAAAAGTACAAAACTACAGGACTGGGGAGACCTCTGGTCCACAGTCGCGCGCTTCGGTGCATAGCTTAAGTTAACTTAGGTAGGACGCGTAATTTATGGCTCGGCGGGGTCAACAGAAAAAGGGTTTTTGTACTTCTTTCCCTTAGATCAATGATAATTTTGTTATGCATGTTAGTTATAAGAAAATCCCATACTGTATTAATTAAGTATTAAGTATAAGGCGCCTTCAGCGCACCAATAATTGTTTGCACTACAGGTTAAGCACGACTGTGCATGAACCTGTAAATTATAATTTGTAAATTAGGTTAAGATTTCTGTGTTTGTAGGATTTCTGATCCTTTGTAATTGTTGTAATTTAAATAAACTATGTTGAAATAATAATAAAATAAGACCGAAGATCTAAAGGTCCCCGGTTCAATCCCGGGTTTCGGCAATCTTTTTTTTTTCTTTAATAGTAGCAACAGAACTTTACTAACCAATCCAACAAAAAATCATCAAAATTTTTGAAAAAATAACACAAAAATAGAAATAAAATAAAATTCTCTCTTTTGAATATTAGTTCAAATCACACTTTCATAAGATGGCGCTGCAAAATCTAACCTAAAAAATCAATTGACGCTTGTCTCCGACAAAAACGCTGTGTTTGTGATAACAGAAAGTGATTACGAAATGATTGAAAAACCTAAATCTCGTTAAATTTGACGATTTTTACCCAAAACGTTGAATTTTGTCATAAAATCAGGAGTCCCAGAAATCCCAATAGTTCTAATAAATCGTTTTGCTCTCCAAACAACAAACATGGAAGCTACAGAAAATGAAAATGTCGAAAGATGCGTTGTACCGAATTGTAAAAACACCGCAACAACCGGAATACCGTTTCCCAAACAGGCCGAAATTTTAAAACAATGGTTGGAAGCTTTAGAAATTCCAGATTTCGTACCAGACGACACGAGTTTCGTCTGCCTGGACCATTTTTCCGATGACAGTGACGTTTTGGACCGAGTTAAAGGTAAAAATCAGCGAAATTTCGACAATTCGTAACGATTTTTCGCAGAAAATGCACTCGAAAACGTACTCGAAGAGCTACCAATTCCCAGTCCCACCAAAAACCGGAAGGCGGAGGAAAAAGTCACACCGAAGCCTTCAACTAGCGGTAATTTTATTTACAGCGTCTTTAAAAACTTTCACTTAAAAAGATTCATTTTTGCCAAGAAGTATATAAACTCAAACGCGTTTAGCAAAAATAATTACAAAAATTTATTCAAAGTTTTTAAAATACTCGCTCTTGTCACGCTTTTCGTTACAATTAATTCTAAGAAAATTTGGTTATTTTAAATTCTTAGATTCTGTTAGTGTAGTAGTACCTATGTTGGCATTTTTATTTAATAACTGAAATACAGAACACCAACCTGAGAATGATAAATCATTTCAAAATCCAAACAACATTTTTTTTCAGAGAAGTTTGACGCTTTTGGGCGGCCACCACTCGACCATCAATCAGGTAATTAACCATTGAACGATGATATTAAAACAAAATACTTTACAACATGTAGTTAATCACTATGAGCTTCTTAAGTAATCTTAATTGGAAAAAAATCAGCTTGCAGGCTGTGCTTGGGCAAGGAAGATGCCACAACGAACGTCTACACCCTCCTCATCCCCAACGTGACCATAGCCCAGGCAATCACCACTTGCATGCCCTCACTTCGTGTAGCAAAAGGCGACCGTTTATCGAAACTAATCTGCCCTAAATGCCTCCAAACAGTTCGTAGTTACTACAAATTTCGTACAAATTGCCTCTCCAGCGACCACAAACAACGCGAAGCGATCCGTTTCGCCGAAAAACGAAAAATCCACGACAATCAAATAACTCAAACGAAAAAATTCTGCGCCGATGAGATCCGAAAATACACCGAAACGCATCCGGTCACAAAACCGAAATCGGAGATTGATAAAAAATTCGAATACGTTGAGGCTGAACTGATGAAAGCTTTGGAGGGCAAACTGACCGATGAGATGAAAAGTGCCGATAACATCATCATTCAAGTGCAGAGTGATGACGAAGAAGGGCAAGAACAGGGGACTTCGGTTGCGTACATTGAGCCCAACAATGTGGTCAAGGTTGGCAGCAATGAAGTGAAACTACCCAAGGGAATCAAAGTCAGCGTGCACCAACCGCGCGTTGGGACATACGAAGCCAAAGAAATTGAAGGGATTTACAACTCGGAGTCGTTCTGTCTGGTGGATAATTACGTGTTCGAGTACCGGCTATGCAAAGGGAATATCAGGTAATTTAATTATCGTGTTCACGGATGCCAACACAAATTATTTATTTTCCAGGCATTTGAAATGCCTCATTGGCAAATGCCGCGCCAGCGCCGAGCAAACGCTGCCCGAATCGGGCATTGTGGACCCGAAAGTCGTCGTCAAAATCGGGCATAATCACCCAGCCCCCTCCCCCGAAGAGCGCCGCAAGCAAATTTTTTTGCACCTCATGCGTCGCAAAATGCAAAGCGACAAATCCCTAAACTTTCGCAGCGTTTACGAGGAATTTTGCGAAAAAGACCCCGAAATGCAAGAGTTGGTACCGCTCAAAACGGTGATTAACCAGATCTGTTGCCAACAGATGAACCTAAAGTCGCCACCAATTTATTCCTTTGAACAGTTTTTCGAACAAATCGAAAACGACGAGTTCCAAAAACTGCATTTTACGCACGGACATAAACAGTTCTATCAGGAGAGACTGACTGCGAGCGATGGGGGAAAGGCTGTCATTTTTGCCAACTGTGAAACAATCGAGGAGATTTCAGGGAGTAAAATAATGTACGTCGATGCGAGCTACAAAATTGACACGAACGAAAAATTCAAGTATCATTTGATCACGGTTTTGGTGTGGATTAGCGACAATGACAAGTACCAACCGATCGTGGTGAAAAACCGGAAAATTAAGTTCGATTGCTTCCAATATTACCCAATCATGTTTGCCCTAACAAACGAAAAATCCCCAGAAATTTACAAAACCGTTTTTACCTATCTCCGGGACATTCTCGCCCCGAAACTAAAACCGGAAGAAATCGTCACTGATTACGAAGCAACGCTTCACTATTCTTTAGGCGAAATTTACATGGACTCACACATCGGGGGCTCAGTCTTTTATTACACGCAAAACATTTACAAAAAAATTTGCTCGTTGAACTTGTCGCGCGAACTCGAAACAAACTCGTGTTTCCGCAACATTTACCACATGATCCTGATGTTGCCCCTCTTACCAGTCAACACAATCATCGACGGTTTGAACAACATTGAGCTCCAGGCCTCTGAAATGGGCCAAAGCGAGCTGACAGCCCCCATATTCGACTATATCAAGGACCAATGGATTAATAAAGTAACCCCCGATTTGTTTTGCGTCCATCGGCTCGAAAACCGCATCAACGAGAACGTGATAGCCCCGTTTAAAAAACTGCGCGATTTTTTGATGATTTCCAAAGGCAAAATGCAAAAACAGCAAATAAATATCGTCTCAGTGGTCGAGAAACTGATCGAATTGGAGGCGTTTTTGTGCACTGTGAACACAGCCCCCTCGAAACGGACATTCGCGCGCGATTTGAGCGTCTCGCAGAAGAAAAATGTAGTCAGAGCGTGGCAATTTATCGAAAGTCACCCCAAAATCAACATCAATCATTTCTTCAATAAAGTTTTGGGGTACATCAAGTGTATGGAGAACCAGTTGTGGATTTGGGGGTTTTACCGATATACGGGGGAAGCCAACGACGAGTTGATCAATGCGGCCAATTTTTCCATCATCAATACGGAGGAAAACGACGATCATAATTACGAACAAGGAGTGGAATATGTGGATTATGAATATCCAGGGAACGAAGTTGTTGTCGATGTTGTTGTTGATCAGAAGCACGGATTTTTGGTCAAGGAGGGACAAGAGGAGGTGCAAACCACGGACGAAGAGTTCGAGCATTCGTACACGGAGCAGTAACGCGGTTGTTTTAGCAATTATGTGTTTGTTTATTTTTTAAATGTCCCAGGACAAGGAAGGAAGTTTAAGAAATAATACTTGGTTCTTTATGTAATATTTCTTCAAAAATACATTTATATTTTAAACAACTGCTTCTTAATTCTAATTCCCAATAAATGCCAACACGATTATCAATTTTATTGTCCCGCGTACAATAAATTAAGTAACAATTGAACTTTACTATCGGACACGCGACTCAACTCTTTCGTAATTTCCTCATACAACAAAAAATCATCTTTTCGTTTCGGTTCTTTGTTCGGTAACAACTTAATAATCAAAACATAATCACTGACACAGTCTTGAATTTGCATTAAACAGTAACACAATTTCACTCGATCATTTGGAAACAACAATGACATGACCCTACTTTTGAGTACTTCCCCCAAAAAATTCACACCGACACTTCCGTACGCGTCCGCAACGGTTTTATTCAATTCTTGGATCATTTTTGCGCAATTTTCAACCCTCTGACCTTTGAGACGCATACACGAAATTAAAATATTCTCCATGAAAGCCTCCGAAAGCGAAAAAACCGACTGGAAAACTGCCGATATTTGCGCAACGAATTTATCATTGTTTTTCTCCGACTTGACGTAATTTTTAAATAGAATTTGTATGAAACTTGGTAATTGGCGACGCGACTGCAGCGAACTGGTTTTTTTCAAATCTGATAAAATCTCTCCGAAAAATTCAAATTTCGCGTTGGTGTTCATAAGTATTTTGGCAATATAGTCGTGGCCTTGTTCAAATTTAAAAAGGGTTTCTTTTACTATTTTTGCCGTAATGTCGTGGTTAAGTTCCGCGAGACAATCTTTATCGATTTTTTTAATTAAAATCCGCTTGATTTCTGTACTGTTAAACTTATCCAAAACGTCCCAAATAATTTCGAAAAACTTGCACCTGTAATTTCGGGGAGTTGTAACATTCAACATCCACTTAAACACATTCAAACTCTTTTCCTCAGTCTGGCCAACTAGTTTTTCGATTAAATTCCACAAAAGTGAGTTGGGACTTTTCGCGAAATATTTCAAAACAATCATGTGTGAATCAGGCGCCGTTTTGAGAAATTCAAGAGTTGTACTGACGTCGCAAACGACACAAATCAAATGCAAAGCATGCTTTTTCACCGAAACAGCTTTGACTTGGTTAATTTCGGCCAAAAATTTTTTCGCTTCAAGTTCCGGTGTATTATACACGCAACTATAAACCGAGCCTAGGCCTCGACGCAAATAATCGCCTTTGCAAAATTGTAAAGCAACAGGGAAGAGAGTCTCGGGACGGACTGAAAGATGAGCGTAGCGCACAAGTGTGCACTGGACCGAGTACAAATTTCTAACTTCGTTATTTGTTAAATCGACTTTAAATTCATTTGGTATGAAAGTTTTGAGGTAATTGATATAAACCTCGGATGGAGCCACAAGGGCTAAAGCCAAGACTAGATCACGCACGTCTGAATGGTTAAATTCATTTTGGCGCAACTTTTCCTGACAGAAATCAATGACACGGTTGGCAATGTTAAGAAACGATAGTTTTTTCACGTGGCGCCAAAAATTATTAGAACAGTTCGAAATCAAATGAATACGTTCCAAAAACGAATCTATATTTTGCTCAATTGTCTCCGGCTCGTGCCGTAAAAACCAATTCAAGCCGTCCATAGTCGAAGCACATCCTAATCTTTTAAAATACAAATTTTTCAATTCCTTCGGACTATTTTTCTGGCATACGACGTATGAAATGCCTTGTGTGACCCAATTGTCCCAATACGTGATTGTCTCATTTTCTAGACGACTTTTGACCGAATTTAACACTCTGGCATGTGTCCATACTTCGATTTTCGGCTCGTTTCGATCATTGTACAATTTGCAAAACGCAGCGATTTGGCAATCGCAAAGTTCGTAATCGTACGGATCTCCAGACTCGATTAATTCACACACGACCGCTCGAAACACTTTCGCATTGTTTTGAATATTGTACGAATAAAAAAGCGTATCCCAATCGATCAATATCGGCTTTAAATCTAACCCATTTTCGACCAAAAAAATGACGTATTTTTCCCAAATGAAAGTTATGGCGTACATCGAGTTACGGTTGGCTTTCTCAATTGCGAGAATTTCATAAACGAATTTCCAGTGAATTTTCGTGAATTTATCAACCAGTTGCGGATTGTCACAAAGAGAGTACAAAAAAGATACGACCGAGTTATCGTCGTTTTTTAATCGATTGCAAAGCAGTTCGCAAATTCTCAAGAACGTGTTAAGATCGTTGTTAATCGTGCAACAACAAACGCCCAATTTCACCAATCGGGACCTTTCGTCCCTGTTCAAAAAGTCGATTTTTTCCAAGAAATACTCGAGGAAAAATTTCGAACTAAAGTACTGAATGTAGTCCAAATTGCCCGATCTTTCGTGCAACAATTTCGCGCATTGTTCCCGTTCTTTCGGGTCGGTTATCAAACGCAAAATTTCTGGCGTGATCGCGTTAATGTCACTACCAAACTTTTTGTAATAAATTGAGTCGTAAACCGATCGGAAAATCTCAAACTGGTGTTTTTTCGGAAAATATTTCAAATGGGACGACCAATAAAATTGCGACTTTTCCCCCTTTTCGAAGAGAATGCACCGAATTTCAGGCCCCAACTTTCGGATGATTTGGCTCGAATTTAGCACGTTTAAGAATGATTTTGGTTCGGCCAAAACCTGGCTTTTTTGCGACTTTATGTAGTTTTTGGTGGTCCGACGCCCGAGCCGAACTTGAAATTTATACTTGACGAACAATTTCGAAAATAATTGAGGGTTGTTTTGGGCGAGAAAGACCAAAATCGGGTCACCGTTCATGAAAGTGTGGTCACCCAAATGTCGCACCCTTTCGTCGAAATAAACAACGAACAAGTTCGGGTCTTTCTCGTAAATTAATTTCAATTGATTCGTTGTTAACTTAATGGGATATTGTTGCAACGTTTCCGAAATCTTATTTTTCGAACATTTCGCGAGTAAAACCGTCGCGAAAAAAACGCCATAGCGGTCACAAAGCGCGTCAAAAATCGCATCAGCTGCACTCTCTCCAACCGGCAGTTTTTTCAAAATCCGGACTTTGACAGAGTACGACACTGAGGGCAACACTTCATTTATCAACTCGTGTGTCCCCACGTCCTTAAACGCCTGCAGGAAAAACCAATCTTCGCGTGCAAGCTTACAAAGTGTGATTTCATCCCCCGTTTTAAAATCTTGAAATAATTCGGAGAAACGGCGAAAATAGATGAGAAAATCGGTGCGAAAAATTCGCTCTAAATGCGACACCGCTTGCAAATTATTACTGATGCAATCAAGCGTTCTTTGCTGGTTTTTAAGCGAGATATTTCGATGCAAAAATTGGAAAAAATTCGTTTGTTTTTCTTTAACAGTGGCCCCCGGCACGTTATGAAAGCCGGTGAGGAAGTTTCGGGCCTCGATATTCATTATCGCCTGCAAAAAAATTATTTTTGGGACGTGTTTCATGAGGTGTGGCAAAAAATAATGGTTACCTCCTAAGATGGTACAATTTTGTGAAATAAATTCCCACAAACGTTAATCATCACTTAATATCACAGGTTATTTTCTACTTTTTCAAGTAGTAAAAAGGGCAAAATCAAATTTACAACTCTTGGCAAGTGATGCACTCATCCAGAAATTGACATTACCGGCAGTTCAGACACGTTATCACTTATCAATTATCAGTATTATCACTTATCAGCTTTAGGGGACAATTGGGTATCTAGATGAATATTTAAACGAATCGAAATTTTGTCTCTAGGAAAGCGAATGCTTTATTAGTTCGGCATTTTTTATTAAATATGTTTGTGTACCCAAACCATTAGGATTGACATTTTATATTAATGTCATAGGAGGAGGAAGGAAGTTTAAGAAATAATAAACATTTGGTTCTTTTTGTAATATCTTTTCAAAAATACATTTATATTTTAAACAATTATTCCTCCTTAATTCTAATACTCAGTAAAATCAGGCAAGTGATGCAAAAAATAAATGACAATACGATTGGCCATTTTTACTGTCCCGAGTACAATAAATTAAGTAACAACTGAACTTCATTATCGGTCACGAGACTCAATTCTTTCGTAATTTCCTCATACAACAAAAAATCGTCTTTTAGTTTCGGTTCTTCATTGGGCAACAATTTAATAATCAAAACATAATCACTGACACAGTCTTGAATTTGTAGTAAACTACGACACAATTTCATTCGATCATTTGGAAACAACAATGACATGACCCTACTCTTGAGCACTTCCCCCAAAAAATTCACACCGACATTTCTGTACGCGTTCGCAACGGTTTTATTCAATTCTTGGATCATTTTTGCGCAATTTTCAACCGTCTGACCTTTGAGAAGCATACACGAAATTAAAATATTCTCAACAAAAGCCTCCGAAAGCGAAAAAACCGACTGGAAAACTGCCGATATTTGCGCAACGAATTTATCATTGTTTTTCTCCGACTTGATGTAAGTTTCAAATAAAATTTGAACGAAACTTAATAATTGGCCACGCGACTGCATCCAACTGGATTTTTTGAAATCTGATAAAATGTCCCCCAAAAATTCAAATTTCACGCCGTTGTTCATAAGTATAGTGGCGATACAGTCATGACCTTGTTCAAATTTAAAAAGCGCTTCTTTCACGATTTTTGCCGCAATGTCGTGGTTAAGTTCCGCAAGACAATCTTTATCGATCTTTTTAATTAAAATCCTTTTGATTTCTGTACTGTTAAACTTATCCAAAACGTCCCAAATAATTTCGAAAAACTTGCACCTGTAATTTCGGGGAGTTGTAACATTCAACATCCACTTAAACACATTCAAACTCTTTTCCTCAGTCTGGCCAACAAGTTTTTCGATTAAATTCCACAAAAGTGAGTTGGGACTTTTCGCGAAATATTTCAAAACAATCATGTGTGAATCAGGCGCCGTTTTGAGAAATTCAAGAGTCGTATTAACGTCGCAAACGACACAACTCAAATGCAAAGCGTGTTTTTTCACCGAAACAGCTTTGACTTGGTTAATTTCGGCCAAAAATTTTTTCGCTTCAAGTTCCGGTGTTTTATACACGCAACTATAAACCGAGCCTAGGCCACGAGGCAAATAATCGCCTTTGCAAAATTGTAAAGCAACAGGGAAGAGAGTTTCGGGACGGACTGAAAGATGTGCGTGGCGCACGAGTGTGCCTTGGACCGTGTACAAATTTCTAACTTCGTCATTTGTTAAATCGACTTTGGATTCATTCGGTATAAAAGTTTTGAGGTAATTGTTATACAGTTCGGAGGGGGCCAGGAGCGCTAAAGCCCAGACTAGATCACGCACCTCTGATCGTTTGAATTCTTTTTGGCGCAATTTTTCCTGACAAAAATCAATGACACGATTGCCAATGTTGAGAAACGACAGTTTTTTCACATGGCGCCAAAAAGTAACCGAAAAGTTAGGAATCAAGTTAATATGTTCCAAAAACGAATCTATATTTTGCTCAATTGTCTCCGGCTCGTGCCGTAAAAACCAATTCAAACCGTCCATAATTGTAACACACTCTAGTCTTTTAAAATACAAATTTTTCAATTCCTTCGGAGTATTTTTTTGGCATATGGCAAATCAAGTTTTGGGCCTCAATATTCATACTGCCTGCAAAAAAATCATTTTTTCGGATGTGTCTGATGTGCTGTGGCAAAAAATGGTTACCTCTTAAGATTGCACAATTTTGTGAAATAAACTTCACCAACGTTAATAATCACTTAGTATCATAGTGTTCAGTAAAATTAGGCACTAAAACACTATTATTTTGTGTTTTTTTAAGTTGTAAAAAGGACAAAATCAAATTTTCGACTTTTGACAAGTGACTCAGTTGTACAGGTATTGACATTACCGGCAGGCCACACACGTTATCATCGGTTTTTTATCACGATTTTTGCCTATAATCGCTTGATTATATTGTAAATAGGATTAGAAATTAGTACACTTTTATTGAGTATTGTCCCAAGTGGCGAAAAGATCAAAATCGAATTTTGCCACTTTGAGTGAGTCATGCAGGTGCCGACATTACCGACGTTTCAAATTTAAAACTGGGCTTTAAACCAATTTTTTCTGTTTTTAATGCATGATTAGGACAGTAAGAAAGATAATGAGGCCCCAGCTGGCCTCTGATAGCCACACATTTTTCCATATTACTAACTTGTAGGGCAAGGGAGAAAAAAACAACGTTTGAGAACCATTTTATTAAAATATAGACACTCGAGATCATAATCTACCCCTTTTTGTACATTCCGCCACTTGGGGCCCGTTCTCGCCAAGAACGGCCCAAGTGCCCCCTCAAACCCTAACCTCGTGTACTCTAATATTGCACAGATAAATAATTATTTACACTAAATCAGTAAAGTCCCGACGGTAAATCCGTCACTTTCCCCCGGTTATTCCCCGAGACGAACTCCGGTTTCTTCACCGAGTTTTGTCTTGTCACTTGCCCCGAGTACAACCCGGCGTTGTGGCCCCGCGCCAGGAACGTGTTATTTTTCCGCTCTTGTATCCTCGGGAAGTAATAAAGCACGTCATTGTCGCGCTTGGGCAAAAACATCTTCATTTTCTCATCACTGAACTTCTTCTGGTGGTTCAGGAGCGACTCGGGCTTGGGGACTTCGTGTTCTGCTGTGACCACAATATCAACCAAAGTCTCTAAACCGTCGTCGATTCGGTCCAAACTCTTCGACTTGATTTTTTTCGAGTCTTCGGTGACCACCCCCACGCTGAAATAACCCCCGTCGAAGCTGTTCTGTTTCGAGACGGGGTTTTGGGGCTGCTTGGCTTGTCTGAAGGACTCCGACCGGTGGACGGGCTTGCGCCCCTTTTCCACCCGTGGTAGTTGGTACTTGGAGGCACTTAGGAGCGAATCGGAGCCTTCTTCACTAGTGTACGGTGTTTCGTTTTCGAAAAATAATTCCTTGTTTCCGTAATCGTAATCTTCAGCTGGGATAAATAAGTGGACGAGGCTTTTGGTGCGTCGAGGGGGCTGGGGGTGGAGGTTCGAAGGGACTATTTCTATTTCTTTGCTGAAGTCGTCGATGGCCACCGTCATTTGGATTTTGCTGGCGACTTGTGCTTCTTCAATTTTTTTGCGTTCGAGTTTCTTCTTTTCTTCCGTTCGGTAGGTCTCGGTTTCCGCGTCGTTTATTATGTTCCGTAACTCTTCGATCACTTCGTCGATGGTTGTTTCGTCTTCTTCTTCGATTTTTGACGGTTTCTTCATCATGGGGTTTTGGACGTTGTACAGCTCGTAGACGGAGGATTCGCGCTGGAGGACTTCGTCAGGCGTGAGGCTTCTCTCGGATGAAGAAATGCCCTCGTCTTCATGGGGAGAGTCTTCTGGAAAACGGTCAATTAATTGACCACATTTTGCCTAATAAAACTGTTATATTCACCTTTCTTCTTCGAACTTCCACACGAGGAGTTCTTTTGCGACTTTTCGGACTTCAACGAATGGACTTCCTCTTGCAATTCACTGCAGCGTTCTTTCAGACACTGCTCGAGCGAAATCAAAATCCCTTTTTCCTCCAAAAGAATCTGAACTCGTCGTTCCAACAACAACACTTTATCCCTCAACGAGTCATTTTCACGTTCCGTGTTCTCAAGCCTGATTGAGAGACTTTCAACATCGAGAAACTTCTTCTCCCAATGATCCAACTCCTCGAAAAGTTGCTCAGTCGAGGCTGAATTAATACTAATTTGCTGCAACACCAAAAAATTAATTTAAATTTGAACCACCAAGTCGGAAAACCCACTTTTTTGATCGTTGCGATATCAAAACCTGCCTGTTCCAACTCGGCTTGGATATAAATCCTCTTTTGCATGGTCCCGGACGTGTCCAGGAACGTATTCAGGAATTTCATCCCGGCCACTAGCAGCTCGCCTTGCCCCCCTGCCGACATGAGCATGCCCACCAGAAACCTAAACCTGACCGGCTCCCCAAACCTAAGCCTGAGCGTGGCTAGGGCTTCGGAGACCGCGCTGTGGCCGTTATTACAGGCCTTGGTCAGTAACTGAAGGGCCAGAATTCGCGATTTCGTCACATTGCTCATAATGCAAATGGCTAGAGTGAAAAGCCCGGCTGAGGAAGATGTGAGTTTTCGGACCGCTTCGTTGTATCTTTGACAGCAGAGCAGGAGGCATTGGAGGCAGGAGAGCTCGTCGAGGAGGGCGCGCCGCTGGAGGGATGGAGGGATTTTGCCCGTGGTGGTGGTGCCACTCGACTGACTCAATTGAATTGCTCGGAGCAAGTCAAGGAGGAGAGTGATTCCGTCGAGTGGATCGGCGACGAATTCTTGGACGAAGCTGAAAGGTGGACGAACTCATTAGTTAATTGGAGAGAGGGGGCCTTTTCACGGTTATTACGGATTAGAGGCTCGGAAATTCCCAGTTCAAGGGCCAGAATGGACTGTTTTTATTTGTTAACTTAATAAAGTGGTTTTACAAAGTCTTTTTATTTTTTCGCTTAACCTAAGGACACGATCTTGAGCTTATCAATATTTTTAACGGAAAATTGTTGCCAGAAGCCATGGCTTTTTCTTTCAAAAACGTAGTATTTAGGGATTTATTTTAATGTGCAGCCCCAGCAAGAAAAAAAAATTGATTCTTATACAGAAACCATCGCATTGCCATCTGTTTGAGCCTTGACTTTGAAAAATTCTGACATTTCTCTCCCGTCTCCCTTTTCTTCCCTCCTCTTCCCGAAAATGGACTGCAAGCCATGCGGCAAGGCCACGACGTCCCCCCGGCAGCCCCGCTCGCCCACCACGTGCCCCCCTTGCCCGTGCTGCATCCCGGTGTTGGCCGAAGCCATCCCCAAAGTGCAGGTGACGCCCTGTCCACCGCCCCCCGCCCAGCCGCCGGCCGACTGCTGCCACGTGTGCGTCCCGGTGGTGACCCCCGCGCCCCCATGCGAGCCCTGCCGCCCGAAACGCAAATGCAAGTACATCCAGCCGGCGCGGCCCAAGTCCTACGCCCCCGAGCGCAAGTACCTGCCCCCGGCCGCCCCCATGGACGACGGCACCATCTACAGGAAGTCGTACCTCCCTGCCGAGGCGGAACGTCCCCCGCAGATCCGCCCCGAGAACAACCTCTGCGTGGGGGAGGGGAAGATGTCGGATAATACGGTGCACAACATGTCGTACCTCCCCCATAAGGTGCTGCCCCCATGCCCGATCTACCCCTGCGAGCATAGGCTGCTGGGGGAGGGGCCCATGCAGGATATCACCACGCAGAAGCACGACTATGTGCCTAAACCGTTCTCAAGGCCGGAGAAGATCGTACCGCCGGTTAATCTCTTTTCTAGTGATTGTCCCCTGAGTGATAAGACTGTGAATAGGTTGTCTTATATGCCGGTTGATAAGCCTAGCAAGGTTGAGCCGTTTTATCCGGTCAATGCGATTGAGAAACCGTCGGGGAAAATCAGTGATAAGACCATACATAACATGTCGTACCAACCGTGGGAGCCCACGGAACCCATCGAGACACCATGGGCTGATAAGCCCAAGTACCAGCCACCCAAGCTGAGGATGGAGGATAACACAGTGCACAAAATGAGTTATATGCCTCCGGGGCAATACGTGGAGTGTGATGACGATGATCCGGACTGTGTCGAATGTCCGGAACCGCCCTGTGATCCGCATTGTAATCCGAATTACAGGTGTGCGATGCCGTGCTGTTGTCCCAAGGCGGCCTGTTAGAGTCCCAAACTGTCCCAAATTCCCGTGATTGGTCCCTTGATAGTCCCCTATTTTTATTTTTACACTATACACTTGTATACAGTATTTTTAAGTCCAGTGTTTGAACGAGCACTTTGAAAATTAAAGTAGACGATTTTCAAACATCGTTTTATTTGATTCGGATTTGATAAGCGAAAAAATAAAAAAACTTCCAAAAATCACTTTACTGGGCAGTTTTTTCAAGTTAGCTTTCTTCGAACTTTACCTGGGATATGCCAGTCTCAGGTCGGACTTGAGCTTGGCCAAAAGCTCGCCAACGGTCCCGAATTGCCTCAAGGTCATCTCAGACCCTGATGATATGAGCATAGGGTTCCTATAGTCTCGAAACGAGCTGCTCTGAGACCTGCTGCAGTCGGAATCCGAGCTGCTTGGAGTTGGGTAGAGCGAAACCGAGTTGCCATTGGTCGGTTTTCGGCCCCATTTTTTCAAAGACAGGACGTAATCTTCAGGGTTGTAGATGGGTGGTCGTTGTTTTTCCTATTAATAAAACAAGAATTGATTTTTTCACAATCAATCGAATGTCCCAAGAGTGATGTAACAAGAAAGAAAAATTATTTCCTCTCAAATTAAACTTCAATTAGATTGTGCGGCATGAGAATTCGAACTTTGAGACTTCCTTGTCTTATTTAAACAATGATACAAAAATTGCTCCTTAATTGATGGTAATAATAATAGACACACACGAATTAATTGCAAAACTAACAATAATACAAACATTATAAATAATTCATAATGCCATTAACCGTCGAGGAGAAAAAACGCTATGTTTGCATTGTCTGAAGCATCGTTGAGACTTATTGTATGTTTATTACATGATTT
Source organism: Tribolium castaneum (assembly GCF_031307605.1). Lineage (NCBI taxonomy): Eukaryota > Metazoa > Arthropoda > Insecta > Coleoptera > Tenebrionidae > Tribolium > Tribolium castaneum. The sequence goes on from NC_087399.1 coordinate 3,344,625, forward strand.
AAGAGCGTTGGAATTACTTTTCAAATTAAACGCTTTTGGATTTTGCGCCACCTTTTTTAATTATTTAAATTAACTGTTCGAAGTTTAGCACAGTTCGGTATATATTTTTTTTATAATAGCGATCTGAACGAAGGAAGAAAGAAAATGACTGAAAACGAATTTCAGGAAAATTGAAAAAATCCGCCATTAGCTTTAACACAAATTTATTAATTCGAAAAAATTATTGTGATTTTGTGAAACATTTAAATGTTTAGTGGACCAATGAATTAACGTAAAGTGAACTGAAGAATCTAAATTTAAATGATATTTTTAAATGCGACTTGTAGTTTCAGAAATATTGACAAAGAATCCAATTATTTGTGTAAAAAAAATATGATAACAAAAAAATTGGCATTTTATTAAACGTTTAATAATAATAATAATAATAATAATAATAATAATAATAATAATAATAATAATAATAATAATAATAATAATTAATTTAGAATTAACAGAGGAATCCAAATTTGAATGTAATTCGTACTTTCAAGAATATTGATTAACAATATGATAATTCCATTAACAGTTTCAGAAAAAAAAACTTTGTTTGCCTAGCTTGAGCATCGTTGAGACTTTATTTTTTTTATTTGTTGATTACGCCATAGCATTATTTTTCAAATTACACTATTCTAGTGCCAAAAATTTTATTAATTACTAGTTTTTTTATTTTTTGGGCGTTGCTTGTCGCTGCCAAGTCGCATTAATTCCGAATAAATTAAAAATGTAATTATTTAAATTAGATTAATTACAAGTTGTCCGAAGCTTAATTGCGTGTTTTACCTTATTGATGGCCTCTTCGCCGAAGGGAAACTGTCCGATCCGAGCCGACTCTTCCGAATTCGGAGCCATGCTGCTTCCAGAACCGAACAATTCGCTGAAATTCGAATTAATTTGAATCAATTACAATTTCATTAATGGTCGATGAACTTGACGATATGTTTTTCGGGTAAAAACGGTACTAGTAGCAGGAAATTTGCATGCAGCAGGAATGAATCAAATCTAGGTTGAAAGTTTTCCTGCTAACGTGTCATTATGCGAGGAAAAGTTGTAATCGAAGTGAGATTACTACAATCTATCGCAAATGGGTTATGGGTCTTGTGCGACCTTTCCTGCGACTGCAGGAGAAAAATTCAAGCGAACTTGAACCAAAACTCACTTAGTTTAGCTGAAATTTGAATTAATTTTGGTCGATGAACTTGATTTTGTTTTTCGGGTAAAAACGGTACTAGTAGCAGGAAATTTGCATTCAGCAGGAATGAATCAAGTCTAGGTTGAAAGTTTTCCTGCTAACGTGTCATTATGCGAGGAAAAGTTGTAATCGGAGTGAGATTACTACAATCAATCGCAAATGGGTTATGGGTCTTGTGCGACCTTTCCTGCGACTGCAGGAGAAAAATTCAAGCGAACTTGAACCAAAACTTAGTTTTGCTGAAATTTGAATTAATTATGATCGATGAACTTGATTTTGTTTTTCGGGTAAAAACGGTACTAGTAGCAGGAATTTGCATTGAATCTAGGTTGAAAGCTTTTCCTGCTAACGTGTCATTACGATGATACGTGAGTTTTTTAGCCACATTTTCACGAAGGATAGTTGGAGGAATGCTCATTTAAGATTAAGATTGTTTTGTTGTTAGTTTGCAGGAAGTGCCACACTCTGTGACCTTTCCTGCTGCATTTTACAAGCAGGAGGATTTATCAAACGTTATATTTTCCGCAAACTCGAGGTGCGAAGAAGAATTGCTTCGTTTAAGGCTTGGATTGTTTTTATAATGTACCAGCAGGAAGTACCACACTTGTGAAAAGATTCATATCTGATTTATTAGGTCTTGTAGTATAATAAATCTCCTGTCATTGCACTCTGGAATAATTTGGTTTCGCATTTTCCAAGTCTCATCGATTTCTCTGATCGGAAAACGCCAGTTCCCACGAACTGATTTTTCCCTTTTAGTCACATCATTCGGATGAACTCTCGTAGCATCCTCGAGCTCAAAAACCGGTACGACTTAATAGGTTTTTAACAGGCGCATAAATTATTTCAATTTTTTCCGCAATTATTATGGATTAATTAAATTAGATTTTAAATAGACAAAATGATGTTATCATTCCGGGGGCATCGATTATATAATTGCGAATAATTTACCGGCCAATACAGTTAGAGCAACTGGTTCAAACTCGAAGCAGGTTAAACGATTTGAATATTACAGAGATGATTCGAAGAGAGTACCAGATAAGGAAACGCTATTAAAAACTCCAAAGCTCATATCTTGCTTAGTAGACTCGGGAGAGCAATTAACATGTCTCATTTTGCGAAAAAATTAAGCTCTAAGTGCTCCTGCAGGTAGTACCATTTGACTCAAACGCAAATAACTCCCGTATTAGGTGCGCAAATTATCGGACGGCTTCAAAATTAATATTTTAACTGGTTCTGCAAGTAGTACCAACTCTCCAAGTTGGTGGTACCACAAATTTTTATTTGGTGTTATGAAGTGACTGATTTAGATTTAGTTGGTGGTACCTCCCAAATTTTTATTTGGTGTTATGTCGTGACTGATTTAGATTTTTCTGGTCGTACCTCATTAATCCAAGTTCAGTAGATCAGTAACGGTATGCATTTTTGCGTAAACGTTTAGTAATTTATGTCTGGTTGCAGCGTTTCAGCATCTGTAAGTATGTAGGGCGTGTAATCCCAAATGGAATAATAAGAAAATGCAAATAACTGAACAATAAATTCCTGGCGAACGATTATGTCGCTACTAGCAGTAAATAATAATCGTTATTCGCGATTATGCAGGAAGTAGACCGTCTCAGCTATTCAAACGCAAATTTTACGTAAAATGAATTTTTTCATAACTATTTAGGTTAAAAATGCCGTTTGCGGGAACTAATATGGTACTAACGAGTCCCGAGGTACTTGTATGGTAAGACATGCAAGGTACTATCGCCACGACTAGCATTATTAATTTACGGCACAATAAAATATACTTTGATTTTATTATCATAACTTGTATCTGGTTTATTGGGTTTTTGCTTAGGCAAGTCGGTACGACCTTGGTGCGCTTCCCTTTTGGAAAACGAAAGTCCAGATGGAAATTTTGTCTCATTTCACTAACCACATTCGCGGCAATTTTCCGCTTCTTTGCTCGACTTTCTAACAAATTACCATAATTTCGGCAAATATTTGTTTCTATAATTGCGGACAAGAGCGCCAGCTGCTGGAAAAAAATGGCCGAGCGAAAGCAGAATCTTGCTTCCTGGCTTGAGTGAATTCATTAATTCGAAAAAATATTTCAGAAATTCAAAAATGCCATTTTCTGAACAAATTTTTGAATACGCCTTGTAGTTTCAGCAGGAATGTGAAAAAACTAAGCTTTTACTTCAGGAACTTTTTTGTAACGCTCAAACATTTAAAATATTTGTTTTTCAATTATGCACAGAAACAATTTTGAGTTTCGGGTTTCGAAAGTACAATTTGTCCAAACAATTTTCAGCAGGAAGCAATTAATTTCGAACTAATAGGCAAAATTCCAGTCATTTAGCAGGAAGTACCGCTCTTTAACAGCTTGTAGCTCGCTTATTAAATTTCGTAGAGGGGTATAATTTCTGCAAAAAATTGGTATTCGTTAGTTGAGGAACCAGAAATTGGCGCTTTTTTCTTGTCATATGTTCTTCAGTGAAGAATGCCATCTGCCATCAATCATCAATTTCAAAACGCAAATCCCGCGACAGCGGCATTATTAATACGTCCTGCTCGAGCGTGTGAATCCGACTTTATCGGCTTGAACCAGTCTTAAAAAAATTTCGATCGAAAATCAACATTAATCCTCCGCCAGGAAGTGGGCGTGGATGAAGTGTCATTAGCATAAGCCATCTCGATTGATTTTTCACACGCGTGTAACAATGCGTCGTCAAAATGACATTAAGGAACGAAATCAGGTCGGAGCGTTTTGTTTTTTCCCTTCTATTCGTTTGTTAAATCAACGGTATATAGAATGGGCCGTCATCTGGCTAGCGTGATTCTTCTCCCACCAACGCTGGCCATCGACACGGCACACGCTGATGGAAGGATTTGCTTCTGAACTGGAGATAATAGCGGGACTTTTACTATTTCACGTGGAGATGTTTCAAATCCAAAATTCTGCTAGTACTAGATGGATCCAAAGACAAAACTTTGCTGCCCAAGTCAATTTTTCCAGGTGGTACCACTTTTTCAGGCTCTAATCCGTGTCGCATTATTATTCTTTTACAGTTACTTTAATCCAATCAAATGGGCAAAAAACCCAATTGTATTGTCAGTCCAGGTAGTACCGAGGCAATAATAGGCAAATTTTTGTTTTGTGTCAATTGTGCCGTTCTCGGAACTATTACCTCGCTAATTTGTGCAAATTTGCCTTTCATTAGAGCAACAATAGCACCGAAATAATTACAAGCAGCATAACTCAGCCAACACAACGACAAGAAAATTACCAAACGAGCTACAATAAATCATCCCGAACCATCAACCTCTTACATAACAAAGTGCAAGTACCCAACAAATGGGGTCATTAGTACTACAGGATATGCTAATTTGTAATCACTATCTAGAACATCCTGAAAAAAATATTTCGAGATTTTGCGCCCTGAAAAGCACAAATTGACACTTTCCTAACAGTGAAACGCCATTAATAATTTCCCTTTGGTTGATTTGTAACCCACATTGATTTTGCTTTCTGCACAGTACTTCCTATCAAGTTTCTACTTAATGGTGCTGAAAAACGCGAGTAAAAGCGATTTCGATGCTGAAATTGCAGGAATTGGCCGAAAAATCAAATACGTGACGCGAAATTTGCAGGATTGTGGGAAATTTATCGGAGATTTCAACGCTAGGTCAAAACTGCGTCTTTCATTACCTGCAAAATTCTTGCAATTGATAGTATTAATTTGGACTTTTTACGCAAAACGATTTAAAAACTTGGGTTCGGAGTTAATTTTAATAATAATTAAAAATTAAATCATGAAGTAGACAGAAAATTAACAATTCGGGAGTGTATCGTCATTTACGAATTTGTTGCAGCATTTTAAAGTTAGAAAAATTTCAAGAAAATTTTTACTTTTAGTTGGCGCCTTTTTGTTTTCTGCAAAGTTTCGAGTCTAAAATCTGCACAATAAAATCTGAAATTGCAGAAGATGGTTCAAAAATCAAGCAAGTGACGCGAAACTTTCAGGAAATTGCAGTATTGTGGAAAATTTATCGGAGATTTCAACGCTAGGTCAAAACTGCGTCTTTCATTACCTGCAAAATTCTTGCAATTGAAAGTATAATTTGGACTTTTTACGCAAAACGATTTAAAAACTTGGGTTCAGGGTTAATTTTAATAATAATTATTTAACTGCTTAATTCCCACAATGTGTTAAATTACTTAGTTTATTTTCCTGGAAAGTTTCGCGTTTTTCTTGCGTTGAAATCATGAAGTAGACAGAAAATTAACAATTCGGGAGTTTACATCGCGGGAGTGTATCGTCATTTACGAATTTGTTGCAGCATTTTAAAGTTAGAAAAATTTCAGGAAAATTTTTACTTTTAGTTGGCGCCTTTTTGTTTTCTGCAAAGTTTCGAGTCTAAAATCTGCACAATAAAATCTGAAATTGCAGAAGATGGTTCAAAATTCAAGCAGGTGACGCGAAACTTTCAGGAAATTGCAGTATTGTGGAAAATTTATCGGAGATTTCAACGCTAGGTCAAAACTGCGTCTTTCATTACCTGCAAAATTCTTGCAATTGAAAGTATAATTTGGACTTTTTACGCAAAACGATTTAAAAACTTCAGGGTTAATTTTAATAATTATTATTTAACTGCTTAATTCCTACAATGAGACAAATTACTTAGTTTATTTTCCTGTAAAGTTTCGCATTTTTCTTGCGTTGAAATCATGAAGTAGACAGAAAATTAACAATGCGATAGTTTACATTGCGGGAGTGAATCGTCATTTACGAATTTGTTGCAGCATTTTAAAGTTAGAAAAATTTCAGGAAAATTTTTACTTTTAGTTGGCGCCTTTTTGTTTTCTGCAAAGTTTCGAGTCTAAAATCTGCACAATAAAATCTGAAATTGCAGAAGATGGTTCAAAAATCAAGCAAGTGACGCGAAACTTTCAGGAAATTGCAGTATTGTGGGAAATTTATCGGAGATTTCAACGCTGGGTTGAACCAGCGTCTTTGACAGAAGCGTGCAAGAAATATTACATTTCCTGCAAAATTTTTGCAATCGAAAGTAATTGCGACTTTCTACGCAAAAACGTAATTAACGCGAATTGTGGAAAAAACTTAGACCTCAATAATGAGTAAAAGTGGCGTAAGAAAAATAATTTTTTCCTTGACCGATGTGTCAAATCGAGGATAATCACGGGAAGAGCCATCTTTGATGTTATCGATGATGACAGTGTCGTAAGCGACTTTTAATTGCTGAAATTTCCTCGCTTTTTCCGGAGAAGCGCTTGCAATATGTCGCCGCCATCTTGATTCTAGGTCAATGGTGCGAAAACGGAAGCATTTTCACCTTGATCGAAGCGTTTCGATGAAAGTCAAGTGACTTATATAAGATTTTTCGATGATTGTTTGCATAAATGTCAACCGAGGCCATTGCCAACTGTAAGGTTAATGACAGAACAACAAACAACTTGTTATTAGTGCGCTTTCAGGAAACGCTCATTTTCAGATAGATTTCTGTCCTACCTACCAATTAAACATCGATATGGAAAAAAGACGAATTAATGATCGCGCTATACTACGATCTAATCCTGTTATCCCATTGTGTGCAAATGTAAAAGCTCGCGACAAGTGCGATTCCTGCAATAGCAGGATTTCAAAGAAAAGTGCAGGTCGCGTTGCTTGACTCAAAAACTGAACTAGAAAGTCAATTAGCCGACAGATGAATGATCACACCTTGACCCGACAATTTCGTGGATTTTTCCTGCCGGAGCGAACAACACATTCCTGCAATTACCCACAATCGTGTCAAGTAATCACATTTAATGTCGCTGCGGCACGTTTAAGTGACTTTCCTGCAATTTTCCTGCAAAATTTCACGTCTGACCTTGCGCTCAAGTCTCCACTTAAACCGAAAAATAATGATTTGAAGGCAAAAGTGGTCTCATGTAATTACATCAAACACGTTTCTAACACATTTAACTAACAAGCACCGCCCTGAAAAATTCCTGCAACGCGGCTTACTCTCTTGTAGTTATTAAAATGTCGGTATAAAATCGTTTCTTCATTACTGCTACCCGAGCTTTGAACTTAATAACGAAATTCAATAAAATTTCTGAATCTGGATTTTAATCACTTTCCTGCAAGTTTTCTAGTTTTTCTTGCGTTAAAATCTCCAAACAAGTCACTAAAGAAACAAACTTCATAAGTCACAACTACGGATAGTCACAACTATGTCATATCCAGTATTATTTGAGTAATTTCCTGCTAAATTTCTGCAACCTTTTAATATTATTATTAGGAATTTTCAGCGTATTTCCTGCAAAGTTTCGCATATTTGATTGTGTTAAAACAAGCGCACAAGTCACAAAAATGCAAGTACTTTGATGATTTTTAATATTTCTGAGTTTGTTTTCCTGCAAATATTATATAAGAATTCTACCAATTGTTTACATTTTTTTACTTGTTTAGCACATTTATTGCTAAATTACTGAAATATTTCAAAATTAGTTAAAAGTTTCATGAAAACTTTTTTTTGTTGTGTTGATTTTTTGTATCCTGCAAAGTTACGCGTCTTTTCCTAGGTTGAAATCTCCACAATAAATTAGACAGAAGTTAAATAATTCGAGATTTGATACCGTGGCAGGAATTTTTGCAGGAATTTAATTTAAATTTTTCAAGTGGCGAATGAAAGTGGATGAAAAAATTCGAATCGTATCCATAGCTTGCTGTTCCATCTAAATTTCTTTAATTCTAATTAATCAAATCGGTATCACTTTCCCGTGTTTACAAAATCAAGCATGCGGTGACCGGTGGCTGAGCCTACTTAGCATATACTTGAAGTAAAATTAATAAATTTTATATCTTCAGCTTTCTAGCGTTTTTTGTCACCTCTCGTTATGATAATTGAGTTTTTACCTAAGTTTCGACTTTTTTACACTTTTTCGAAATGTTTATTGTCCGCGCGCTGTAACGGTACAATTCGGGCCCGAGTCCGGCCCTGAGCCTTCCACAGAAATGCTCACAATAAAAGTGCTATGACCTTAACTTCCTCCGAAGATGGCCGGACTTGAGTTGTTTCAGTAATTCGGAAAATTCGATTATGCAAATGGTGGCAGTGGTGCCAACGTTGTTGATTATCGGATTTAAAGAGCTGAAGCTTACCTCAGGTGGCCATGCCGCTTCATCCGCAACCAATTTTTTTTTTCTTGAGTAAAACTTCAGAAATATCCCGGAAGTGTCATTGCTTGAAACACACAACACCGAGTCGCGGCCGACTATGACTGATTCATTAACTGTTTTGATCGCCGAAGAACACCTGCGAGACTAAGAGGTGAAGTACGACTGACTGTCAGCGGCAAGCTTCTTGCAAGAGGTTGCACCGACTTGCTACTTTGTCATCATCAAACGGACTTTTAAACGGCGGAGGGACGCCACCGAGCGGAGACTTCGACGCTAGATAAGACGCGAAGCTTTCAGACTTTTTGCGCTATTCTGAAGAAAAGCAAAATGAACTGAACGATTTCTTGCCTTAAACTGAATTTACAGTCGTCGTAAGACGCCAAACTGCAAAAATTCGCCCAAAAATCGCGTTTTAGCGAGAGACTTTAATGCTAAACCAGACGCGAAACTTTTTCTTTTTGCCGAAAATTGTAGCTAAAATAAACAATTTCTTACTCCAAACATGGCATTTGGTCATTATCTTAATTTCCGTTATTCAGCAAAAAAGTAAAAAAATTTTTTTTGAAGAACTTTAAAACAAAACCAGATGCGAAATTGTTTTTTTTTTTGAAAAAAATTGAAGATTTGAAGCGAACAATTTCTCACTCTAAAAATGTCATTTGGTTTTTTGTCTTTAACTTCTGGTACTTAAAATTAGAAAAATTGCACCAAATGGAAGGGATTTCAAATCTTTTTTGAAAAAGTTTTGAAAAAGTTAAAAAAGTTAAACGACAAACATTCAGTTAATTTTTGTGTAATTTTGAGACAAACCAAAACTGAACTGAAGAGGTTTTTACTCTAAATGTCTTCTTTAAACACTGACTAAAATTTTCGTCGTTTAAAATAAGCAAAATTGTACGAAGTCTTCCACAAATCTTAGTTTCTTTGAGAGACATTAATGCAAAAGTAGACGCGTAATTTAATTGTTTTAAATTTCCGTCACCCAAAGTTGGCAAAATTTTATCAAAAATCTAAAGTCTTTAAGAGACTTTAATGCAAAAGTAAGCGTGAAACTCTTAGCAAATTTTTTTGTGCAATTTTAAAAGTAATTAAAGCTGAAGTCTACAATTTGTTACTTTGAAAACGAAAATATCTGAAACGCAAAAATACTATTTCAAACGTTTTCTTAGGATACTTTTAGGTTTCAATTTAAAAATCGAATTTATTAGAAAGACTTTAATACAAAATTAGGCGCGATACCGTCAGATTATTTTTACGTGTTTTTTACGATTTACATCATTTTCTGTAATTCCACTCTTGCTCTCGAAGTTGGGTTTTTCGGATTTTAATGCGCGGCCAAGACTGAAAATTTCACAAATTTTTTGCACTCAAAACCGACTTTTATCGCTAAGTATCTTCACTTTTATTAATTGTTTCAACTTTCTAACGCAAATTAATTTATTCGTGGCAAGAAATTACGTAAAAAAACAAGGAGACTTGAATGAGAAATCAGACGCGAAAACATAAAACATAAATAGCGAAAAAACATTTTAATGGAGTAATTAAAGATATCACAATCAATTTTTTCCTAACTGTTTAGCCAAACGTTTGCACTTTCAACAAGCCACAAGAATGTCGAAAATAGCGGTACAGTCCGTCAATACCGCCTCTTTTGCAAAAAATTCCACAATTAGAATTGTTTTTTCCTGAAAACTTTCTCCTGAAAAATCAGCGAAGAAGCACCGATCAGAAATCTCTAATAAGGCTTAGCTGAGCGTATCTTGACCACTCGGTAATAACAATAATTAGTTCCTCGTATTAAGCGCACGCAGACTTTTCACTCGACGGTAATTACGCGAAGGTTGAGGTTGCTAAACCGTCAGTCAGTGATTTTAACACAAGGAGACGAACCAAACCTAAAATCACACAAAATGGCTCCAATTCCTGTTAATTCAAACGTAATAACTGTAATTTTTGACTTCCGCTGAGAAAATCCACATTTCGCTGGCGACTTCAACGCAAAAGCAGGCGCAAAGCGAACATTTCCGCTTTCTTTTAAACAAATCAATCAAAAACTGATACATTTCATCGCTAATTGATCGCCGTTCCAGTCAAGACATTTTTTTTGGCGCAGTGAAATCTTGAATAATTTATGGATGAGGAAATTTTCTTTTATTGGCTGCAGCTAATCGACTTGATTTGTCAATATTAGGCTTACGTAAGGTTTGATTCATTCCGACAAGCATTTGCATTTAATTTAATTAATGCAGTGGTTTGGAGCGATTCTCTTCTGTTTCTCTTATTACCAGTTAATATTAAAACAATCTTCAAATAGAGCTAAGTTTTGCTAAAGATTGTTTTTTTTTGCTGACAAAAATAATAGTACAATTAAAAAACTTATCAAAATTTCAGTGTTGTATCTTCGCAGCCAATAATACAGTAAATATTAAGCAAAATATTTAATAGGCGACTGTATACAACCAGTTTTACAGGCTGTATCGTTGGTTATCTAGTTAGAAAACAACTCATTTTCGTGGAGACTTCAATGCCAGGTCAGACTTTGTCAAGTGTTAACAATATTTTCCAAAATACGGCAAACCTATTTAAAAAAGTTAAACTATTTTAAGGCTAGCATACGTAAAATGATCCGGGGATTCGAATGGCGTCGAGAAAATTCCCAAATTCCCAGTGGTTTTTTAATTATCATTTTTTCCATTTTTCCTTTTTTTGATATTTGTTTGTATTTTTTTTTCTTTTAATCGGATAACAATTTTTTTTAACAGATAATTAAATAAAATTTCTAACAACAACAAACTTCGTAGGTCTATCTCTAATATTGCTTGATTAATGTTCCGGGTACAGAAAATCGATAAAAATGAAAAAATTAAATCTTTTAAATCGATGTTTTTTTAAGAACTTTTAAGAACTGGAAAAAATTGTAAAAGCATAGAAAAGTCCAAAAAACTTTACTACAGCGAGTTTCAAATTTTTTTTTATTTTTGTGAAATTTAGTGACTTGACCAGTAAAATTTTCGGCAAAAAAAACAAAATTTTAAATTCACTGGAACAAACTGTTTTGTTTACGACTATTATGTATTTATGTATTAATTCTGAAGGTTATGCAACCAATTATACAGTTGGCATGTCCGCTCCGCTCGAATTGCGCAAGAAACATTGACCCGAATAAAATATTCAGTAGAACTAGACTACGGAACAGACGATTACTCCAAGGCCGCATTTATTTTCATCATCGTTTCTTGTAATTTTATTGACCTAGTGTGCAATAAATTTATTATCTATCAGACAAGCGACAAGTGTTATGGATAGCTCAACTAGCCGACAATCCCCATTCGCTGGTCGCTTAACAGTACCATCGCTCCATGTCTGGTTTTCAGGACCTAAACTGTTTTTTCTTTTACAGTTTTGAGCAAAATTTATCGATAAATCAGTAACTGTATTTCAAATTTGACAATTTTTCCCTGGGTACCACCTGTCGGACTATTTTTTGCGCGGTAGTTAATTGCATAATTAGAAAAACAAAAGCCGGTTCCCAGTCAAACTAAACCGTGTTAAAAACAGGGAAAAATTTCAATTGTTTCAGACGATGACAATTAGGTGTAAACGAGGAATTTGTCTAATTATTGGAGGATGTTCACAATGAGCTATTTGCAAGGTTAGTAGACCTGCTTGTTATTAGAACATAAACACATGAATATTTATGAGACGAGGAATTACAAGAGCGATTTATTAATTAAATGTTAACGGTGAGAAACAACCGGTTGAAATATGAAATGCTAAAGGACGCGAAAATGATTTTTTTTGGCAAAAAACGGCGTTTTGTGGAGAGACTTCAATGCAAAGTTAGGCGCGAAACTGCGCTCGTCTCGAGCAATTTTGAGGTTTGAGAGCCCGTCACTTACCTCATATTGTTCCCCTTGAGCCTTTTCTTAAGAATTCATCGCTACGAAATGGCCAAAGTTTGCAAAAGCGGCCAAAAATTACATTTTTCAAAGAGACTTCAATGCAAAGTTAGGCGCGTAATTTCTACTCATTTAGAGCGATTTTGAGGACCCGTCTGATCCTTATGCTGTTTCCTTAGAGCCTTATCTTAAGAATTTATGGCCACAAAATAACCAAAAGTTGAAAAAATTGCCGAAAATAGCATTTTGTAAAAAGACTTTAATGCCAGATTAGGCGCACAGATTCAACTGTCTTTCAGCTGTTTTGAGGTTTGAGGAAGTGTTCGATAATTTTAGTGGTCGTATTTATTTTTATTTTTATCTCGTCTCAAACCCTGAAAATTCTTAATTACAAAAAGAAAAAAAAAACGAAATTATTAAAAAATATTTTTTTACCAAACTTTTATTTTTTACAAGTTCAAAAGTAACGTTAGATACTTTCATAAGCAGCTGTTTAAAATTTTTAGAAAAAAATTTCAAGAAACGAACGAAATAGCCCGATTTTTCGAGTGACTTCAATGCGAAGTGAGAAGCAGAACCGTTATTTAATTTTCGACAAGATTTGGATAGTTTATGATTTGAAAGGCTGTTACCTCTTTTCTATTGCTTTCTTTGATCTTTAACTCAAATATTTAGCATTTTAATGAGTGAAATTTCCTGAAATCGAAGATTTTTCCGGAGACTTCAATGCAAGATTACGGAACGAAACTTCCATTTTAAGTGTTTTTTTTTTTAATTTTTACCTGTCGCACCCGCTGCTGAACCCATCATCCCTTTGGCACTGCTCGCAACTACAAAACGAATACTGCGAACACTGCGAGTCAAAATCACTGACCACTTCACTTCTTCTATTTCTCTTCCATTTTTCGGCCACAACCAGAGTCCAAGTTCGGTGCAAAAAAAACCACACTCTATTCCCGCCTTCGCGGCCATTTTCCTCGCCATCGCTCCCCAGCGAATTACCCATCGTTCACATCTCAACACCAGCTGAAAATCAAATAAAATCGCTCTTACTTTCATTAGAAATTCAATCGAAAGTAAATAATGCGTGAAGAGCTGTGTAACACCCGTCGTTGGAATTGTCTCTATATTATTTAAGTGTAGAAAGTGCGAAATGAGGAGAAAAAGAACGAAGAAAGGCACAAAACGTGCTTTCTTCGCGATTTTTAGCTAATTTGAATGACTCGATCGCACGAGAGCTATTTGGAGGAAAAAAGAAGGGAAAAAATGTGCAACTAATTAATTAGTTCCTTTCATTAATCGATTCGGAATGCGTCCGGACGCGTGATTACGAAAATCAAGCACGCCGTGATTTTCAAGGTCAGCAAATCAGGATTGCATTATCATTGTTTAAACTCGCTAAACTGTTTTTTCGTAAATAAATAAACAATAGTTTGCATTTTAAATACACTTTATTAAGTTTTTCTATTGTACTCACCGGCGGGAAATTCAAATTTTTTCCAAAAAAAAATCACAATCGGTGTCACAAGTCACACTGTTCACCTTCTTGACCTTAGACACACAAAATCACATTTTTAGAAAGTGCAAAAATCGCGACCCATCACCGTTCACAGCCGCCTTGCGAATAGTTCCAAGCGCTTCAAGTGCAGCGTTATGTAAGAAATTTCAGGAAAAATCCGCTGAAAATTCAGTCGGTTAGATCGCTGAACTCTTAACCAGACAACACACTTGCAGCAGACACAAAAACCTATCAGTAATAAACCATTTATGGGAGAGTACCATGATGGTACCGCTACCATGGCGAGATAAGGCGAAGTGGAACGGTTCTCACTATTAATAATAATAATAGAAAAATCGGACGCGGTTTGAATTTGGCGCCAGTTGCGTGAAACAAAAGCGAAATGTCGTTACCATACGCCCACTCGATCAGCTCCGGGGAAACCCCGAACGGCCTAATGTCGAGTTTCGCGATCTTGCAAGTGAGACAAGACTGTAAAAGAGAGAAGACGTCCAGATGGATATTGAACGACAAATCGACCCGTTCTAGTGTGATATTTTCGAAAAAAAGTGGCGGCAAAATATCGAAATAATTATGAGTGAGGTTTAAAAGCAAAATTTTGCCTTTTGTCCCAGTCAGAGCCCAAGTTTTCAAATCGACCAAGTTGTTAAAACCTGCAAAAATTCGAGCTTTTGTTTCGATGAATCCAAAACTGTAGTTTTCGAGAATTGCAATTCGGTTTTTTTCGATGTTGAAAACTCGCAACTTTGGGACATTTTTGACCATTGAGCCGCTCATTACAGTCAGTGCGTTGTGGCTAAGGTCAAGCGTTTCCAAATTCGCCAAATCGCAAAATGTGTTGTATTCTAAGACACAAATTTCGTTGTGGTCTAAGAAGAGTTGGCGAACTTCCAAGTTTTTGAACGTTTCCGTTTCCAAAACATCAATGTTATTATTTCGTATCTCGATTTTTTCCGGCGAAATTGACGCATTGGCGAGAAATCCGGGTTCGATCTCCCTGACGCCACACTTGTCAATGATCAAGTTGGTGGTTTTTTCGCTGTTGGTGAAAATCGCACTACGAAGGGTTGGTATCACGTGGTTTTCGACACGAGTTGTTGAATCGTTTGAATTAAAAATTTTGAAATTTTTTGAACTTTTGGAAACTGCCCCTATTACAAAAAGTAGAACGAAATACATTTCGGTTGGGTTCGAAATGAATTGTAATATGAGGGATTAACTGAGAAATGAAGAAAAAAGTTTGAGGTAATGACGCGTTATTAAATGTGTATTATTCGGGTTTATTTCGTAATGTAATTTTTGGTTCGGTTTCAAACCTATCGATTCAATTGCTCAAACGTAGTTTTTTTAAATATGCATTTTTTCTTAAATTATAAAAAAAAATAAACGAAAATATTTAATTTATCTCTAAAAATTTTTAGTTAACGGAGTTTGTTTAGTAAAGTCCCGAAAAACATTGTTAATAAAAATCATGGCAACTGCGAATACAGTAGGATTTGCGCACGTGCACTATTTTTGACTAGAAAATACACAAATTTGGTGATTTTTGGAGAAATTATGTCCATTTTCGGTCAAAAACGTGTTGAAGCTAATTCGCCGACTTTTGAACTGAAAGTATTTGCGTTTTAGATGAATTATTGCAATTACATAGTTTGTAATGTTGACTGATTTAAAAAGTTTGAGTTAAAATATCTGCAAAACACGGTCAGTACTTGGGGCCTGGTGGCTCAGTGGTATAAGCGCCACTTACGACCAGGGGGGTCGGGTGTTCGAACCCGGATCAGGGTAACAATTTTTCTATGAAAAAAAGTGTAGAAAAGGTAAGTGAAACAACAAGTAAGCAAAAATAAGAGATTGAGAGAACACATAGACGTATAAACGTAAAGCGGAGCATAAAACTGACCGAAATAAGAAAATAATGCGGCTAAAGGTAAAAGTACGTAAAGGCGCCAAATTGTAGACGTAAGAGCACATATTAATAAAGTAAAAATACCTTTTGTTTTTAGAGAAAAAGAGATGAACGTAAAGGTGAAACATAACTTTAAACTTTAGCGTTGAATCCTTAGATGACTTACTTCTTAAATTATAAAAAAAATAAACGAAAATATTTAATTCATGTCTAAAAATTTTTAGTTAACTGAGTTTGTTTAGTAAAGTCCCGAAAAACATTGTTAATAAAAATCATGGCCACTGCGAATACAGTAGGATTTGCGCACGTCCACTATTTTTGACTAGAAAATACACAAATTTGGTGATTTTTGGAGAAATTATGTCCATTTTCGGTCAAAAACGTGTTGAAAGTCACAAAAAAGGTAAAAACAATTTTAAAATTGTAGAACCATTTTATACGCCCGGTATCTTTTGATGCAATCTGGTGAAAACTTAGAAAATTAAATTGAAAAAAAGTGGAAGAAAATGTTTTCTCGAGCTAATTGGCCGACTTTTGAACTGAAAGTATTTGCGTTTTAGGTGAATTATTGCAATTATATAGTTTGTAATGTTGATT
The DNA here is from genome assembly GCF_031307605.1 of Tribolium castaneum. Taxonomy (NCBI): domain Eukaryota; kingdom Metazoa; phylum Arthropoda; class Insecta; order Coleoptera; family Tenebrionidae; genus Tribolium; species Tribolium castaneum. Next base: position 3,360,952 of record NC_087399.1, read on the forward strand.
TATTTAAGAAGTTTGTGCTAAAATATCTGCAAAAGACGGTCAGTACCTGGAGCCTGGTGGCTCAGTGGTATAAGCGCCACTTACGACCAGGGGGGTCGGGTGTTCGAACCCGGATCAGGGTAACAATTTTTCTATGAAAAAAAGTGTAGAAAAGGTAAGTGAAACAGCAAGTAAGCAAAAATAAGAGATTGAGAGAACACATAGACGTATAAACGTAAAGCGGAGCATAAAATTGACAAAAATAAAAAAATAATGGGGCAAAAGGTAAAAGTACGTAAAGGCGCCAAATTGTAAACGTAAGAGCACATCCTAATATAGAGAAAATACGTTTTGTTTTGAGAGAAAAGGAGATAAACGTAAAGGTGAAACATAACTTCAAACTTTAGCGTTGAATCCTTAGATGACTTACTTCTTAAATTAAAAAAAAATAAACGAAAATATTTAATTTATCTCTAAAAATTTTTAGTTAACTGAGTTTGTTTAGTAAAGTCCCGAAAAACATTGTTAATAAAAATCATGGCCACTGCGAATCCAGTAGGATTTGCGCACGTCCACTATTTTTGACTAGAAAATACACAAATTTGGTGATTTTTGGAGAAATTATGTCCACTTTCGATCAAAAACGTGTTGAAAGTCAAAAAAAAGGTAAAAACAATTTTAAAATTGTAGAACCATTTTATACGCCCGGTATCTTTTGATGCAATCTGATGAAAATTTAGAAAATTAAATTGAAAAAAAGTGGAAGAAAATGTTTTCTCGAGCTAATTCGCCGACTTTTGAACTGAATGTATTTGCGTTTTAGGTGAATTATTGCAATTATATAGTTTGTAATGTTGATTTATTTAAGAAGTTTGTGTTAAAATATCTGCAAAAGACGGTCAGTACCTGGAGCCTGGTGGCTCAGTGGTATAAGCGCCACTTACGACGGGGGAGGTCGGGTGTTCGAACCCGGATCACGGCAACAATTTTTCTATAAAAAAAGTGTAGAAAAGGTAAGTGAAACGACAAGTAAGCAAAAATAAGAGACTGAGAGAACACATAGACGTATAAACGTAAAGCGGAGCATAAAATTGACAAAAATAATGCGGCAAAAGGTAAAAGTATGTAAAGGCGCTAAATTGTAAACGTAAGAGCACATCCTAATAAAGAGAAAATACGTTTTGTTTTGAGAGAAAAGAAGATGAACGTAAAGGTGAAACATAACTTCAAACTTTAGCGTTGAATCCTTAGATGACTTACTTCTTAAATTATAAAAAAAATAATCGAAAATATTTAATTTATGTTTAAAAATTTTTAGTCAACTGAATTTGTTTAGCAAAGTGCAGTAAACCCATCAATTTTGACGTGCTCTAGAACAAGATATTTTATTATAAACAAAAAACAAAATTTGCAATAACCTTCACCGTTGCAGCGATAAATAATCGCAATTATATTTACAGACCAAACATACAATGATTATTTGTGTAAAGGGAACGCTTGAAACGCCCTTCTTATCTCACTTTAGTTCCCGCTAAGTTTTTTTCGTGAACACACGCCCGAAATGTTTTTCTCACATTTGCAATTTCGATTTTTTTGGTGCAAAAGTGTGCCCTTTCGGCCACAACCTACGATACAAGAACATCATCCCCTTATGCGCCTTATTCATCATCATGGCCATTATATAACACAACTACGAGAAGTTATTACACCGGGACTTTTGGCCCTTCATCCTCTTATCCCCCTTATTCAACATCATGGCCATATAGAAGAACCACGACAACTTATCATTACTACACATCAACCCAAACACCGCAACAACGCAGCTCAACGTTTTGCTCAAACCATCGAGACACCTCGAAGGAATTTCCGCAACATGGAGACTTGATATGTTATGCCATAGGTGGCGAGAGCGGCGGCATGTATAAAAATGGGCGCTTCATAAAGGAAACGCTTTTGCTTCGAGACAGTATAACGCACGAAATTGAAGAATATTCCAGGAAGAAATTCTATAGTAAAAAACTCGAGACTGAAACGTTTGTGACCAAAGTCAATATTCTGAATTATGGTGAAGCCGATGGGTTTGTCCAACAAGTGGTTATCAAAAATGGACAACCGGCTTTTCCGTCTGTGAGCGCAATGATAGAAATTCCGCCGAATAAAGAAGTGAAATTGTTTGTAGAGGTTTATGGAGTTAAGTAAACACAGTTGGTTTGAGTGTGTTATCTATCACTTATCAGTTTTGTATTTAGTTAAGGTGCAGAAAACGACTTTAATTTTTAGTTTTTTAACATTTTATTAGTACAGATGTTTCTATCTCGCAATTTTTAAAGCCTTCTTATGAAACTCAAAATAAATCTTTCTTGTTAAAAATATCTCACAGAATTTTTATTTTTCCCAAATTCTTAAACTGACCTGTTTTATCCTAAAAATAATATAATATATTATGAATATAATAAATATAATAAATATATTATAAAATAATATAATATATAATAGGAAATTTTATTCATTAAAAAAATTCATAACTCGAAAACTAAAAGTCGTAGAGCAGTGCGGTTTGTTCCATTGGATTTAGCGGCTTTTTTTCTCTGTTATACTAATTTTTAACGCAATTTAAAATTTTCAATTTTTTTGCTCAAATTTCCTGAGTAATAACACTTACCTTCAAAAAGGTGAAAAAAAATATATTTTTTTAAACTAACTCCAGTAATTTTTTATGGACTTCTACATGTCTTAACAACCCACTAAAGTTGTTAAAAGTCCACAAAAAGTCCAAATGTTCGATTTTTTGATGTTTGATTTTTTCATTTTTCGTCGAGGTTTTTGTCGGTTTTGGGTACCCGGAACATTTCTCGAGCAATAGCTCCGGAACTATTAGAGATAACCCCATGAAGTGTATTATCGTTGGAAAGCTCTTTAAATTATCTATTTTTTTCAAAAAAGATTATTGTTCTTCGACTAACAGTTTTCGAGCAAATTGCTGCTAAATGCAAAAATTGGTAAAATTTTAAAAAATTCATAACTAAAAAACTATTGGAAATTTGGCAATTTTCTTCATGCCCATCGATTCCTCGGATAATTTTGCATAGGTATGGATCAAAAAAGTTCCACTTTTTAAAATAGTTTAGCCGTAAATGAGAAAATAAAAAAAGTTAAAAAAAAGTTAACACCCCCCCCCTTAAAATCGGTCAATTTTTAAAGTGTCTCAAAATCAAATGAAACCTATTCTATCTTATAGATTTTGGTGTGTTCTTAACGATGGAACAAACCGTTTTCTTCTAGCTCTTTTAGTTTGGCCGTAATCGGCGTTAGAAAATTGAAAATTTTTTTGCGAGATATCGCCTTGAGTCCTATGCCATTTTGCAGAGTTTTTTATTCCGGTTATCCTCCATTTTTCCGTTTCTCGATATCTTTAATAGTTTCGCCGTAATTGGCGATTGAAAATTGAAAAAAGTGAAAATGAAAACCTTTTTTTGCGTTTTTCTCAGAAACGGTAAGACTTAGAGCAACAAACAAAAAACCATCTGATAGCGCTTAATTTTGTTTATTTTCTCGACCAAACCCGGAGCCGCTCCGGGCAACGGTTCCGGCTACAGAGACGATCAAAGTTTTTCACTAAAAAAATTCATAAAAAAAAAACTAAAAGTCGTAGAGCTTTGCGGTTTGTTCGATTGAATTCTACGCCTCATTTTACATATTATATCAATTTTTCACAAGAATTAAAAATTTAAAATTCTTTGCCTAAATTTAGGGTAGCCAATGAAAAATTTTATTCATTAAAAAATTCATAACTCGAAAACTAAAAGTCGCAGGGCAATGCGGTTTGTTCCATTGGATTCAGCGGTTCATTTTCTGTATTATACCAACTTTTCACGAGATTTAAAATTTTCAATTTTTTTGCTCAAATTACCTTCAAAGAGGTGAAAAAAAAAATTTTTTAAACTAACTCTTGCCAATTTGTATGGACTTCTACATGTCTTAACAACCCACTAAAGTTGCTAAAAGTCCAGAAAAAGTCCATATGTTCAATATTTGATGTTTGATTTTTTCAATTTTCGTCGCAGTTTTTATCGGTTTTGAGTACCCGAACATTTCTCGAGTAATAGCCCCGGAACTATTAGAGATAACCCCATGAAGTGTATAATCGTTGGAAAGCTCTTTAATTTCTCAATTTTAAGCGGTGTGGTAGTTTTTACAATGTTGATTATATACAACCAGTAAAACTGCATTATTGGTTGCCTGCCCCAGACAAATTTAATTGTTTAATTCACAAATTAGAAATTAACCGAATTGTCAGAGGTTGTTCCACATCTGGTGGCGAACTGAATTTTTAAACTATTACTCTTTTAATTTATTATTATTATTAGTATTATTAGTATTATTAGTATTATTAGTATTATTAGTATTATTATTAGTATTATTATTAGTATTATTATTAGTATTATTATTAGTATTATTATTAGTATTATTATTAGTATTATTATTAGTATTATTATTAGCATTATTATTAGTATTATTATTAGTATTATTATTAGTATTATTATTAGTATTATTAGTAGTATTATTATTAGTATTATTATTATTATTATTATTATTATTATTATTATTATTATTATTATTATTATTATTATTATTATTATTATTATTATTATTATTATTATTATTATTATTATTATTATTATTATTATTATTATTATTATTATTATTATTATTATTATTATTATTATTATTATTATTATTATTATTATTATTATTATTATTATTATTATTATTATTATTATTATTATTATTATTATTATTATTATTAGTATTATTATTATTATTATTATTATTATTATTATTATTAGTATTATTATTAGTATTATTATTAGTATTATTATTAGTATTATTATTAGTATTATTATTAGTATTATTATTAGTATTATTATTAGTATTATTATTAGTATTATTATTAGTATTATTATTAGTATTATTATTAGTATTATT